>NC_062544.1:37392750-37705838 GCF_016906955.1 Phacochoerus africanus | reverse complement strand
CTTCAGTCAGTCTCCCAAGGCAACAGAAATAAAAACAAAAATAAACCAGTGGGACCTAGTCAAACTTACAAATTTTGCACAGCAAAGGAAAACATTAAAAAAAAAAAGACAACTTACAGAATAGGAGAAAATAATGTTAAATGATGCAAATGACAAGGGCTTACTCTGTGAAATATACAAAAAACTTATACAACAGCAAAGCAACAACAACCCAATTGAAAAATGGGCAGAAGACTTGAATAGACATTTCTCCAAAGAAGATGTACAGATGGCCAACAGGCACATGAAAAAATGCTTGACATCACTAATTATTAGAGAAAGGCAAATCAAAAATACAATGAGATATTACCTCACACCAGTCAGAATGGCCATCACTACAAGCCAACAAATAACAAATGCTGTAGGCAGGTGGAGAAAATGGAACCCACCTACACTATTGGTGAGAATGCAAATTGATAGAATCAATATGGAAAACTGTGGTTATAGAACTACCATATGATCCAGCAGTCCCACTCCTGGGTATATATTCCAGAAAAAAACTTTCATTGAAATAAGATATATACACTCCTATGTTCATTGCAGCACTATTCATAATAGCCAAGACATGGAAGCAACCTAAATGTCCATCAACAGATGAATGGATTAAGAAGATGTGGTACATATACACAATGGAATACTACTCAGCCATAAAAAGAACAAAATAATGCCATTTTCAGCAACATGGATGGAACTAGAGACTCTCATACTGAGTGAAGTCAGTCAGAAAGAGAAAGAAAAATACCATATGATAGCACTTATATCTGAGATCTAAGGCACAAATGAACATTTCCACAGAAAAGAAAATCATGGACATGGAGAACAGACTTGTGGTTGCAAAGAGGGAGGGGGAGGGAGTGGGGTGGACTGGGATTTGGGGGTTAATAGATGCAAACTATTGCCTTTAGAATGGATAAGCAATGACATCCTGCTGTATAGCACTGGGACCTATGTGTAGTCACTTATGATGGAATTTGATAATGTGAGAAAAAGAATGTATATATGTATGAGTGACTGGGTCACCTTGCTATACAGTAGAAAATTTACAGAACACTGTAAACCAGCTATAATGAAAAAATAAAAATCATTAAAAAAAGATGTGATATGTACACAATGAAATACTACTCAGTCATAAAAAATAACAATCATGCCATTTGCAGCAATATGTGTAGAAGTAGAGATTCTCATACTAAGTGAAATAAGACAGAAAGAGTAAGACAAACACCATATGATATCACTTATATCTGGAATCTAATATATGACACAAGTACACCTATCTACAAAAAAGAAACAAACTCCTAGACATGGAGAACAGACTGTGGTTGGCAAGTAGAAGGGAGAAGACAGTGGGATGGACTGGGAGTTTAGGGTTAGTAGATGCAGACTATTGCGTTTGGAGTGAATAAGCAATGAGATCCTGCTGTGTAACACAGGGAACTTTATATAATCACTTACGATGGAGGATAATGTGAGGAAAAGAATGTGTGTGTATATATATATAAATGTAAATATATATATACATGACTGAAAAACTTTGCTGTACAGCCAAAATTAACAGAACACTGTAAATCAACTATAATAAAAAAATTGTTTAATTTTTTAAAAGAAAATAAACTAGCACACAACTTGTCATTTTATGTTTCATCTGCTAAACCATATTTCACTAAATTAGATTCTAGGAAAGTATGTCACTGTTCCTTAAAAGGCTACATTGGGCTCTTGAAATCAAAAATAATATTATTTCCTTGAATACATTTCTAGCATTTTAATTTCAAAATATGAAGGTCTAAGTTCCAATTAGAGAAACACTGACCATATGTTATGAGACACTTGATATTTACACTAAAAACCTTGAGGTTATCATAAAATTGCACTTCTGAAGCAAGTTTTTATATGGATGAAATCTAGCTCAGGGTGATGTCAGTTCCACTTTCAAATTTGATCAATCCAGAGAACAACCACCTAGAAAAATCACACTGCACAACCTCAAAGTATGTTTGTAGGACATGGCTCATTAATGGTTTCAACCATAGTTAGCTTTAAGTAAGTGACATGATGATTAGCCATGTGAGTGTTAGTCTATGATAATATTAGTGTTAGTCTTTGGGTAATATTTAACTTACTTTAAAAGACACACAGGAGTTCCCACTGTGGTGCAATGGGATTGGCAGCATCTCTGCAGTGCCAGGACATAGGTTCAATCCCTAGCCCAGTACAGTATGAAAAAGGGTCTGGCTTTGCCGCAACTGTGACATAGCCAGCGCAGGTCACAACTGTGGCTTGGATCTGATCCCTGGACCAAAAACTCCATATGTTCTTTTCTCTTGCATTTCTCTAATGACACATAATGTGGGATATCTTTTCATATGCTTATTTACCATCGCTATATCTTCCTTGGTGAGATGTCTGTTAAGGTCTTTGATTCATTTTTTAATCAGGTTGTTTTCTTATTGTTGAGTTTTAAGAGTTGTTTATTTTGAATAAGAGATAATTTATCAGATGTGTCTATGGTAAACATTTTCTCCCAGTGTGCAGTTTGTCTTCTCATTTTCTTGGGCACTTATTTTTCAATCTAGTTGACTTATACTGGCTTGAAGTCAACTAAAACCTCTATAGGCAAATGAATTCATAAAATATGATGATCTTCTTAGCTAGAAATCTCTGCTGGGATCAACATTTTAATAGAATTTTCAGTACCATTCCCAGAGACTAATTTTATATAAATCTAGGAGCATAATGTCATAATGTAATAGGTCCAAATGAAAAATATGACAAGACTTTAAATTACATTTTCAGTAACCTATAAAGCTGTAATACCTAATTAATATAAATTAAAAAATAAACTTCAATTCCACTACATAGAGATCCAGAAAGCTCTGTGCCTTTGTCCAATCTTATGTTGATATGGGATTTCATGAATTAATCAAAGATTTCAAAAAGGATAAAGAAAAAGGTATTTTTTCTCTATTTTAAAATATTCTTTTTTTCATGTTATGGACTTCTAAAATAGCACAGTTCTCACATTCAGATGAAGAAAAGAATATTTTCTAAAATTAAAGAAAGAACTTTTTACTACCCCTCCCTGGAAAAGGCCAGTTTACGGAGGAGGAAGGAAACAGAGATGGATGGCACCTATGTTAGTGTGCTTGGGCTGCCATATCAACGTGCCATACCACAGACTTGATGGGTGGCTTGAGTAACTGAAATTTTAATTTCACACTGATCTGGAGATTGAAGTCCAAGATCTTGGTGCCAGCAGGGCTGGCATCTAGTGAGAGGTTTCTCCTTGGATTGCAATGACCATCATCTCACTGGCAGAGAGAATGCTATTTTATCTTCCTCTTTATATAAAGGCATTGACTTTACTGGATTGGGGCCTCACCCTAATGACCTCATGTAACCTTTATCACCTCTTCACAAGACCTATCTCCAAATTTTCCAGTCACATTTGAGGTTATGGGCTTCAACATATGAATTTGGAGGGATGGCACAATTCAGCCCATTAGTAAAACTTTATAAACCAACAGAGATGATTGATAAAAGATAAAATACATTATTTGAGACTTTTTTTCTTTTTGCAATTTAGTTTAGACACATGAGAGTGTAATGGTATACATGGGAAAAATATTATCCTAAGAAATAGTGTAAAAATCCAGGGTCAGTCATTATCAAATAAAATAAAAAGCCACACATTTAGACTATAAAACTGTACTACCATTGCTAAAATGAATGTAAACTGCATAGGGCAATGTGCTGTACGTGAGGAGATCAGATGCCTGTTTATTTTCTCTGAGTTTTACAGGTAGGTGAGTTACACATTATAGTTAATTATTCAAAAGTCCGCTATTGTTATAGAAACCACATGACTTTAAAGGTTTGTGTAAGTATACAAGCCCTCAGCCCACTTATCTACATTTTTTGTAGGGGCTGCAGGGGCTCAAAGGTTAGAAAGAAAAAAGAGAGAATCAGAGAATGTAAAGGGAGGGGTAAGAAAGAGGAAAAGAAAAATACTTCAACGTCTTTCTACTCCCAGAAGCCTAAACAAAGTCATTTCCTAGAGGGAATAAAACTGTTCAAAATTTTTAAATCATTGAAATGACGATCCCTGGCCTTTCTCAGTGGGTTGAGGATCCAGCATTGCGTGGTGTAGGTCACAGAGAAACTTGGATGCAGCATTGCTGTGGCTGTGGCATAAACTGTCGGCTGCAGCTCTGATTCTTGACCCAAAACTAAATATCTAAATATACTTGTAATGATTTTTAAATATGTCAACTAATTATTTGATTCTTCTCTCAGAGGTAGAGTCTATCTTCCCTTTTTAATTTTTTAAATTTTTTATTGATATATAGAATTGATTTACAATATTAGTTTCAGGTATACAACATAGTGATTCAGTACTCTCATAGATTATACTCCACTTAAAGTTATTAAAAAATAATGACTATATTTCCCTGTGCTGAATAATGTATCCTTGTTGCTTGTTTCTTTTAGTAGTTTGTATCTCTTAATCCCATTTCCCTGTCTTGCCCTTCTCCCCACTGGTAACCACTAGTTTATTCTTTGTGTTTAGTGATTCATTTCTAATAAATAGTGGTGGAAGTAATTGTGTGTGACCTCCAAGACTGGCACATAAAAGGGACTGTGACTACTTTTTCACACCCTTTCTCAGATGATCCATTCTAAGGTAAGTCAGCTGTAATCTGAGAAGACACACAAGCAACTTCCAAGAGATGTTCATGTGGCAAGGGATTGAGGATTTCTCCCAACAGTCAAGTGAATGCAGCATCTTAGAAGGACAACTTCCAGCCCCAGTCAAACCTTCAGAAGATGATACCCTAGATGCCAACTTAACTGCACCCTCATGAGAGACCTTAAGCTAGAACCAACCAGCTAAACTGCTCTTACATCCTCATCCAAAGAAACTGGGGTAATGATTGCTCATCATTTTACACTTCTAATTTTAAGTTGCTAAGTTTATTAAGTGAAATAATATTTGCTATTTTAGAATGCAGTCATACATAACTAATATAGTATCTAACATATATCTAATAGCTAATATATATCTAATAATATATATACTAATAAAAACTAATATATCTAATGTTAAAAAGAGGGAGGACCAATTTATTATTAAATAGCCAATCACTGACTAGGGTTCCATTGGTGTTTCTATTATCAACTCTGAGCATGTGTTTCCCTGATATCTTCAGCCTTTGTACAATCAATGGTGCCTATCAGTGGGCTTCTAAATTTAATAAGTCATTGGAATTTTTGCCTTTCATTTTTTATAATAGAAACTATGGCTCAGTAATTGGGAATCAAGTCATAGGGCAAAAAAAATTAAAATCCATTATGGGAAAACAATTCTCTCATTCAAATTATTTTATTGGCTTTAAAGTAAGAATGTCTTCAGATGTGCAACAACATAATTCATACAATCCTTAGGTCAAGGAGCTAAAATACTATAGCAACTGCCTTTATATTAGGAATTATCTGCATTTATAAAAAAAAATTATGTCTTGCTTCATATGAACCCAGGCTATAACTGATTGATAGTTTCTAAGTGTTTAGGCCTCATTTTTTTTCAGTAAAAAACAATGCAGAGAAAAATAATAAATAAGTAAATGCCTTCTTCCATCTACAGACCATTTCCCAGGATACTTGGGTAACACTGGGACCTATAATATAATCTTTTTATTTTTTTTATTTTTTAAAGTTTTATTGAAGTATAGTTGATTTACAATGTTGTGGCAATCTCTGCTGCATAACTGTATGTGATTCAGTTATATATATAAACACATCCATCCTTTTTTCAAATTCTTTTCTCATATAGATTATCATAGAACATTGGGTAGAATCTCCTGTGCTATAATATAATCTTTTGACTGCACTCTCTAAAACACTTGATTGAACATCTGACATCATTAGATCTGTGGCTGGTTTAGGGAGGTAAAAACCCTTGGATTTGGATATCATTGGGAAGTTAGAAAGATAAATCCTGTTCTAAGGACTAGATAACACATTGAACATTAATATGCATGAATCATATTACATGATTTATTTTAGAAGTACCAAAAGGGATATATCTCTCCCTTTTGCTTTTTAAAGTATCTCAAATGTTAACTTGAGCTATTTCAGCTTTTAAGACAACTTTCTCAAATGTGACTAAGCCCAAGGCATAATGCACATAGGCCAGATCATTTATCAGGACATTTTCTAGCAGCCACCTAGCAGAGACAAAGAACATTGTGAGTGAACTGTGAAGGAAGAAATGAAAGGAGACAAGAAGACTGTGGCTTAAGGGAATGCTTTATAATATTCTTCGGTACATCAAGTGATAATTTTAGTTATGTTTTTTAATTTTTCTTGCAGAGTACAATTAAGTATAGCAGCTTTTTCTTCCATGATTCTTAAAATTTCATTATTGGTCTATGAAATCCATGAGTCCAGAAACGATTGGCTAGAATTGAAAATTGAGATAGAATTAGTGAATGAAGCAATCAATCAGTGAATGAATGAAAGCAAAATGGTGATAAGGAATTGGTGAAAGTTAAGAATGGGATCAATCTTAGACAGAGGAAAGTGTGTTAGAACCCCCTCTAGAATGCAATGTAGTGAGGAAGAACTAAAGACAAATTTTACCTCCACATATTTTACCAAAGGCTCTAGTCTTCATTATCTCTAAATTAATTAGACTTATCTGATTCCAAGACTCTCTCCATTGACCTGCAACAAGGCATCTGGAATTTAAATATGGGGTTTTGGATTCCACATCTCTCAAGACAGAAGCAGTCTTTGGGGTCTTCCAGATCATTTACTATCACAGACTTTGAAAGCATCTCCTATAATCCATGCAGGCTAAGCCTCACTTGCTTTGCACATTATACTCAAACAGATCCTTTCAAGTCATAAAACTCTTAAGGAAACCCCTGCCAGTTAGTTCCCTTTTGGTTTCTTTCAGAAGTTTTGAGTAAAGAAGCATTTCCATGAAGAACTGATAAATAGTCATAGATTGATAATGTAAACAATAGTAAGTTAACATTTATCGACAGATGAATGGATTAAGAAGATGTGGTACATATATACAATGAAATACTACACAGCCATAAAAAAGAACAGAATAATGCCATTTGTGGTAACATGAATACAACTAGAGATTCTCATACTAAGTGAAGTAAGTCAGAAAGAAAAAGACAAGGAGTTCCCATTGTGGCACAGTGGAAACAAATCCGACTAGGAACTATAAGGCCATGCTCAGTGGGTTGAGGATCCGGCATTGCTGTGAGTTGTGATGTAGGTCACAGACGCAGCTCTGGCATTGCTGTGGGTGTGGCACAGGCCAGTGGCTACAGCTCCAATTAGACCCCTAGCCTGAGAACCTCCATATGCTGTGGGTGCAGCCCTAAAAAGACAAAAAAAAAAAAAAGAAAGAAAGAGAAAGACAAATACAATACGATATCACTTACATGTGGAATCTAAAATATGGCAGAAATGAACTTATCTCCAGAACAGAAACAGACTCACAGACATAGAGAACAGACTTGTGGTTGCCAAGAGGGAGGGGGAGGGAGTGGGATGGACTGGGAATTTGGGATTAGTAGATGCACACTGTTGCATTTGGAGTGGATAAGCAATCAGATCCTATTGTACAGCACAAGGAACTGTGTCCAATCTCTTGAAATAGAACATGATGGAAAATAGCATAATAAAAAGAAAGTACATATGTGATTTTGTCATTATGTCATATAGCAGAAACCAACACAGTACTGTAAATCAACTACTCTTTCATTTAAAAGAAAATATTGAATATCTATGTGCAAGGTACTGTTCTAAGAACTTTCTATATATTTACACATGCTATCATCCCAGCTACCCTAAGAGGGATTCCATCATTAACTTCAGAATTTTTCTGCAGCATAGAATTCTTAGAAGAGTCCTATTTTCTTCCACTTTATGTAGTAATTCACATAACGCTGTTTATTTCTTCTCTCTTCTAAATTTTCCATAGAAAAGAAAAACATGCACTTGGAGAACAGACTTGTGGTTGCCAAGGGGAAGGGGGAGGGGGAGGGAGTGGGATGGACTGGGAGCTTGAGGTTAATAGATTGGGACTCTTGCCTTTGGAATGGATTAGCAATAGATCCTGCTGTGTAGTACTGGGAACTATGTCTAGTCATTTATGATGGAGCATGATAATGTGAGAAAAAGGAATGTATACATGTATGTGTAACTGAGTCACCATGTTGTACAGTAGAAAATTGACAGAACACTGTAAACCATCTATAATGGAAAAAATAAAAATCATTATATACAAAAAAAGAAAACACTATGCACACCATGTAATTTATAAAGAACGTCAGAAATATGTCCAAAAAAACGGTGACACTTTAAAGCTTCTTGTAAATTTAGCTTGTCCCTTCCTTTGAAACAAATTCTGTCCCTGGTAACAGGAAATTTCAAGAATTTAAGGTATATCTTAGAGAATCAAAATTCAGGCGCCTGACTTCGTCTTCTGCTGTGACCTTGGTTTTAAACTCTAAGAATAAGACTCTCCTAATTCTAGCAGCCATAACCCTGAGCATCTTATTTTTTTCAACTGTACAAGTCTTCCCTTTGATTTCTTGGATGGCTCCTCAGTATCTATGAGGCTAAAGCAGCTACTGTTCTGCTCCTGAAACCTGGTAATTTATCCCCAGTAATTACTGCTGTCCTTCTCTTATGTCACCTCTTGACCTGCCTGAATTTTTGCCTGCTGTCTTTTGCTTCAGTTCCAAAAGATTAATTCAACACCCCGAAACTTCCTCATTCCCCTACGACCAAATCTTTGTTTTTTTTTATTTTATTTTATTTTATTTTTTGGTCTTCTTGCCATCTCTAGGGCCGTTCCCGCAGCATATGGAGGTTCCCAGGCTAGGGGTCAAATCAGAGCTGTAGCCGCCGGCCCACGCCAGAGCCACAGCAACGTGGGATCCAAGTGGTGTCTGTGACCTACACCACAGCTCACTGCAACGCCGGATCCTTAATCCACTGAGCAAGGCCAGGGATTGAACCCTCAACCTCATGGTTCCTAGTCAGATTCGTTAACCACTGAGCCACAACGGGAACTCCAACCAGATCTTGAATATGTGTTTCTATCTCTCTTTTTTTTTGGGGGGGGGGATGGGGGAGTCTCTTTAGGGCCTCACCCATAGCATATGGAAGTTTCTAGGCTAGGGGTCGAATCAGAGCTGTAACCACCAGCCTACACCACAGCCACAGCAACATTAGATCCAAGCTACAACTGCAGTTACGTGGCAGCACCAGATCTTTAACCCGCTGAGCAAGGCTAGGGAACAAACCTGCATCCTCATGGATACTAGCTGGGTTCTTAACCTGATAAATCACAAAGGAAATTCCCTGTGTCACCATCTTTTATTTCCTTCCTTTCTTCTTATTACTTCCTTAAGTCAAAAGCCCCAAATCAACAACCTCTGAGTAATTCCCTTACTGAATATGAACAGGTTTATTAACTTGCCAATCGTTCTGTCAATATTAAGCTTCATTTCAATTTTCTAGCATATAATTTTGAGAAAGTTAATTCTCCCCAGATAACTATTTGTTCCTTATTATTATGTTGTCTTTGTTTAGATTATAATCAAATTCAATAACTTTATGGTTGGGAGAATTACTGAAAAGACAGACAATATTCCACATATTTCAGGCATGTTGAAAATTCAAAAATATTGTCAATAAAGGAGTTTCAAAGTGATAATTTGAACTACTTATTTCAAATTAACATTTGTTACATTATACAAAGTCCTAAGATAGGTTCTGCTTGTTGTAGGTTCTTAAAGAAAAAGAGGTATTGCCACTTTCACTAATTTGGATTTTCTCCACTCAGTTGCTTAGAGATAATAGGAATACCTTTTATTTTTATAGATACATCTATATAAATATGCATGGTAGTAAGTATGGATTTTTTTAAATGAATTATAGATTCAAGTAAATGCGCAATCAAGGAAGACTGGTAGTCCATTTAAAATGTTTGTGATAACAGAGTAGATACTGGTATGGCTTTGTCTCAGCAGGTCAGGATAAATTTCTAGCTCTTCTCCTCAAACCTAAGTACTAATTTCTCAGTTTTCGTATCTCTTAATTTGAGATATTCCTTTCCAATTATCCAAGTCATAACTGAGAGGTGATTTTAGAATAGTTATAGAGGCAGAGGAGGAACAAAGGGAAAGGAGAATGAAAGGAGAGTGTAAGAGAGGGTTAAAGATAAGAAAATAAAATAATTACAAGTAACAGAATGGTTGCCTAGGAGAAAGAAAGATAAATGAGGGAAAAGAAAACACGAGGCTTATAGGGAACACAGAAAATGAGAAGAAAGAAGTGCAATGAATTAAGGTGGCCTTTTAAGGGGAGAGGAAAAGAAGAATGGTCAGATTAATTCATTTCTTTATTGAGTATTTTCTATGTGCTATGTGCTAAGCACTGTGATAAGTCTTTTCTATAAAGTAAACGTTATTTCAGACCTCAAAAGAATTAGAATCTATTGTAAATATTAGTTCCAGCCAGGAATGAACCTGACTTTTTCTGATTAAGTTGGATGCATTACCTTCTGTTCCACTGGCCCTTTGCATTATGTGTAAAAATTAAAGATATGTATGAATAGCCAGATTTTTTTCCAAAGGCAAGACAACAGAGACTGGTTAATATCAACAAAAAAATTATGAAAATATGGCAAATTTCTACATGTGAAATACAATTAAATGGCACCAGAAAAGCCTTTAAAATACCACATCTGCACTTGGAAAGTGCCTCAGTTTCCTGTATTTCTAACCTGATTCTAATGGCTTAGGAAAGTAAGAGGAAGCATTCTTTTCTTGACTCAGGTTTCTGCTGGTCCATACAGTAGGAACCTCTGATTTCTTGTATATAATTGGTAGAAGCATCCAAACCCCCTTCCATTTCTCACTTGATTTTCCTAGGTGAGAAGGAGTGGTTTATCCTAGTGAAGAGAAGTTAAGAAAATGACTTCTGTTATTTCCTATTCCTCTATCAGGTAGGATTAAATGCTGAAGGTCTTTATGTAAACATGGCCTCCAACTCCCTGTCCCTTCTTTTGGCAGGTGAGAGACAAAAGGTGTTCTCCATGTAGCTGGCTGTGTAATATGGCTCCTCTGTAAACCGGCAATCCACTCAGGTTGGTTTTAAGGTTGGAACATGGCAGTACAGTGAGGAATAGGGGATAGAGGAAGCACTGGGAAGCAAATTTTCTCATTTACTGCCAGATTCAGGCCAAATTCCCTAGTTTAGCTTTACCTGCCATAAAGTGAATTCCTTTTGCTCCCTGTGTGTCTTTTTTCAATGATATAGCATGTCATTAATTAATATTCTTCACACCATAATAAGGAGACTTCAATTCAAATGAAACTTTTGTGAAGGAAGAGTGACTAATTAAGCTCAAATATGACATTGATTCCTTGGTTTGAATGTGTAGATCAGTCTCCTACTGACAACAGAGCCCAAGGCTTCCACAGGCAACCTGTCAGTGTGGCAGAAGTAAGGGTTAGGTTGGAGCTCCTAGCGCTGTGTAGGGCACACTGGGGAGTGGGCAGAGCTACTGAGTAAGAAAACGAAGGCCCAAGGGAGCAGTAGAAAGATACTAAAATAACAATTTACCACCACTTGGTTTTCTAAGAGGAGCTTTTAAGTGCTAATCAGCATTCCTGTTTAATAGGTGCTTGAGAACACTGTGTCCAGAGAAATTCATAAGAACTGCATGGAGATAACTACTGATCACAAAGGGAGTCTCCCCCCCAAAATAAACAAATGTAAAGAAAATAACTAAAACTCTCAGGATTTTATGTTTCATCAAACATGAAATCTGTCTTGTTGTTGTTGTTTCACAGCTACACTTGCAGCATTTGGAAGTTCTAGCGTTAGGGGTTGAATCAGAGCAATAGCTGAGGCCTACACCACGGCTTATGGCAACACCAGATCCTTAACCCTCCAAGCAAGGCCAGCAATCAAACCAACATCCTTACAGAGACAATTATGGGCCCTTAACCTGATGAGACACAACAGGATCTCCCCAAACATGAAAGCTTTAACAAACTTATTTATTTGCATTTATACAGAGACTAGGTATCACTGAACTATTTTTGAAGAATTCACCTTGAAGATTGGAGAAATTTAGTTTGCCTAAAGTTACAGTTAAGCACAGGGGAACAGAAAATAGCACAGTTTGCTCCATCACCAGTTCAAAAGAATAGATTTTCCCCACTCCCACCACAGAACCACTGTAATTGCCCTGGAAATTTGATTCCAGAATATATGGTCTTCTGCTTCTCCTTCATGGCAATTAGCTTCTATTTCAAAGACTAGAGTGAGTGCATCTGACTGGTTGAGCCTAGGCCATGTGCCCATCTTCTAACTGCAGGGAAGGCTGGAAAAGCAAGTGTCTGAGGCTTTTATCCTTTATAGTGAGAGATAAGCTAATCAGGAAGGTTTCAGATTATGGGCAACCAAAGAATGCAAATACCCACTCTAACTCCTGGATAAATTACAGCCTTCATCCTTCAGTCATACTAATCACATCTTCAGTGCTCAATAGACACACATGGCTACCAGCTTCTGCATTGAACAGTGTTGATATAGAATATTTCCATCATCACAGAAACTTCTATTAGATAGTGCTGGCCAAGACAAAACCTCTCATTGTATTAATGTGCAAACCAAGGCCTCTGAAGTTTAATGGATTTATCAAGGTCACAGAGCCAGCTAATATTCAATTAAAAACTAGATATCAAGTATGCTGACTCCCTTTTTATTTCTCTATCCATTACCAGTAAATGTCTTTTAACTCATCGTTGTAAGTGTTATGTTTGTTTGGGTTAATTTCCCCAATTTATCAAAAGCTTTTTGATTCTAAAGTCTGGTTTATTGTATTAATTTGAAGAACTGGGAAGCTTCAATGAAAAGCTTTTATGGTTATAAAGACAGTTATGAGCACAGGCTGAATATAATAAGGATTTTCTGACTCTTGGTCTTCAAATAACTTGCTGCATAGAACATTGAGAGAATAATCTTGAAGCTTTTTATTTAGCCAGTCATGGAAAGGGGACAAAACTCATGCAAGACACCAAAGGTTGAAGGGAGGATACCTGTGTATGTTCACCATGGGTTGTCCAGGGTCTGGAGTCCATGTCTACAGAACAACAGAAGCACTTTCACCAACACTCAAGTCAATCTCTGACATGGAATGCTACTCTTCAAGCATTTCCCAAAGGCTAGCAAGAGCTAGAGGAACAGACCCAAGAGAAATATTTACACCCGCAACCACTCAAAAATCCTGGCTCTTTATCTGTTTGGTGACATACTCGCAGTGTTCCTAACAACTTGAACAGAGAATATGCCCAGTCTCTCCCTGGGCAGCCCTATGGATACTCAGAGGAAGGCATCAATCCCAGAATGACACACACTCTTCTACCCCTAAACTCAAAGTACGAGCACACCCAGTGCCACAGAGACTGCTTGATGACCAACATGCTAAGGGTGATTCTGAGAGAGCAATCTTCACATGTTTTAGTTTGCAGACATGGTATCTTCAACAGGATTAAGGCACTACTATTCACACTCTCTGGAATAAATTATAATCATATTTATTTTCCTCTCTCCCCACAGCACACAAGACAATGTGAAAAGAAGGTGGGTGAACAGTGCATGTGGCCCCTGAAAGACAATACATAGAAGTCAGCTAAATAAGGGCAGACAGCACAGCTCATCTTTCAAGCTTCAGGCTCCTCTAGTTCCTCCCAAATAGTGAGATATGCCTTTTCCTGTATTAAAAGTATTTTCTAGATACTTCTATAATTCTTATTACCTTGTAATTGTTATATGTTATTCCTCATTATTCTTTAAGTCTCTTGAGAGCAGGGAAAAAGTCTCATTCATTTTTTTATTCATCTAGTCATTACTAGTCTTGAGCACAAATTTAAGCTAGGCACCGTCCTGGACTCTGGGTGTACAATGCGGAGAAAATAGGGAGCAAGGGCTCCTTTCCTAGGGTTTTCATGCTAATAATGGCCAAATTCATAAGAAAATAAACAAATAAGGGATGAAGTGTGGTTAGAGGCTGCTGTTTCAGCTTGGATAGCCAAAGATATTTCAGGTGATATGATAGTTGAGCAGAAACCAGAATAAAATGAGGACATAAATCACGCCTATGTTCCAAGGAAGAGCTTTCCAAGTAGAGGAAACAGCAAGTAGCTGGTTCAGTATGTATATTAATATAATTACTTGTGACATAAAAGGTACCAAACACCAAAGAAAGGGATATGAGAAGACAGATCCTGTAGACAAGCAGATGAATCAAATGTGCAAAGAATAAAAGAATGTGGAAGTGGAAAAGGAACTACCTACAAGCTCCCTCAACCCAGACACACAGCACCCCTCAGATACATGCCATTCACAAGCCCTGGTCTTCATAACATCACATAAATACTTCATCATAACATCTATAATATGATCTGTGTACCTTAAGTTTCCAAGCCTGTTTTAGTTCACGCACATGTACATATTTAAAGTCTAGAAACTGTCAAAAAGTCATGCCCATAACTCTTAATATCAGAGCACCGTAAATAGAAATTAAGAGGATAAGATGAAACTATTTCTCTATTAAATGTGGTGAATGACCTTAGTGAAATTATGCTGGAAGCCAAAAAGCAATACGCTAACTTCCAACTCAACTAGAAAATCATGGAAGTATATCATCCAGGATCAGCTCTTTTTCAGCTAAAACAAGAATGTCAGGGAGTTCCCATCATGGGGCAGCAGAAACAAATCTGACTAGGAACCATGAGGTTGTGGGTTTGATCCCTGGCCTCGCTCAGTGGGTTAAGGATCTGGCATTGTCGTGAACTGTGGTATAGGTCACAGACGCAGCTCAGATCTTGCGTCGCTGTGGCTCTGTCGTAGGCTGGCGGCTACAGCTCCAATTAGACCCCTATCCTGGGAACCTCCATATGCTGTGGGTGCAGCCCTAAAAGGACAAAAGACAAAAAAAAAATGCCAGAAGGGACTTGAGGGGCTCAACAGTTGGGTCATATTAAAAAGATGATATAATTCTCAATTATCAACTTAGTGTGAGACTGCAAACTCCACACTACTGACATTTTGAATGAGGTAACTCTTTGTTTTGTTGTGGGGAGCAGCCCTGTTCCTTGTAGAATGTTTAGCAGAAACCTTGCATTCTACCCACTAGATGCTATCAGCAAACTATCCCAAGTTGTGACAATCAAAAATTGTCCCCAGACATTGCCAAATGCCCTCTGAGTGGCAAATCCTTTCCCCATCCTATTAAGAGCCATTGATTTTGTGTGATACCATTTTTTTTTCATTTAAGTTTGCTCCTTCACTTCTTTTAACTCTGTTTTTTTACCAAGAAGTTTTGGTGGAAGGGAATTGTAGAAATAATGCACACACTTCAGCTTCCATGACAGTGGGAAGCTACCATATTAGAGCCAGTTAATAGATTGTTTTGATACTCAAGAAAGATATAGAAATCATGTTAACTCAAACCAAATCAGGTACCCTTCTTCCCAGCTCCTTTGCCATCATTTACCTAATCTCTACTCATACTTTAGAATTTAATTTGACACTCCTCTTGGAAGCTTTCCCAGAATGCTCCAATCCCAATCCACCCTGAATATGGTACTTCTCCCTGTTCCCATTTTTTTAATCTTCATAAGCTAGTTTAGTATAAACTATTATCTTACTCTCCTCTATTGTCTTTTGTTACTCAGTATACTGTAATCCCCTTGAGGACATTATATTTTATCAATAATTGGTCTTTGATTGGTCCTATAGGCTGTCAATATATTTTTTTTGTTTTCTTTGTTTGTTTTTTTCTTTTTTGGCCTCCTTCCCTGCAGCATATGGAGTTTCTGGTCCAGGGATCAGATCCAAGGCACAGTTGGAAGCTTAGCCAAAACTGCAGCAATGCTAGATCCCTAACCCACTGTGCCAAGCTGGGGATGGAACCTGCATCCCAGTGCTCCCAAGATGCTGCAGATCCTGTTGCACCACAGCAGGAACTCTGATAACTGTTTATTGAATGAATGATACCTTTAAGAAACAGTCTTGATTGAGACATCAAACTAGGAAACTGTGGATACCAAGGAGCAGAATGAGGGTTACTGCAGATAAGTAAAAAGAGCCTCAAATGATAAGATTTCATCTCTTTTGTGCCTGAGTGCTGTTTCATCATAACTGTTTCTTCTTTATCCATTCATCCCTGGACACTGAGGTTGTTTACATATCTTCCCTAATGTAAATAATGGTGTGACGAACATAGGGATGCATATATCTTTTCAAATTAGTGTTTTCATATTCTTTGGATAAACACCCAGAAGAGGAACAGCTGGATTATATGACAGTTTCATTCTTAATTATGTGAGGAACGTACATACTATTATCCATAGTGGCTGTGCGAGAATTTACATTCCCACCAACAATATATGTGAATTCCCTTTTTTTCACATCCTTTTCAATGTTTTATTTTTTTGCCTTTTTGATAACAGGCATGCTAACAGGCACGGCGTGATATCCCATTATAGTTTTTATGTGCACTTCCCTTAGGAATGTGGAGCATCTTTCATGTGCCTGTTGGCCACCTGTATGTTTCTGTATGTCTTCTTTGGAAAAATAGCTATTCAGATCCTCTGCCCATTTTAAAATCATGTTGTTTGATTTTTTTATTATTGAGCTGTATTTATTATTGAGTTTTATTATTTATATATTTTGGATATTAACTTCATATCAGGTACAAGATTTGCAAAATCTTCTCCCATTCAGTAGGTGGTCTTTTCATTGCGTTGATGGTTTCCTTTGCTGTGCAAAAGCTTTTTAGTTTGATGCAGTCCCACTTATTTTTTCTTTTTCATCCCTTGCCCAGGGTAACATATCTAGAAAGATAATTCTAAAACTGATGCTGAAGAGTGCACTGCCTATGTTTTCTTCTAGGAGTTTATTATGGTTATAGATTTTACAATCAAGTCTAAACTATTCTGACTTGATTTTTTAGGATAGTGTAAAATAGTGGTCTAGTTTCATTCTTTTTGCATGTGGTTGTCTAATTTTCTCAACACCATTTCTTTGGGAGACTATATTTTCTCCATTGTATGTTCTTTGATCTTTTGCATAAATTAATTGTCCATATAAATGTGATTTTATTTCTGGGCTCTCAATTCTGTTCCATTGATCTCCGTGTTTTTTCCTGCTGATAACATGATGTTTTGACTACTATAGATTGGTATTACAATTTGAAATCAGGGAGTGTGGTACCTTCAGATTTGTTCTTTTTTCTCCAGATTGTTTTGGCTATTTGTGGTCTTTTCTGGTTCCATATAAATTTTAGGATTTTTTTGTTCTACCTCTGTAAAAAGTGACATTTGGATTTTGATAAGGGTTGCACTTAATCTGTAGATTGCTTTAGATAACATTAACATTTTAACAATGTTAATTCTTCCAATCCCCAAGAATGAAATATCTTTCTATTTATTTGTGTCTTCTTTAATTTCTTTCAAGAATATCTTATAGTTTTCAGTGTACAGGTCTTTTGCTTTCTTGGTTATTTATTCCTAGGTATTTTATTCTTTTAGTTGTAATTGTAAATGAGATTGTTTTCTTAATATCTCTTTCTGCTAGTCCATTGTTAGTGTAAGGAAACACAACTAATTTTTGTATGTTGTTTTTCACCCTGCAAATGTACTGTATTCATTTATTATTTCTAATAGTTTTTGGTGGAGTTTTTTGGGGGGTTTATATGTAAAATTATTTTATGCACAAATGGTGACAGCTTTCTTCCCTTCAATTTGTATTTTTAATTTTTTTTTCCTAATTGCTCTGGCTAGGATTTCCACTATTATATTAAATAACAGTGGTGAGAGTATGCATCCTTCCTTATCCCTGATCACAGATGGATAGCTTTGTTTTCCACCTACTGAGGATAATGTTAGACTTGGATTTGCCATCTATGACCTTTATTATGTTGAGGTAGATTCTTTTTTTACCTATTTTGTTGAGATTTTTTATTATAAATGGATATCGAATCTTAAATGCTTTCTCTGCATCTATTGAAACAATCACATAATTTTTATCTTTCATGTTGTTAATGTGGTATATTACATTGCTGTTAGATTATGTAATTGTGGTGTATTACATTGATTGATTTGTGGATGTTGTACCATCCTTACCTCCATTTGAACAACATAGATGGAACTTGAGGGCATTATACGAAGTGAAATGAATCAGAGGGAGAAAGATAAATACTGTATGATTTCACTCATACATTAAATATTTTTTAAAAGTAAAATCAAATTAGTGAACAAGCCGAACCAAACAAAAATAAACATGTAGACAGAGAATAGAGTAGTGGTTACTAGGGGAAGAGAGGTAGGGGAAAAAAATGGGTAAAGGAAATCAACTGTATGGTGAGGAGTGGAAACTGCAGTATATATAGAAGTCAAAAATATAATGTTGTACACATGAAACTTACATAATGTTATAAAGTTACTTCAATTTTAAAAATGCAAGAGGCATATATTAAAAGGAAAAAAAAATGTTAGGAAGTCATTACCCTAAAAGTCAAGATAGTGGTTATTTGAGGGAGGAGGAAGGGGATTATGACCAGGAAATCAAAAGGCAAAAATTTTATTTCTTTACCTGGTACAGATTGGAAGGTTGTTTACTGTATAATAATTCATTGTCATGCATTTTATTGTATGTCTTTTTGTATCTCATTGCTTATCCATTCCAAACACAATAATTTGCATCTATTTACCCCAAATTCCGAGTCCATCCCACTCCCTCCCCCTTGCCCTTGGCAACCAATGAACCACAAGTCTTTTCTCCTTGTCCATGATTTTCTTTTCTGTGGAAAGCTTCATTTGTGCCATATATTAAATTCCAGCTATAAGTGATATCACATGGTATTTAGATCTCTCTTTCTGACTTACTTCACTTAGTATGAGAGTCTCTAGTTCCACACATGTTGCTGCAAATGCCATTATTTCTATTTAATCATGTTTTTAGTTGAAGTTATCTGCATATGATACAAAGTTCAGAATGAATAAAAGGGTAGTATTCCATTGTGATATATACCACAATATACCATCTGTTGATGGAAATTTATGTTGTTTCCATGTCTTGGCTATTGTGAATAGTGTTGCAATGAACATAGTGGTGCATATATCTTTTTCAATGAAAGTTTTGTCCAGATATATGCCCAAGAGGGGATTGCTGGTCATATGGTAGTTCTATATGCAGTTTTCTGAGGTGCCTCCATACTATTTCCTATAGTGGTTGAACCAATTTACATTCCCACCAACAGTATAGGAGGGTACCCTTTTTTCAGTACCCTCTCAAGCATTTGTCATTTGTTGACTTATGGCATTCTGATAGGAGTGAGGTGGTATATAAGTATATATGTGTATATCATTTATATATTATTTGTAATTTATATACATGTAGCATATCATATCATACCATTTGTGTCATCTATATCTTTCTCCCTTGTCACTCCCTACTCCAGCCCCTGGCCCTCCTTGCCTTGTTTGCTCTGTTTTATTTTTCTCCATACACTTAATACCACCTGACACATTGACTATTTATTTATTTATTCATTATATATCTTCTTTCCGACAGACATATAAAATATTTTGTGTCAAAATATAATCTTTTTTCTTCTAGGTAAATGATTGTTGATGAAATGGTGTTAAGATATATAAGGAAATTGCAGATATGAAGTTTCTAGTCTTTATAGTTGAAGCAGAAATAACTCATTACAAACAGAATTAGAAGGGTAAAAAGATTACAATGATGGGGATGATGATAGTGACAACATTTATTTGCTCATCTTTTAGTCAGCATTGTCATTAAGTGTTTGCAAAGCTTCATTTAATTCTCCCTCAACCATAACATGAAGATCCTATTATTATCTCAATTTCATAGATAAGGAAACTGAAACTTTAAAGAGTTAGATAACTTGCCTGAAGATGCACAGCTGATAAATGTAATAGCTATGATTTTTATCCCATATCTGTCTCCAGAGTTGATATTGCTATTAGTCTAACATTGTCAGGTTAAAGACATTGCTATGCTAGGGTCTGCCAAAACAAAATACAATACCAAAGAAAGACTGCCTAAAGCAATAGTCCAAGTATAAAACCAGATCCACAGAGTTTAAAAAAAAGACATCTTTATTATAATGATATACTATAATTCTGATTCAGTAAATAATAATAACTAAGAGGCAACAAATACAAGAAAACAGGCAAATAAAATAGACATAGAGGAAAATAACTTTTTAGACTTCAATTATTTAATTCTCAGCCTATTTGTTGCATTTCAAAATCTTAGTGAATTGATCTCTTTTTTTATTTGTTCTCATTATTTTTCTCTCATATTCAGTTTCTTCATAAAATATGTCAACTTGGTTTCTAGTTCACTTAAAGTCCATAAGTAATGCCATTTTTTGTGCAGCCCCATTACCATTGCATCTTAAGTGAGATATATTGTTTCTATGAAATAAGTGGGTGAAAATTACTTTGTTTTCTTTAGCTTCACACTGTGAAATTTAGTGTGAAAAATCTAAAGGGGCCATTGTTTTAATGAAACATTTTCTGCCTAGTAGAATATCAGTTTTTAAAATTAAATTCGTTAGAAAAAATACTAGCAACATTCTTACTTTCTGGTAATAGGAGAATGGTAGAGTAATTACAGGCATAGCTTGTTTTATTGCACTTCTGTTTATGTGCTTCAAAGATATTGCATTTTTTTTTACAAATGAAGTTTTGTGGCAATGCTGTTTTGATCAAGTTTATCAGTGCCATTTTTCCAACAGTATTTGTTCACTTAGTATCTGTCACATTTCAGTAATTCTTGCAATATTTCAAGTTTTTCATTATCATTGTATTTGTTATGATGATGTGTGATCAGTGATCTTTGATGTTACCATTGTAATTGTCTTGGGGATGCCACAAATAGCACCCATATGACAGGAAACACAATTAATAATTGTTATGTGTATTCTCTGCCCCACCAACCAGCTGTTACCCCATTTCTTTCCCTCTCTTCAGGCCTCCCTATTCCCTACCTATGCCCTTGAAATTAGGCCAATTAATAACCCCACAATGGCCCCTAAGTGTTCAAATGAAGGGAAGGTTCACATGTCTCTCACTTTAAAGGAAAACCTAGAAATTCTTAAACTCAGGAAGGCAGGTCAAAAGCCAAGATAGGCTGACAGTGAGACCTCTTGCACCAAACATCTGGCCAAGTTGTGAATGAAAAGAAAAAGTTCTTGAAGAATATTAAAAGTGCTCTTCCAGTGATCTCACAAAGGATAAGAAAGAAAAATAGCCTTATGGATGATACAGAGAAAATTGTAGTTGTCTTTAGCCAAAGCCTAATCTAAAGTGATGCTTTAACTTGAAACTTCTATGAAGACTGAGAGGTGAGGAAGTTGCAGAAGTTTGAAGGTAGCAGAGATTGGCCTATGGAATTTAAGGAAAGAAGCCATATCCATACCATGAGAATGCCAGGTGAAGCAGCAAGTGCTGATGTAGAAGCTATAGCAATTTATTTGGTAACTCTAAGATAGTTAATGAAAGTAGCTGTGCTATGCAATAGATTTCCAACGTAGACAAGACATCCTCCTGTTGGAAGAAGATGCTTCTAGGACTTTCATACCTAGAGAGGAGAATTTAATGCTTAATTTCAAGCTTCAAAAGATAGGCTGATTTTTCTTATTGGATGCTAATGTAGCTGGTGACTATTAATTGAAGCCAACTTTCATTGACTGTTCCAAAGATCTTAGGATTATTCTAACTTCTGTTCTGCCTATGCTCTATAAACGGAACTACAAAGCCTGGATGACAGCACTTCTGTTAACGATGTGGTTTACCAAATATTTTGGTCCCACTGTTGAGACCTCCTACTCAGAAAATTCCTTTCAAAATATTACTGCTCGTTGACAATGTACATGATCACCTGAAAACTCTGATGGAGATTATAGTGAGATTAATGTTGTTTTCATGACTACTAAAGTAAGACCATTCTGTAGCTCATGATCAAGAAGTAATTTTGACTTTTGAGTATTAGTTGAGAAATACATGTGGGGGGAAAAAATGGAATATATTTCATAAAGCTATAGCTGCCATAGACAGTGATTCCTTTGATGGATCTGGGCAAAGTCAATTAAAACCTTCCAAAAAGTGTTCACCATTCATGTGAAGATGTCAAAATATCAATATTAACAGAAGTTTGGAAAAAGTTGTGTGACTTTGAAGGGCTCAAGACTTCAATGGAGAAAATCAATGCCTAGGCAGAAATAGCAGTCATTAGAATTAGAAGCAGAGTAACTCATTGTAAATCAACTATAATGGGAAAAAACAAAAATCATAAAAAAGAAAATTAAGTGGAGAATCTGAATGAATTGTTGAAATCTCATGATAAAACTTTAATGAATGAGGAACTATTTCTTATGGATGAGCTAGTGTAGATGCTATGAAGGTTGTTGAAATGACAACAAAGGACTTAGAATATTGCACACACTTAGTTGATAAAACAGCAGTAGGGTTTGAGAAAAAAATAATTCCAATTTTGCAAGTTCTACCATGGATAAAATGCTATAAAATACAATTGCATGCTACAGAGAAACTTTTTGTGAAATGAAGAGTGTATCAATACAGAAAATTTAACTGCTGTCCTATTTTAAGAAACTGACACAGCAACCCCAGTCTTCAATAATGACTACCCTGATCAGTGAGGAGATAGCAACATCACAGCAAGACTCTCCACCAGGAAAAAGATTACAATGTGCTGAAGGTTCAGGTAATGGTTAGAATTTTTAGCAATAAAATATTTTTAGATTAATAAATGTACATTATTTTAAATACATAGTCCTATGTACTTAACAGACTACAGTGTTAAAATTCCATAAGATTTGCTTTATTGTGATGGCTTGGAACTAAACCTGTAGTATTTCCTAATATCTCCTAGGTATGCCTATAAGATACTTCAGATAAATACTACACTTCCTTTGAAAGGCACACCTGGATTTCAACCATATAAAAGTATGCCCAGAGAAATGGTTGGGCAGAAAAGAAAAACAGAAAATGGTTGTCTCTGAAAGATAAATTTGAGGTGACAGTTTTCATTTAAAATCTTGTATTCCAGGGAGTTCCCATTGTGGCACAGCAGAAACAAATCCAACTAAGAACCATGAGGTTGTGGGTTTGATCCCTGGTCTCACTCAGTGGGTTAATGATCTGGCATTTTGGTGAGCTGTGGTGTAGGTCACAGACGAGGCTCGGATCTGGCATTGCTGTGGCTCTGGCGTAGCCCAGCAGCTGTAGCTCCGATTCGACCCCTAGCCTGGGAACCTCCATATGCCATGGATGTGGCCCTAAAAAAGCAAAAACAAACAAACAAAAAACCAAAAATGAAAAACTTGTATTCCAAAAATAGTTGACATAGAAGTATAAAAAATTTCCATAATTTAAAACCATTTATATTTTATCTGAGAAAAGATGGTTTAGGAGAGAATGCATCATAGTTTAAATTCCAACAAAGTATGTGATCATAGACTTTTAATGAGCTAGGAACATAGTTTCAGCAGAAAGGTTTCCCTATTTCTGACATTGATATAAAAAAAGTTAACAATGAATTGTGCTAATGCTAAAATGTACTATTTTTTCAAAAGAAAGAGAAATGAAAGGAAAGAAGAAAGAAGAAAGCAAGGGAAGGAGGGAAGAAAGGAGAGAAGGTGAAAAAGGCATTTCTGACAAATGGAGTGGACGTAGGTTTTCCACTGGCTCTGCGAGTCTAGGAGAAAAACCAAATTCTCGGCACTTTGGTTTTACCAAAATGAGAGTGCTGATAAATTCTGACATCGTTATTAAGAGCATGACTACTACAACTTGATCCTAAAGCTATATGATCTGTGTTCAAATCCTAGCTCCACTGCACATCAGCTATAGGACCTTGAACAAGTTAATCTCTCTTTCTCTGTTTTTCCTCTGTAAAATTAGACTAAGAAAAAGATGATACTAGATTCTTGAAAGTTTTATGCTTAGAAAAATGTCTGTGCATGATACGTATTATAAAAGTGTTTATTATTATTAATTTCACTGGATCATATTCACTTAGTGTGTTATGATGTTATTTTTTCCAAATATCCTTCTTTTATAGTTAAGTCATTCAAACTTAACAAGGGAGTCACTGGGCTTAAACCATGATATCAACTTGATGTGTTAGTTTCTAGGGGCCCTACGGGAGAAGGTTTTCCTTACATTTCCCATCTTCTAGAGGCTGCCAGCATTCCATGACATGACCCATTCCTTCATCTTTAAAGCCATTAACTGCAGGTTGAATCATTTTCATGCTACCTCTTCAGTTTAATGCAGCCGTGAAAGTTTCCCTGCAGTTAAAGATATTGGAACCAGCAAAATAATCTAGGATGAACTTCCTTCTCACTCTCTTTAATTTTACCCACACCTGCTGTATAAAGTAACATTTTCATGGATTCTGAATAAGGCATGACATCTTGGGGAGTCATCATTTTGACCATCACATCTTCCTATCCTTTACAAACAGAGTGGTACATTTAATGATCTTATCATATCTTTATCTTTCATTTCCACACCATAAGGCAATTTTATAATACCACAATTTTAGCTAAAATAGAGATAGAGTATTTTTGTCTTAACCATTATCTGTAAAGGAAAGAGAGACTGACTCCCCCACCACCACTCCCGCAGCCCTGAGAACACTAGAGCAAGAGCTATGTATTTCTCAATCTCACTTCCAGGAATGATCAGATTTAAAGAAGAGATGATCCTTGTAGCCTTCTCAAAAATCAATGATAATGCCTCTGTTTGTGCTTCTTGAAGAAAGTAAGGAAAATCTCTAACAATGGACTTGGGAGGTCACTGCCCATTCCTGAGTGATGTTCACTCCAAATATCTCCCCGCTTATTTGATGCAGGAAATTCAGATCATGATATAGTCCTCATTATTTAAGAAAATGACCATTTTAGGAATATAAGTATGTTATTTGAGATGATTCATATTGTCATTAATACCTTGACCCAATTGCCCTTGGAGAATGGGGACATAGGTGGTGAGGGGACAGAAAATGTTCTGTAAAAGATGAAAGAAGAAGCATTGCCAAAGCATAGTTGAGATTCAGGTTGTAGCAGACACACTGAAGGCCACCTAGAAACTCGAGGGATTTGATGGAAGGAGGGGATGCTATGAAATACACATCACAAATTCATTATGTAGCTGGAGAAATAAGAGGGTCCTAGACACACTTGCTTTGCACCTCACTAAATAGCCAGAAATTAATAGCTTCTCCTAGGCATGAAATCCTCCTTGTGCAGAGCATGAGGCTGTAGGAGAACCAAAAAAACAACAGGTGTTTACTGGCCACCAGTTCTGCGCTAGATGCCAGGTTAGATTTAGACAAGTTACTATCCCTCTTTGATACTCAATTTCTGTAAGTGTAAAATGAGATTTAAAATATCTTCCTCACAAAGTACCTTGAGGATTATATGAGGTTATATGTGTGAAAATACCCAGTAAAATGAAATGTTCAGTACAACATTAGATGTTGTTATATTTTTCCTCTTTTCCATTCTATGTCCTCAAACTCCCTGTGACTATAACAATTGATGTTCTATGGTGCAGTGGCTTGTATGGGCTTGAGAAATCATTATTACCACCAAGAGAAAAAAGGAAGGAAGGAAGAGGGGGAGGGGAGGGGAGCGAAGAGGGAAAGGAGAGAGAGAAGGGAAAGGGAAAGAAAGAATTGAAGAAAAAGAACAAAGAAAATTATAGATATAAAGGCTAAAAGGCATACCTACAGTTTTCTTAAAGCAAATTTACATTTGTATGCAAAAAGGTTTAGTGAAAAATCTACCAGCAGAAAAGCGGTACTGTATATTTTCAAGTATGGTTTCATGTTAGTTTATAGCCTTAGATACTATTTAGGTTAGCACTTTAAGCAAAAGCTCTCTTGATAGTGAAAGTCCTCTTGCACAAGTGTCATAGGCCACTTACAACACTATATCCAACTTTGTGGCACATCACTCACAAACAAACAAACAAACACACACATATATCATTTTGGATGTGTGGCAATGTGAAGCAATAGAAAGGATGCTAGATGAGGTCAGAATACCAAGTTGTTACTTCCTCAGCCAATAGATTTTTGTGTGTCCCTGGACCAGTCACTAAAATCTCTCTGGAACTCAGTTTCATCATCAATAAAACTGAGAATTGGAATGTATCATTCTTAATTCTAAAATTGCATTAATTTCATGCCAAAACCAATTTGTACACTGAATTTATATTTCAAAGCAAACAGTGACAAGCTCTCAAGGTAAACATTGTAACTGTAACTGAATTTGAGCAAATAATGAGGCAATAATAGGTAAGGAGAAAATAATACTTACACTACTTTTTCATATTTCCAGTTGTCTTGGTACCTTTCAACCTTCCTCAAAAGTGTAATAACCAAGAATACTTTTTAAAAATTGAAATAAAGGCACCTGTTACTTTCTCTCGCTTGATACATATTTCCCACTTTGGAGAGCTCCATTTTTTATCTCTGTTACATCCTGACAGACTACAGGGACCAGGGGTTTCTGAGAACAGCTAAGAATTTATCCCACCTAATCCACCCACATCAATAATATATATTTTGACCACCCCAAAACACCATGGTTACCTCTCCTTCCTCATTATTATTCCTTTTTTTTTATGTACTTGTAGACTCCTTAAGTATTACATGATGAAAGTCTAAAAATAAAGCATTCTTCTTTAACAACAGAGGCCAATACTTCCATTGTTTTGTAGCCCTCCACAGTGCTTCATCTACAGGGGAGAATGGCTACTGTACACAGATTGAAAGAAGAAATTCACTGACAAAATTTGAATTGGATAGAGCAAAGCAAATCTATCAGTTTTTCTAACCCTGTCAGATTCAGCTGCAAAGGCATATGTTAAGTTTCTCCAGGTCTGCCTTTGCTGAGTTATAATTCAAATTTCAAAAGACATCACATTTAACTAGATACATCTTATTTTCACAGACTTCACATAGGCCTCTCAACTGGTACTTTTTGAATCAGCTTCAACAATTTTTTGACTGTGATAAACTGAATATGAATTACAGTTCTTTTCTATTTGAGTTTCTTCTTTATAAAAGTAAGGGTTGTTGAAAATTCCAAAGTGAATGGGTTCTCTCTTTTAAAAGGTATCCAGTAAGAGAGAGGCTGTCTTATCTAGATGTCTCAAACTTTGGAGAGTAACAAAACTGCTTCACAGTGTAAGAACTGGTAGACATTTCAAAGTAGATTTGCTCTCACAAATGTGGGATGGGAGATTCCAGAAAGACAAATGGAGAGGAGGCAAGTACTGGAAGATAAGAACTGTGCCTACTCAAGAGTAGTGATACTTATACCATCAGGAAAAACACAAAATATCCACAAGCCAGAAGCAGGTGCAGTGTTGTCCTAGGAACAGACTGGAGGAAACTCCTGATAAGTGTGGGAAGTTGGAATCTCAGCATGAGGTCTGTGTTTACATCCTAGTGGTCTGACCACCTAGATCAGAAGGCACATACTTCATTCACAGTGCTCTTCAGGCTGTTTTCAAAAATTGTTAGGAATGTATGGCACCCAAACCTCTAGTTCTTCTGAGTCAAAAATCAAGACATTGGGTTAAAACACAATGCACAGGGAAATGTTATATTCGCTTCTGCAATACATGCTAGGGGAAAAGACGATAAAAAGCTCAAGAAGTATTAATAAATGTGAACTAGGTCAGAGTTCACTGTGTAAAATCTTCTAAATTCTTGGGCTGTACTATAATAGCTTTAAATGAATCTAGTCAAGTCACCATATAAGTGAGAAATAAAATACTGCCTGCCGTATCGGTAAGCAAAGAATGTCACAGTCATCAGCGATTGCAGCCACCTCCAAGGGTGAACCAGTGAGCTCTTAGGAAACTCAGAAAAGAAATAAAGAATACCTACCTACTAGTAGCAGTCAGACTGCAGCCACTCCTCTTAGTGAGCAGAGGAAACTCAAGCTGTGGAAACTCAGGATACTAGTCCCAGAGAGCTGAGGTGCACATCAAAGACATGGTTTCAGTGAGCCCAGACCATTGCATCTTCCCATACATAGAAAAGGGCTTAATTCCTTAACTTGAGATATCTGGTTTTCTGCTATTAACAGTAATTGGTTGTTCCTACTAACTGCTCTTTGTTGCTACACTCCAGGCAATCTCTCTGGGTTACTTGAGATGCTGCCTCTTGTGCTTAAGTCCTCATTTTGTCCCAAGTAAAAGTTAACTCATAACTCTCACATTGTGCATTTTTTTTAGTTGACACAGGAAGATGCTTTGTTACTCTTTTATAGAAAAAAGAATATATACCTAGAGGAGATTCTGCAAAGACACATTGCCTTATTCAAGTCACACATTTCAAACCTATTTACATCATTCGTTGGACATAAGTCTTCTTAATTGATTACAAAATGAAAAAGCACTACAGAGCACTTGCAAAAACACTTAAAGTTTTACTTGATAAGGGTCAGTTGGGTAGACCAAAGAGCATTAATCACAGACATTAAATAAAAGTTTGGATATTTCCATCTTAAAGAAATGTAATAAAGAATGAAGAAAACAATGCAAACTAAATCCGGAATTGAATACCCATGTCCATGATCCTCTTTACTATCTATCCATTGCTTCCCAAAGAATATTGCACAATCTCTTCCTGCCTTCACAACCAAATTTTTTTTTGTCTTTTCTAGGGCTGCACCTGTGGCATATGGAGGGTCCCAGGCTAGGAGTCTAATCAGAGCTGAAGCAGCTGGCCTTCACCAGAGCCACAGCAATGCCAGAGCCACAACAACACCAGATCCAAGCCGCGTCCCTACATCACAGCTCATTGGCAATGCTGGATCCTTAATCCACTGAGCAAGGCAAGGGATTGAACCTACAACTTCATGGTTCCTAGTCGGATTCTTTAACTACTAAGCCACGACGGGAACTCCACGACCAAATTTTTAAAACAACATTTTACTCTGGCTGAACTTTTTTTAATAAGCTGTTTATTATTCATTTGACAATATTTTTTCCATTCTGACTTCTCCACTAAGACTGACCTTCCTATAGATATTAAGATACTCTTAAATTGCTTAATTTACGTGTATTATTCCTCACCATCCTTTGCCCGGTCTTCCTTCCAGAAGTTCTATCAAGGCTTCCCTGATCGAAATATCTCCTTCATTCCCCACCTCCCTAGGAGGTCTTTGAATTCTTTGGGAGCACATCTTCTTTTGCCCATTTTAAATGTTGGGGTACCCCAAAAGCTCATCTAGCTGTATGTTCAAATCTCAAAGCATTTTTTGTCAGTGCAGACCTCTCTCTTAAGCAACCAAATCCTATTTTCTCTGAAAAACTCTGCTTGTAAATTCTATGAGTATAATACTTTTAAAGCTAAACATATTCTCCTATATAGTCATAACTTGGCATCTATGGGATTTGTGCCAGGACCCCCATGAATACCAAAATCTGCAGATGCTCAAGTCCCTTATATAAAATGTAGTGAAGTTCCCACTGTAGTGCAGTGCATTAAGAATTCAACTACAATGTATTGGGTTGCTGCAGATTCACAGGATCAATTCCCAGCCTAAGAACTTGCATAAGCCATGGGTGCAGCCATAAAAAAACAACAAAATCAAGTTGTAGTATTTGCATGTAATCTACTCACATCCTCTTGTTACTTTATATAATTTCTAGTTTACTTATAACACTCAATATAAAGTAAATGCTATTAAATAATTGTAAATACAATGAAAATTCTGTGTAAGAAGTTCGGAGGACAATATCAAGTTTTGCTTTTGGTAACTTTGCAGAATTTTTTTTTTTTTGTCTTTTCGCTATTTCTTGGGCCGCTCCCGCGGCATATGGAGGTTCCCAGGCTAGGGGTCGAATCGGAGCTGTAGCCACCGGCCTACGCCAGAGCCACAGCAACGCGGGATCCGAGCAGCGTCTGCAACCTACACCACAGCTCACAGCAACGCCGGATCCTTAACCCACTGAGCAAGGGCAGGGACTGAACCCACAACCTCATGGTTCCTAGTCGGATTCGTTAACCACTGCACCATGACGGGAACGCCCAGAATTTTTTTAATATTGATTTTTACTTTTTCCGTTATAGCTGGTTTATAGTATTCTGTCAATTTTCTTCTGTGTAGCAAGGTGACTCAGTCACACATACATGTATACATTCTTTTTTTTCACATTATCATCCTCCATCAGAAGTGACTAGATATAGTTCCCAGTGCTATACAGCAGGATCTCATTGCTTATTCTGGTATATATACACAATGGAATACTACTCAGCCATAAAAAGGATCAAAATAATGCCACTTGCAGCAACATGGATGGAACTAGAGACTCTCATACTAAGTGAAGTAAGTCAGAAAGAGAAAGACAAATACCATATGATATCACCTATATCTGGAATCTAAAATAAGGCACAAATGAACCTTTCCACAAAAAAGAAAATCATGGATGTGGAGAACAGACTTGTGGTTGCCAAGATGGAATATTTTAAAAATATTTTTGATCCAGCGTTGGTGGAACCCATGGATGCACAGTCTGCAGATACAGAGGGCTGACTATATGACTATATTCCCTGTTACTTTGTGTTGTCAGTCACCCAGGTCAGAAAGCTCGCTTAAAACAATGTTTTGCACAGAGTTAGGTACTCATCAAGTGCTTCGTAATGTGAAAGGATCAACTACATACTGTATATTTTTAAAGGTCATTTAAAAGTAATTTTAAAATTAAAGGTAAGATCTAGAAAGGATCTTTAATTGAGTCTAGCCTAACACCTCCACAGCTAATTGCTAACTATTGTAACACTTAGTTACTTCCACCATGTAAGCTTTTATCATTTTGTATGCAATAGTTATATTCAATATTGACAAAACAATAATCAATCATAAATATTGAAAGTTTCTCATCAAGTATCCTCTCCACATATTCCCTGGATCCTTCTAATTATTTATTTCAATCAAGTTGTACTAAAGATTTATTGCATCTCTACTATCTACTGGGAACTCATATGTGTTATATCTTTTGATTCTTACACCAACCTTACAGTATAGTTAACTATAACTCCAGTTTGCAGATTAGGAAGTAATGTAAATTGCCTAAGGTCACAGTCTTAAAGTTGCAGAGAAGAACCAAAACTACATAGAGATTCCATTCTCTTGCTATTTATTATCCTCTGCAATATCACATTTGATATTAGACATTTTACTACAATTCATCCTTACTTAGGCCATACTGTTTGTGATTTCTTAGAAGATATGTGTGCTTTTGGTTTTCAATAACTGAGCCAATCAATGTAAAATTAAGAAATAAGTTATTATCCTTCGTTGTTCATTGTCAGACCAAGATCAGGTAAGAATTGTTGGTTGTTCTTAGAGTTTCAACCAAAATCTCCTAAGAGAATTTACCTTTCCACAGCAAGCTGTAAACTTTTTAAAATATTCTGTGAGATGAGTAATGCAGCAACAGTTTATTTACTGATCATCAGATATAAATGGTAAATAAACATCCATCAAAGAGACTCCAATGCACACATCTGCCAAGCAGATGACTCTCCAAGATTCCTACCTCATTGTCCCTTCCATTTGTCGAGACGGTTCTCTTTCTTACCTACTTTCCTCAAAACTTTCAACAGTCTTTCTCTGATCTACCTATACATCAAAGTTTTCTTACAGGAAAAAAATAATTTATTTTTATGAAACCACAACTTTTCATGTGTCAGTTCTTATTTTTTAAAACTGAAGCTTTTACAGCCCATAGTGAGTGCTAGTAGGCTTTTCTCTTTTTAATTCACCTTTCATTGTCTGTAGGAAAGAAATCCAATTAACCTTTCTAGGGAAATAATATCATAATTAATTCTTCAATATGTTAAGTAGTAAAAGCTTTTCGATATGTTCTTTTCTTTGGAATTATTATAAATACTTTGGCTAGAAATTAATGCAGCAAATTCACAACAAAGTTTAAATTCAAAACAAGCTACTTTTTCCCTTCAATAAAGAAAAATAGTTTGGGGCCATATTTCAACTTAAATGGGTCCATTTTTGAAAGTTCAGAGAAAGGGAATGTGACCATTCCAACTCAATGAAGAGCAGAGAAGATATAAGGTAATAATTCTAGATACCAAATCCTATAGAAAATTGCCATTATCAAAATTGTAAAATGCACGATCAATATTTTTTGTATTTTTTTAGTGAATTATGGACTCACTTCTGATTTCACTTTTGCTTTAGTAATCTGCATTTATTAATTTCCCTGTAGTACCATCACTCCAATTAATGGAACTACATTGGAACATCAACAGAAAAATCAAGTTAATAGGAAATAATGAAATTCTTAGCACTCTCAGGAATTTATAGAAAATAGGTTCATATTTTTCATCTCTTTCAGACAGACAACATGGTGAGAATGGTTTTAGAAATGGAAGATACAGATTTGAATTTAGGCTCTGCCAGCTGAAGAGGCATATTACCTTGGGCAAGTTTTATGTTTTGTTAAATAACTTAACTCAGGTGAGTTAACTCACCTCATTGAGTTTTTTACATGTAAATAGAAAGTATTATACTGTGAGGGTTAAATGATACAAATCGTATAAAGAACCTGGCACGTAATTGATGCTCAATTATTACTGATTTCATTTCCTAATTTCCTGTTTATATCCTTATGAACAGAAATCTATTTAAAGACCAAAGGGTAACTCTTAGTCAGTTTATCACATCACCTTTGTGAGCCCCCTCCTTTTTTTGAAAAAAAAAATATTGCATTTTTTAGATAAGAATTCAGAGCACAAAAATTTTAAAAGGTTGCATATTATGAAACTGGAGAGACTCATACTTTATCTTCCTTAAATGGGGAATTGGTAAAACAATAAATGAGAAGAAACATTCTGAAGCTTAAATATCAAGAAACATATAAGCATCAATGTTTCCCATGTTTGAATTTTCAGTGAGGTGTGTTTCCTTCTGTGGAAGGTCCTTCCTACATGCTCTGCGTTTTCATTAAGCAGATCCCTTGGAAATAATGTTTTAAACATCTAACCTCTGAAGAATTTAGCATCTGATCTCTTTATCTCATCCACACTTGAAGGAAGAAATCTAGTAACCACCTATAATCTAAGAAAATATCTTAAAGATCATTTAGTCCAGGCTACCACAGATGGTCAGTCACCAAGCCAGAACTTGAAGACAAGTTTCCCTGGGAATCCTTTAACTTCTGAGATGGGCACATTCTTTGTAAGTTCTAAATTCTTGGTAATTTCAGTGAAACTATAATCATCCTTACAGTTATTTCTTCTAATTGATTCTAGCTGTGTCCTGCGGAGCAATACAGAATACAAGGACTTCATCTTCCAGTTTATCATTGCTACTCTTTCTCTTTATTTTCTCCAAATCACAACTAGATATTTCTCTGGAGAACCATCACCAAGCTTCAGTATATTTAGCTCTGGTGTTTTGGAGAGCTACTATCTCCAGAAGTGGACCTATGATTTAAACATGGATTCATAGTACTCCCATGATCATAGCTATTCATTTAGGAATGAGCATGAAACCTAATCCAGAGCAGAACTTTTACTTTGAAATACTGAGCAAGAGAAACACTCAGTTTTGGCAGAGTTGGAGGTGTAGATCCTCTGTCCACCATATTGCCCAATGGAAGCAAGAACTGTTGGAAGTGGGGCCAACATAAGAAGAGGAAATGCAGAAAGAAAGAGTGACTTGGTCTTAAAATATCCAGCCAAGTATGAAGGGGAACTTCTTCACTACAGCTTTTCAGTTACATAGACTAAAACTTTCCTTTTTTTCATTAAGTTTGCTTGGGTTGGATTTATTGTCATCTTCAGTCAAAATCTTGATTGAAAGACACATCAGGATTCTATGTATATTTGAAGATTGATATTATTTCCTCTTCATGAGCTCCCTATTATTTCAAACATTCTCAATTTCTTTATTTTATACTCATATTGGATGTTTTCCCAAATTTCTTTAAATTTTTTTGCACTCCTTAATATCCACTGTATAAAATAAGAATAAAAACCAAAAGGTTTGCCAACAAAAACAGTATGAAAGAAAAATATACAAAGAAATTTTTAATTTACTGAATGAGAAGAATTATTTTCAAACTTAGAAATACTGTTTCATGTCAGCCTATTAACTTCAAATTTGTTTTCTCATCAGCAAATCAGGTTTCCAGAAGGCCTCTATTTGGTAACACTTTATTCGCAACTGAAATTATCATGTATTTCAATCCAACTACATTTGTTTGCTAATATTCCATTATTGTAACTTATTTTACCAACTTTAAAAAAGCCATCAATTAATTTACATGGTTTATATGCTTATTGACTTAGCTAATTAAATATACTCTTGTGTACTGTATGCAATTTTGATGCTATATACAGAGCAAATAAAAATAGCTAAGACATTGTCCCTTAGTTTGAGAATTTTATATTCGCTGTGGTAAAACACTTAACTCATCATGATCGCCATCACCATCATCACCCACAAGGCTCCCATTCATTTACTGAGTGCTTATATACGGCAGGCTTTGTGCAAAGTTCTTTGCAAATGTGGTCTCATTCAGTCCCCCTAACCTCATGACATAGTATTATTATCACCAGTTTATAGACAAGAAAACTCAGGGAGAGGTAAGTTAAGGACACAACCAAAGTCACACAAGTTGCAGATGACAAAGTCAGAAACCAAAACTAACTCTGATTCTAAAGTTCATGTTCTGACTCATCATGCAAATCTGCCTCTATGACACTAATTGGGATACATGCAAACAATGTTCTGAGAATATAGTGGAAGAAACCAGCACTTTTTGGTGGTAGAGTTTCTTTTTTAGTTAAAGAAACAACATGTTTTAATCTTTTAAAACAAGGAAGATAAATGAACAAACTTAAGAAAAGTCAACTCATCAAATAAATGCTTGGAATTGATGCTGAAAATAGATTACAAACATTTATTACAATTAGAACTCTGGGGAACATCCTTTTCTTTCTAGGTCACTAACCTGATGGGTGGGACTGGCCCTGAATAGACTGTGAAAATAGGTTTTCACCCCTGGTCTCTCTTTTTCCATGCCCTTTCACTTTCCAGATTTGCACTCTATTACTTCCATTCTCCTTAAGATATCCACATCCTTTTATTTTTCATCTTTTATTCCTAAAACAAGCTTCCCCCCAAGATCTACCTTAAGGAAAGAATCCTAATACAGTAATCTACACTTTGGACTAAATCTATGTCATTGTTACTATTCCCAAGAGACTTTAGCCTTCTTTCTAGTTGTGAAATAAAAGTCTTTGGAGTTTTTTCAAGCATCAGCCAGTAAATGGAGATTTTGGGGTATAGAAAGAGATGGTGATGAGTGCCTCTCAAGTCACATGGCCTAAGCACTCAAATACACACCCAGTGGGTGAGCCAGTGCTGAGGGTAGACAGCACCCACCTGCCTTCCTTCTTTCTGCTGTTCCTTCTGCACTGGTCCCATTTTGAAAGAGACTCTTGCTTCATTGCCATGGACAAGTTGGTGTTTAGAAGTCAATAATGGTGTTTTCCAAATCTCTTGGCCATGCTATCAACAAAAAAAGTGAGAGAATTTTGTTTCATAACTTTATATTTTCCCACCTCCTTCCTGAGGATTAATGAGCAAAGAAATTACTAAAAGGCATACAATGTACAGATAATTCACTGGTTGAATAAAAATATATGAACTAAAGAGTGTAACATAATTTACATTATTATTTTGGAAAGAATACAATTAGGGCCTCACAATATTTATTACAGAATATTACAGAGTGAGGAATATGTTAAAATTAAACAAAATTCAGATGTAAATATACAAATGCAGTATCCCCTCAAGTAAATATGTTTGAGTTCTCTCTCCTGACAAACACACACATAATTTTGGTCAGATAATTATATGTTACATTTCTCCTTGACATCCCCTCTCCACAGGCAATATGTTCCAATAGAATATTCACAGGCAAGTTCAAAGACAAAAAACTGAAAGAGTCAATATTGGAGAGTGCACTTAATGAATATCAATAACTTAACAATACCTATCTCTGATACTGAGTTTCCATTTGGCATTGTATTAATAGTGTGAGTATTGTGTTCCTTAAAAATGTCCAATAAAATTATCCTAAGCTCTAAAGACTTAATACATAAAAAAGAGGTGCCATTTCAAAACATTGTTACGCCATGAGTTGAAAAAGTGGATACCATTCTTAAAGAGGTTTTGCTGTTTGAAGATTTCCCTGTCAGCCAAGACACTTAGAGAAACCTCAAACAAAACAACACAGGCATCAAGACTGGGCTGGAAACTCATTCTGTCAAGCAAAGCATGGGTTTCTCACAATTTTGTTGTGTCATATGAGCATATGCTGCTTTTCATTTAGCAAGCCTTTTTTTATGTCATAACAGACGGCTAAGGAATAACAAGTGTTCTTTTGTCAGATTTTAGGCATTGTGGGAGACATTTTAAATCTATGTGGATTCAGTTCATTCCAGTTATGAATATAACATCTTTGAAAAGATCTACTACCCTTTATCTCTGTTCCAGCAATACAAAGGTCATTATATTTCCCTGGAGGGTGGACTACTTGTTAAAATGAATTAAACAGTCCTGAGCTGTTTCAGGGGGAATGTGCTGCACAGGAAGCATATGTCTGTTGGTCCCACCCAAACAGAGAAATTGGTTCACAAAATGGACTTGACTGGAAAGTATTCCTTCCTTCAGATGCAGTGGTATTTAAAGCTTAGAACACTACCTGACACATACAGATGATCAGAAAAAAAAAATTGAAGTAGTAAAATCATGTATAAGCCCCTGAGTCCTTGTGTTTTGAACTAAAAGTCTTTTCCTTTAGCCTCCCAAACCTCCCCTCAGTCTCAAAAGGCTGACTCAACAGCTAATCATTAGGAACTATTTTTACAGCTAAAAACTAAAAAAATATATATTGTTAGCTAAAAAAATATTTTAGCTAAAAATATTGTTACTAGCTAAAAAACATTCTCCATTATGTTATTTCCTGCCTTGGCCCACTAACTTATTACTAATGGTTACTTTCTAATTAGAGTTACATTGCAGCTGGTGTTTTCTTTTGAAACACTCCCTAACACCTCCTTCCTTTCCTGAGCAATCTTCACTGCAGAGAGAAGGTCAAGGTGCAATAAGCCCAAGACCATCAGAAACCATCATTGGACCACCTGACTCTGGCCATGATGACTTTGAAATAAACTATGGAGGCAGAAGAATACAGGCACCCTAATCCTTATCAACAGTGCTGTTCTTTTTCAAGCTAAGCCTATAAAAACCCTTGCTGTCCACTCTCAAGGGAGGACACAGTTCTGAGGGCATTAGCCTGTTATGGCCTTCTTGCTTGGCAAAGCAATAAAGCTGTTCTTTCTACTTCACCCAAAACTCTGTCTCTGAGACTTAATTGCTGCTGGTGTACAGAGGTCGATTTCAAGGTCCATTCCTGCCTTGAAATAGCCTGGGTGGAAAAAAAAGAAAAAAGCTATTAGACATTGAACAGGGCAGAAAAAATGGAAAATAGAGACTAGAATCAGAACAGAAATAACATTCTGGGGAGAGACAAGATGGCAGAGGAGTAGGGGGACACGCTCGCCCTCTCCCACAAACACAACAAAAAAAAAACACATTTACAGGATAAATGACTCGCACAGAACAGCAACCAATCGCTGGCAGAAGAACCTAAACTCCAATAACGGCAAGAAGTTTGTGACATTACTAGGTAAAACAAGAGAAAAGAGGAGAGTGAGAGAAGGTGAATCCGAGCTGGACAGGCGCTCCTGAAAGGGAACTGCGGAGGAGAAAGGGATCCTGCACCCTGGAAAGTCACCTACTCGGGGGAAAGATCAAATGAACCAGAGGAATCTGCAGATGCAGAGAAGAGTGTAGCAGTAAGTTGGAGTTCTGAAAAGCCAATCAAGAACCTAACGGACCATCCGAACTACGGGCACAGTCACCAAAAAAAGAGATGCCTGGGTGGGGGCTGGGCACTGAGACCTCGGCTCTGGAGGTTAGTCCCCAGGAAAGGGCTGGGGGGCAGGATGGAACAGAGACTGCTTGGGAGATCTAGAAACCGATCTGTCAAGTTTGAAGGGGCAGAGACTGCCAGGGAGACTAGAAAACAAAGCTGTCACAGAGGAAGGGAGCAATACTCTAGGGGCGGGGAAGTGGAAAGCCGCATCAGAGGGAACCTGGGAGAAGAGCCTGGTCTGCGCCCATGCTGGGGAGGGGAGGGAAGAAGGGGTGGGTCTCCATAGAATACTCCACATGCCACAGCAAGCTTACTGCCCACTAGCTAGCAGAAAGCTATGCTTCCCAGTGCATCCCCTCCCCCCACCCCCACCACCTCCTGCGCTCTCCCGAACCTGGGTCTGCCTGCCATCCGGGAGGGCTGGCCTCAACAATTGCCTGAAGCCTACCACCGCAGGGGCTGTCCCTGCACAGGCCTGCTTGCCCTTTGGAGGGGCTACACCCCCGCAGAGCAGCACCAGACACCACCAGCCCCTGAGAAAAGGCCTGCAGCCCAGAAAAGCTAGAACAAGCCTAGCCAGGCTGTGAAAAGATCTGCCTAATTCTTGGACAGTCTTTTTGAGTCGGCCTGCCCTGGGGAAGAGCCTCCTGGCTTTGCAATGGCCCAGCTAGCTTCCCAAGCACTCAGGGGGTGCCGAGCTCTTCCGGATCAGCTGCACAGGACTGCCAGCTCCAGGCAGGACACCCTGCAGCCCAGAAAAACTATGACAAGCCTAGCCAGGACATGAAAAGATCTGCCTAGTTCTCAGACAGACTTTTCAAGTTGGTCTGACCTAGGGAAGAGCCTCCTGGCTTCGCAGCAGCCCAGCTAGCTGCTCCAGCTCTTGGGAGGAGCCGCACCTCCACGGAACAATGGCACAGGACTGCCAGCTCCCGGCAGGACACCCTGCACCCCAGAAAAGCTACAACAAGCCTGGCCGGGCCTTGAAAAGATCTGCCTAACTCTCGGACAATCTTTCTGAGTCGGGCTGCCCAGGGGAGGAGCCTCCTGGCTTCGCAGTGCCCCAGCTAGCTGCACAAGAACTTGGGGGCGGGGGAGCTGCACTCATGTGGAACAGCTACAAAGGACTGCCAGCTCTCTGCAGGACCCTCTTCAGCCCAGAAAAGCTACAACAAGCTTGGCTAGACTGTGAAAAGATCTGCCTACATTCCCAGACCATCCTTCTGAGTTGGGCTGCCCTAGGGAAGAGCCTCTTAGGTTCTCAGTGACCCAGATAGCTGCTCCAGCCCTCAGGGGGTGCTGCACTCCTGAGGAACAGCTGCCCAACACTGCCAACCCCCTGCAAGAACCCCACAGCCTAAAAACATCAGAGCAAGCTCTGCATGACCAAGTGAAATCTGCTACCATCGTGGTGTGGACCTCCCAGTCCTGTCTGCCCTCAGGAAGCCCTCCTTTGCTTCAAAGAAACACTGTTAGCCCCATCAACACTCCAGAAAAGCCACACTGCCTCAAAAAAGACTGACCAACAACTCCAGCCCTCAGGAAACATTCCACGGCAGTGACAAGGCAAACACTGCCCGATAACGGAGAGTACATCTCCCTCAGGAGAAAGAAAACAACAAGCAAGATGAAGAAGCTGGGAAACCACCCCCAGTCAAACCAACAGGAGAACTCACCTAAAACAGTCAACAATGAAACAGATCTCTGCAGTCTGACAGACCTGGAGTTCAAAAGAGAAATAGTGAAAATACTGAAGGAATTAAGAGAAGATATGAACAGTAATGCAGATACCCTCAGAAAGGAACTAGAACATATAAGGAGGAGCCAAGAAAAACTAGAACATTCATTTGCAGAGATGCAAACTGAACTAAAGGCAGTAAAAGCCAGAATGAATAATGCAGAAGAATGAATCAGTGATATGGAAGGTAGAATAATGGAAATCACCCAATCCGGTCAGCAGACAGAAAACCGAATCAAAAAACTGGAAAGCAATATAAGAGACCTATGGGATAATATAAAGCGGGCCAATCTACACATAATAGGGATTCCAGAAGGAGTAGAAAAAGATAACGGGATGGAAAATATATTTGAAGAAATTATCACTGGAAACTTCCCAAATCTAAAGGATACTGGGTTCAAGATACAGGAAGCACAGAGGGCCCCAAACAAATTGAACCCAAATAGACACACACAAAGACACGTCATAATAAAAATGGAAAAAGTTAGTAATAAAGAGAGGATCCTAAAGGCAGCAAGAGAAAAGCAGAATGTTACCTACAAGGGAACCCCCATAAGAATATCAGCTGACTTCGCTACAGAAACACAACAGGCCAGGAGGAAATGGCAAGAGATATTTAAAGTGCTCAAAGGAAAAAATATGCAACCTAGAATACTCTATCCAGCGAGAATATCATTTAAAATAGAAGGGGAAAGAAAAATTTTTCCAACAAACAAAAACTTAAAGAATACTGCAACACAAAACCCGGGCTAAAAGAAATACTGAAAGGGCTTCTCTAAACCAAAAAGAAAGGAAGGAAAGGGAAGAAAAAAGAAAAGAAAAAAAAAAGAAGAAGAAGAGGAAGAACTAGGACTGAGGAAACCACAATCAGAGAGCAGTCACATAAATAAGCCAGCATACAGATTTAATCATGAACAGGCCTCAAACAAAATAAAATTAAAAAGAAAAAAATAAAAAAGTGTCATCAAAATCATAAACTGTGGGCAAGGGATGTTGGAAAATAAATAACCCTTTTTGTTTGTTTGTTTGTATGTTTCTCTTCTTAATTTTAGTATAGTAATGAAGGGTTTGAACTTACAGGACCATCAGGCTAAAACACACAATTATGGGAAGGGGTTAGCATACTTAAAAAACAGGGCAACCACAAGCCAAAACCAAATATTGCATTTGCAAAAAATGAAAACTAATGAACAAACACTCAAGCAGATAATAACAGGAGACCATCCAACCAAAAAAAAAAAAAAAAGAAAGGAAGAATGGAGAACCATAGAATCCACTGGAACATGAGGTTCAAAATGGCAATCAATAATCATCTATCAATTATCACCTTAAATGTCAATGGACTGAACGCCCCCAATCAAAAGACACAGAGTGGATGAGTGGATAAAAAGGCAAAAACCTGCAATATACTGCCTACAAGAAACTCACCTTAGGACAAAGGATACATATAGATTGAAAGTGAAAGGGTGGGGAAAAATATTTCACGCCAATAGACATGGCAGAAAAGCAGGAGTTGCAATGCTCATATCAGACAAAATAGACTTTAAAACAAAAGACATAAAGAAAGACAAAGAAGGACACTACTTAATGATTAAGGGATCCATCCAAGGAGAGGATGTTACTATCGTCAACATATATGCCCCAAATACAGGAGCACCCAGATACCTACAACAAATATAACAGACATAAAGGGAGATATTGATGAGAATACAATCATCGTAGGAGACCTTAATACCCCCCTCACATCAATGGACAGATCCTCTAGACAGAGAACCAATTAAGCAACAGAGATCCTAAAGGAAACAATAGAAAAGTTAGACTTCATTGATATCTTCAGGACACTACATCCAAAAAAAGCAGAATACACAGTCTTCTCAAATGCTCATGGAACATTCTCAAGAATCGACCACATATTGGGACACAAAGCTAATCTCAATAAATTTAGGAGCATAGAAATTATCTCAAGTATCTCTCTGACACAATGCCATGAAATTAGAAACCAACCATGGGAAAAGGAAAGGGAAAAAACCTACCACATGGAGACTAAACAACATGCTACTAAAAAACCAATGGGTCAATGAGAAATCAAGAAGGAAATTAAAAACTACCTTGAAACAAATGATAATGAAGACACAACCGCTCAAAATCTATGGGGATGCTGCAAAAAGCAGTGCTCAGAGGGAAATTTATAGCAAGACAGGCCTTTCTCCAAAAAGAAGAAAGATCCCAAATGGACAACTTAACCCTCCACCTAAAGGAATTAGAAAAAGAAGAACAAAAAAGGCCTAAAGTCAGCAGAAGGAAGGAAATTATAAAGATCCAAGAAGACATCAATAAAATAGAGACTCAAAAAAACAATAGAGAAAATGATAAAACCAAGAGCTGGTTCTCTGAAAAGGTAAACAAATTGACAAACCCCTGGCCAGACTCACTCAAAAGAGGAGAGAAAGAACCCAAATAACCAAAATTATAAATGAAAAAGGAGAAATCACAATGGATACAGCAGAAATACAAAAAAACCATAAGAGAATACTATGAACAACTATACGGCAACAAGTTTGACAATCTGGAAGAAATGGACAGTTTTCTAGAATCTTACAGCCTGCCAAACCTGAATCAAGTAGAAACAGACCAACTGAACAGACCGATCACTAGAAATGAAATTGAAGAGGTCATAAAATCACTCCCTACAAATAAAAGTCCAGGACCAGATGGCTTCACAGGTGAATTCTATCAAACATATAAAGAGGAATTGGTGCCCATCCTCCTTAAACTCTTTCAAAAGGTTTGAAGAAGAAGGAATACTCCCAAAGACATTCTATGACACCACCATCACCCTCATTCCAAAACCAGACAGAGATACCACCAAAAAAGAAAACTGTCGCCCAATATCATTGATGAATATAGATGCAAAAATTCTCAACAAAATCTTAGCCAACCGAATCCAACAACATTCCAAAAAAATTATACACCATGACCAGGTTGGGTTCATCCCAGGTTCACAAGGATGGTTCAACATACACAAATCCATCAGCATCATACACCACATTAACAAAAAAAAAAGTCAAAATCATATGATCATCTCAATAGACGCAGAAAAAGCATTTGACAAAGTCCAACATCCATTCATGATCAAGACCCTCGCCAAAGTGGGTATAGAGGGAACATTCCTGAATATAATCAAAGCCATTCATGAGAAACCCACAGCAAATATAATCCTCAATGGGGAAAAACTGAAAGCCTTCTCACTCCAATCTGGAACAAGACAGGGATGCCCACTCTCACCACTGCTCTTCAACATAGTTTGGGAAGTCCTAGCCACAGCAATTAGACAAACAAAAGAAATAAAAGGCATCCATATAGGAAGAGAAGAGATCAAACTGTCACTGTAGGCAGATGACATGATACCATACATAGAAAACCCTAAGGACTCAACCCCAAAACTACTTGAACTGATTCATAAATTCAGCAAAGTAGCAGGATATAAGATTAACATTCAGAAGTCAGTTGCATTTCTGTATACCAGCAATGAACGATTAGAAAAGGAATACAAAAATACGACACCTTTTAAAATTGCACCTCACAAAATCAAATACCTCGGAATACACCTGACCAAGGAGGTAAAGGACCTATATGTCGAGAACTATAAAACTTTAATCAAAGAAATCAAAGAAGATGTAAAGAAATGGAAACAGATTCCATGTTCCTGGATTGGGAAAATCAATATTGTAAAAATGGCCATACTACCCAAAGCAATCTACAGACTCAATGCAATCCCTACCAAATGACCCATGACATTTTTCACAGAACTAGAACAAACAATCCAAACATTTATATGGAACCACAAAAGACCCAGAATCGCCAAAGCAATCCTGAGAAACAAAAACCAAGCAGGAGGCATCACTCTCCCAGACTTCCAGAAATACTACAAAGCCACAGTCATCAAAACAGTGTGGGACTGGTGTCAAAACAGACAGACAGACCAATGGAACAGAAGAGAGAACCCGGAAATAAACCCTGACACCTATGGTCAATTAATCTTTGACAAGGGAGGCAAGAACATAAAATGGGACAAAGGAAGTCGATTCAGCAAGCATTGCTGGGAACCTGGACAGCTGCACGCAAAGCAATGAAACTAGAACACACCCTCACACCATGCACAAAAATAAACTCAAAATGGCTGAAAGACTTAAATATACGACAGGACACCATCAAACTCCTAGAAGAGAACATAGGCAAAACACTCTCTGACATCAACATCATGAATATTTTCTCAGGTCAGTCTCCCAAAGCAATAGAAATTAGAGCAAAAATAAACCCATGGGACCTCATCAAACTGAAAAGCTTTTGCACAGCAAAGGAAACCCAAAAGAAAACAAAAAGACAACTTACAGAATGGGAGAAAACAGTTTCAAATGATGCAACCAACAAGGGCTTAATCTCTAGAATATAGAAACAACTTATACAACCCAACAGCAAAAAAAGCCAATCAATCAATGGAAAAATGGGCCAAAGACCTGAAGAGACATTTCTCCAAGGAAGATATACAGATGGCCAGCAAACACATGAAAAAATGCTCAACATCGCTGGTTATAAGAGAAATGCAAATCAAAACTACCATGAGATATCACCTCACACCAGTCAGAATGGCCATCATTAATAAATCCACAAATAACAAGTGCTGGAGGGGCTGTGGAGAAAAGTGAACCCTCCTACACTGTTGGTGGGAATGTCAACTGGTACAGCCACTATGGAGAACAGTTTGGAGATACCTTAGAAATCTATACATAGAACTTCCATATGACCCCACAATCCCACTCTTGGGCATCTATCCAGACAAAACTCTACTTAAAAGAGACACGTGCACCCGCATGTTCATTGCAACACTATTCACAATAGCCAGGACATGGAAACAACCCAAGTGTCCATCAACAGATGATTGGATTCGGAAGATGTGGTATCTATACACAATGGAATACTACTCAGCCATAAAAAAGAATGACATAATGCCATTTGCAGCAACATGGATGGAACTAGAGACTCTCATCCTGAGTGAAATGTGCCAGAAAGACAAAGACAAATACCATATGATATCACTTACAACTGGAATCTAATATCCAGCACAAATGAACATCTCCTCAGAAAAGAAAATCATGGACTTGGAGAAAAGACTTGTGGCTGCCTGATGGGAGGGGGAGGGAGTGGGAGGGATCATCGGGGAGCTTGGGCTTATCAGACACAACTTAGAATAGATTTACAAGGAGATCCTGCTGAATAGCATTGAGAACTTTGTCTAGATACTCATGTTGCAACAGAACAAAGGGTGGGGGAAAAATGTAATTGTAATGTATACATGTAAGGATAACTTGATCCCCTTGCTGTACCGTGGGAAAATAAAAAAAATAAAGTAAAATAAAGAATGGAAACTTCCAATCATAAAGAAAAAGAAATAACATTCTTATATCACTCAAGCTTGAGTTTCAAAAATTCCTTGTGCAGAGAAATTAAAAATCTGTGAAAGTACCCTACTGTGTGGTATCTACAGGTCATGTTTGGCATGCTGTAAATGTGTGTGTTCCTCTTGCAGCACCTCCCTATACAGTGCTGGTTTATTAGAATTGTATTTGCCTCAAATATTTCTATATTTAAATATGAAAATCCACTGCAAGATTAGTAAAGCTCACATATATAGTTCTCATTGTGGTAAGGATCCTCCCAGAACAAAAGGAAGGCAATGTGACATAATTAGCATCTGTGTGCACATGTATAACTCTGGCAGCAAGAAATAATCAGTATCCATGTGCAACTTTGTAACATAAATCATCCAAGTAGAATTTACCGAATGCATGTTATCCTGTAAGGGGGACAAAAGGACCAAAGTGTAAACGAAAAATATAATGAAGGGTATATAAGACAGCACCCCACTGAGTTCGGGGCTCAGCCTTTGGATATAAATCCACTGAGCCAGTGCCAGCACAGATAAAATCTGCTTCCTTGCAAAAAGCGCCAGTGTCCAGTCTCTCTGTATGAGAATCTGCAGCAACATGACCCCGGAAGCAGTCCAGGAGAACAAGGATAAGCAAATGCTCTCTGCCACTGAAACTGGAGGCATCACATTTTGCTCTTCTCAGCTGAATGGACACCCGCTAGTGCATTTATTTACCTTATAGTGGCTTCACTTCCTGCCACTATTTTGTTTTCTGATGAAAATTCAATTCACAATAAGTGACACAGACAAAAAAGTGTAGACATGCCTGAGGGACTACAAAATTCCAAGGTACATTAGCATGCTAGATAGTAACACCCAAGTTTAGGAGCAGCTCTAGTCAATGACAAGGGGAATAAAAAAAAGGTAACAGTTAGTAGACAACTTTGGATTGATAAAAGGTATTTGACATGGTGAAGAGAGGTATTAACATCATTTCAATCTTAGAAGTTGTTAAAGCTGTTGTATGAACAAAAACTGGAAAAAACTATAACTGGAGACATAAAAATAATTCAAAATAGTTAAATAAAAGAGTGCAGTATGATTCAGGAATACATCTACATAAGAAAAGGAAAATAAGGGAGTTCCCATCGTGGCTCAGTGGTTAAAGATTCCGACTAGGAACCATGAGGTTGCATGCTCGATCCCTGGCCTTGTTCAGTGGGTTAAGGATCCGGCATTGCCATGAGCTATGGTGTAGGTCACAAACGTGGCTCGGATCCCTTGTTGCTGTGTCTCTGGCATAGGCCAGCGGCTACAGCTCCAATTAGACCCCTAGCTTGGGAACCTCCATTTGCCACAGGTACGGCCCTGAAAAAGACAAAAAAAAAAAAAGGAAAATACAGCTCTGAATGGTAATGAGACAGTATTTCAATTTACAAAATACGTCTTATTCTTGTCCTCCCAATACACATAGCGGCAAGAGTATAGTTCTAATTCAGTTGTAAAAGTTTAAAGGCATCTAGGTAAATCCTTCTCTAAATTAAAAAAATCCTTGGAGACGGGATTAAGATGGCAGAATAAGAAGGACTGGAGCTCAACTTCTCTCATGAAAACAACAAAATTACAACCAAATGCTGAGCAACCTTCAACCAAATGGACTGGAAACTTTGAAAAAGATATCCTACTCCAGAAGACAAAGAGGAGGCTACATCAAGAGGTAGGAGGGGTGATTATGTGATATAAGTAACCCCATACTTCCCGGGTGGGAAGCCCCACAGACTGGAAAGTAACTGTAAAGAGCCTACAGGAGTGAGCATTCTGAGCCCCATGTCAAATCCCCACACCTGGGGATCTTGCACTGGGAGAAAGAGCCCCCAGAGTATCTGACACTGAAGGCCAGTGGGGCTGGTGTGCAGGAGCTCCATGGGACTGGGGGAAATGGAATCCCCATTCTTAAAAGGCTCACACTGACTTTCACAGGCACTGGGTCCCAGGGAAAACCAAAGGCACCATAGGAATCTGGGTTGGACCTGAATGCAGTTCTTGGAGGATCTCCTGGGAAAACAGGGGGTGACTGTGACTTGTTGTGGGGGAAGGACATTGCAGGCAAAGCTCTTGGGAATATTCATCAGCATGCTTTTCTCCAGAGGTGGCCATTGTGGGAAAATCTGGCCCCACCCATCAGCGCTGAAAAACCCCAGGTGAAACAATAATCCAGGTGAGATCACAGCCCCACCCATCAGTAAACTAGCTGCCTAAAGACCCCTCAGGCACACAGCCACCTCTAACGTCATCCAGAGACAAAGCCCCACCCACCAGAGGGATAGGAATCAGCTCCACCTACCAGTGGGCTGGCATCAGCCCCTCATCAGGAAGCCTACAGCAAGCCCTTGTACCAACTTCAGCCACAAGGAGGGCAGACACCAGAAGTAAGAGAAGCTACAACTCTATTGTCTGCATAAAAGTCACCACACCAAAAACGTATTAAAATGAAGACAGAGAACTATAACTCACATAAGGGAGAAAGAAAAAAAAACAGAAAAAAACAGCTAAGTGATCAGGAGATTCTCAGCCTCCAGGAAAAAGACTTTCGACTGTTGATGCTAAAGATGATGCAAGACATTGGAAATAAACTGGAGGCAAAGATTGATAATTTACAGGAAACACTGAGCAAAGAAATACAAGATACAAAACTTAAGCAAGAAGAAATGCAAAATATAATAACTGAAATAAAAAAAAATCCTACGTGTGTGTATAGTGTCAAACTTAACAAACAAGAAGACTTCTGGAAATGCTGGTTGATCCTTAACCAAAAATTCCACTTCCCAGTCATAAACACTAGTCCGCTGAGTAGTATGGTAATTGCTTCTCTTATTCTTCCCATGATATATTTGAAAAACAATATTTGCCATGCGTTTTCCAACTTCAAACACCTCCCTACTCCCTTTTTTTTTTTTTTTTGCATGATCAAAGTTTGTGGTTTGACTCCTGTGGGTTAGTCCTAGTGCCCTAGAAACACATGAGTAGATTTTGAGGTCTCTTACGGAGACGTGATTCTGTGACTTTCTATGCCTGCACCCTTATCAATAGCCTGATGAGATTCTGGCCGGTGGGGCTGAATGATCATGAGGCAATTTTTCATTATGCTCAAATACTATGCTATTTTTATCTCCTAAAATACTGTGCTTCTCCTGGTCTGATGCCATTATTTCAGCCTTTTAAACATATCTGAGGAAATCATTTATACCCTAAGATATATCCAGAGAGTTATATGCTTCATTAAAATTTACATTGAGGGAGTTCCTGTTGTGGCCCAGCAGTAATGAACCCAACTAGTATACTATACATGAGGATGCAGGTTTGATCCCTGGCTTCACTCAGTGGATTAAGGATCTGGCATTGCCATGAGCTGTGGTGTAGGCTGGCAGCTGCAGCTCTGATTCAATCCCTAGCCTGGCAACTTCCATATGCCATGGGTGCAGCCCTAAAAAAAGCAAAAATATAAAATAAAATAAAACAAAATTCACATTAAACAGTTACTTTTGTTAAAAATATTCTTATATAACCTCCCTCATCATCAATGGCGTAGAGGGGAGGGTTGAAAACAAGTCACAGAGCAAAACTTCTGCTGCAAGAGTAAGTCATAATCTAGTTAAAAGATTTCAAATGAATAGAACATGAACATTGACTGTATTGAAACTGATATGAGTAAGGTTGCATGAACATCTCTATCTACACATGATGAAAGCAAAAGAAAAATAAATTTAAGTACAAAACTGGAAATCCTTCTTTAGAAACAGAACTAAAACTCGCTATCAATAAAAATTTGCAGTGCCTGAAAAATGTTGTTTAAAAAGATTTGAACATCATAAAAAAGAGTTGGGATTATTTGAAGATAAAACTGCAAGAGGAAAATATCTAGCACTAGTTTGTAATTCTCTTCATCACTGCCCTAGTAGCGCAGAATCAGAATGAGTGGCTCTAGCAGCTTGAAAGATGTATAAGAAAATATACTCATGGGTAAATCATGATACTACTTACGCCTTGTGTTAAGGTGACACTTTTTCAAAAATTCAAATGATATATTCTATTCTTAAATAATATATTCCACCTATGTATAGCAAATAATTTATTCTAGTATATTGGAATCATTTCATTAATAGTCAAATTTTTAATAATTTTTTAAATTTTTTAAAGTTTTACTGAAATATAGTTGATTTACAATGTTGTGATAATTTCTGCTGTACAACAAAGTGATTCAGCTACCCATATACACACATCCATTATTTTTCAGTCTTTTCCCATATAGATTACCACAGAATATTGGATAGAGTTCCCTGAGATCTATAGCAGGTCCCCATGGGCAAGTCATTCCATATACACAGTGTGCATATGCCAATCCCAAACCCCTGGTCCATCCCTCCCCATAACCTGCCCCCTTTGGTAACCATAAGTTTGCTTTCAAAGTCTGTGAGTCTGTTTCTCTTCTGGAAATAAGTTCATTTGTATCCTTCTTTTTAGATTCCACATGTAAGTGATATCATATGATGTTTGTCTTTCACTAATTAATTTCACATCCAATGACATAGAAACTTAAGAACTTTTTGAAAGACTAAATACTGTTTCTAAAAGCAGAAAGTAGAAAGAATTAAAAAGCTATTTTCAAATACTCATAACAAAAATATTTGAGTTTATTAGTCTTCCAAATGTATTTGGCATACAAACTTATTTCAAAGTAATGATACAGAAACTCCATTCTACCATAAACTGCTAAAAGCAATTAATTTATGTTTTAGTAATGATCTAAATTTTTTAAATCACTTAAAATTATAATATTTGTTTAACAAAATTTAATGGCATATAGTAATTTTTATTTTTTATTTTTTCTCTTTAAAGGGGCTTTAGAGATAATTCATTTAAATTATGATTTAAATAAATCTTAAACTAATATTTCATCATGTTGTTTATATGGGCCAAATATATATTTAAATATATATTGAATATTGGATACAGTTTTAATATCAGAAGAAGACAATATCATTTTTATATTTTCAATTCCTGCTCTCTGAATTACCTTTTTTTAATTTCCATATTCAGTTAGTGAAACATGTGAGAAAATTTTCAAATGACTATTAGCAAGCCCCTTTAACCAAATAACCAATTTAAGATGTAAAAACTGTAGTTTCCTTCATGGCTTAGTGGTTAATGAACCTGACTAGGATTCATGAGGATGTGCGTTCAATCCCTGGCCTTTCTCAGTGGGTTAAAGATCTAACATTGCTGTGAGCTGTGGTGAAGGACAGCAGCGATGGCCCTGATTTGACCCTTAGCCTGGGAACTTTCATATGCCATGAGTGTGGCCCCCAAAACAAACAAACAAACAAAAGATGTAAAAAGAGTTATGTGCTAAGAAATGGAAGGGTAGATATAGAGTTTCTTTTTTAACTATTTTATACTTTCTTTTTTTTTTTTTGCTATGCTAAAGATATCATCAGACCATACAAAGGAATTTATTTATTTATTTATTTATTTATTTATTTATTTATTTTTTTTTTTATTTTCCCACGGTACAGCAAGGGGATCAAGTTATCCTTACATGTATACATTACAATTACATTTTTCCCCCACCCTTTGTTCTGTTGCAACATGAGTATCTAGACAAAGTTCTCAATGCTATTCAGCAGGATCTCCTTGTAAATCTATTCTAAGTTGTGTCTGATAAGCCCAAGCTCCCCGATGATCCCTCCCACTCCCTTCCCCTCCCATCAGGCAGCCACAAGTCTTTTCTCCAAGTCCATGATTTTCTTTTCTGAGGAGATGTTCATTTGTGCTGGATATTAGATTCCAGTTGTAAGTGATATCATATGGTATTTGTCTTTGTCTTTCTGGCACATTTCACTCAGGATGAGAGTCTCTAGTTCCATCCATGTTGCTGCAAATGGCATTATGTCATTCTTTTTTATGGCTGAGTAGTATTCCATTGTGTATAGATACCACATCTTCCGAATCCAATCATCTGTTGATGGACACTTGGGTTGTTTCCATGTCCTGGCTATTGTGAATAGTGTTGCAATGAACATGCGGGTGCACGTGTCTCTTTTAAGTAGAGTTTTGTCTGGATAGATGCCCAAGAGTGGGATTGTGGGGTCATATGGAAGTTCTATGTATAGATTTCTAAGGTATCTCCAAACTGTTCTCCATAGTGGCTGTACCAGTTGACATTCCCACCAACAGTGTAGGAGGGTTCACTTTTCTCCACAGCCCCTCCAGCACTTGTTATTTGTGGATTTATTAATGATGGCCATTCTGACTGGTGTGAGGTGATATCTCATGGTAGTTTTGATTTGCATTTCTCTTATAACCAGCGATGTTGAGCATTTTTTCATGTGTTTGCTGGCCATCTGTATATCTTCCTTGGAGAAATGTCTCTTCAGGTCTTTGGCCCATTTTTCCATTGATTGATTGGCTTTTTTGCTGTTGGGTTGTATAAGTTGTTTCTATATTCTAGAGATTAAGCCCTTGTTGGTTGCATCATTTGAAACTGTTTTCTCCCATTCTGTAAGTTGTCTTTTTGTTTTCTTTTGGGTTTCCTTTGCTGTGCAAAAGCTTTTCAGTTTGATGAGGTCCCATGGGTTTATTTTTGCTCTAATTTCTATTGCTTTGGGAGACTGACCTGAGAAAATATTCATGATGTTGATGTCAGAGAGTGTTTTGCCTATGTTCTCTTCTAGGAGTTTGATGGTGTCCTGTCGTATATTTAAGTCTTTCAGCCATTTTGAGTTTATTTTTGTGCATGGTGTGAGGGTGTGTTCTAGTTTCATTGCTTTGCGTGCAGCTGTCCAGGTTTCCCAGCAATGCTTGCTGAATCGACTTCCTTTGTCCCATTTTATGTTCTTGCCTCCCTTGTCAAAGATTAATTGACCATAGGTGTCAGGGTTTATTTCCGGGTTCTCTCTTCTGTTCCATTGGTCTGTCTGTCTGTTTTGACACCAGTCCCACACTGTTTTGATGACTGTGGCTTTGTAGTATTTCTGGAAGTCTGGGAGAGTGATGCCTCCTGCTTGGTTTTTGTTTCTCAGGATTGCTTTGGCGATTCTGGGTCTTTTGTGGTTCCATATAAATGTTTGGATTGTTTGTTCTAGTTCTGTGAAAAATGTCATGGGTCATTTGGTAGGGATTGCATTGAGTCTGTAGATTGCTTTGGGTAGTATGGCCATTTTTACAATATTGATTTTCCCAATCCAGGAACATGGAATCTGTTTCCATTTCTTTACATCTTCTTTGATTTCTTTGATTAAAGTTTTATAGTTCTCGACATATAGGTCCTTTACCTCCTTGGTCAGGTGTATTCCGAGGTATTTGATTTTGTGAGGTGCAATTTTAAAAGGTGTCGTATTTTTGTATTCCTTTTCTAATCGTTCATTGCTGGTATACAGAAATGCAACTGACTTCTGAATGTTAATCTTATATCCTGCTACTTTGCTGAATTTATGAATCAGTTCAAGTAGTTTTGGGGTTGAGTCCTTAGGGTTTTCTATGTATGGTATCATGTCATCTGCCTACAGTGACAGTTTGATCTCTTCTCTTCCTATATGGATGCCTTTTATTTCTTTTGTTTGTCTAATTGCTGTGGCTAGGACTTCCCAAACTATGTTGAAGAGCAGTGGTGAGAGTGGGCATCCCTGTCTTGTTCCAGATTGGAGTGAGAAGGCTTTCAGTTTTTCCCCATTGAGGATTATATTTGCTGTGGGTTTCTCATGAATGGCTTTGATTATATTCAGGAATGTTCCCTCTATACCCACTTTGGCGAGGGTCTTGATCATGAATGGATGTTGGACTTTGTCAAATGCTTTTTCTGCGTCTATTGAGATGATCATATGATTTTTGACTTTTTTTTTTGTTAATGTGGTGTATGATGCTGATTGATTTGCGTATGTTGAACCATCCTTGTGAACCTGGGATGAACCCAACCTGGTCATGGTGTATAATTTTTTTGGAATGTTGTTGGATTCGGTTGGCTAAGATTTTGTTGAGAATTTTTGCATCTATATTCATCAATGATATTGGGCGACAGTTTTCTTTTTTGGTGGTATCTCTGTCTGGTTTTGGAATGAGGGTGATGGTGGTGTCATAGAATGTCTTTGGGAGTATTCCTTCTTCTTCAACCTTTTGAAAGAGTTTAAGGAGGATGGGCACCAATTCCTCTTTATATGTTTGATAGAATTCACCTGTGAAGCCATCTGGTCCTGGACTTTTATTTGTAGGGAGTGATTTTATGACCTCTTCAATTTCATTTCTAGTGATCGGTCTGTTCAGTTGGTCTGTTTCTACTTGATTCAGGTTTGGCAGGCTGTAAGATTCTAGAAAACTGTCCATTTCTTCCAGATTGTCAAACTTGTTGCCGTATAGTTGTTCATAGTATTCTCTTATGGTTTTTTTGTATTTCTGCTGTATCCATTGTGATTTCTCCTTTTTCATTTATAATTTTGGTTATTTGGGTTCTTTCTCTCCTCTTTTGAGTGAGTCTGGCCAGGGGTTTGTCAATTTTGTTTACCTTTTCAGAGAACCAGCTCTTGGTTTTATCAATTTTCTCTATTGTTTTTTGAGTCTCTATTTTATTGATGTCTTCTTGGATCTTTATAATTTCCTTCCTTCTGCTGACTTTAGGCCTTTTTTGTTCTTCTTTTTCTAATTCCTTTAGGTGGAGGGTTAAGTTGTCCATTTGGGATCTTTCTTCTTTTTGGAGAAAGGCCTGTCTTGCTATAAATTTCCCTCTGAGCACTGCTTTTGCAGCATCCCATAGATTTTGAGCGGTTGTGTCTTCATTATCATTTGTTTCAAGGTAGTTTTTAATTTCCTTCTTGATTTCCTCATTGACCCATTGGTTTTTTAGTAGCATGTTGTTTAGTCTCCATGTGGTAGGTTTTTTTCCCTTTCCTTTTCCCATGGTTGGTTTCTAATTTCATGGCATTGTGGTCAGAGAAGATACTTGAGATAATTTCTATGCTCCTAAATTTATTGAGATTAGCTTTGTGTCCCAATATGTGGTCGATTCTTGAGAATGTTCCATGAGCATTTGAGAAGACTGTGTATTCTGCTTTTTTTGGATGTAGTGTCCTGAAGATATCAATGAAGTCTAACTTTTCTATTGTTTCCTTTAGGATCTCTGTTGCTTAATTGGTTCTCTGTCTAGAGGATCTGTCCATTGATGTGAGGGGGGTATTAAGGTCTCCTACGATGATTGTATTCTCATCAATATCTCCCTTTATGTCTGTTAATATTTGTTGTAGGTATCTGGGTGCTCCTGTATTTGGGGCATATATGTTGACGATAGTAACATCTTCTCCTTGGATGGATCCCTTAATCATTAAGTAGTGTCCTTCTTTGTCTTTCTTTATGTCTTTTGTTTTAAAGTCTATTTTGTCTGATATGAGCATTGCAACTCCTGCTTTTCTGCCATGTCTATTGGCGTGAAATATTTTTCCCCACCCTTTCACTTTCAATCTATATGTATCCTTTGTCCTAAGGTGAGTTTCTTGTAGGCAGTATATTGCAGGTTTTTGCCTTTTTATCCACTCATCCACTCTGTGTCTTTTGATTGGGGCGTTCAGTCCATTGACATTTAAGGTGATAATTGATAGATGATTATTGATTGCCATTTTGAACCTCATGTTCCAGTGGATTCTATGGTTCTCCATTCTTCCTTTCTTTTTTTTTTTTTTTTTGGTTGGATGGTCTCCTGTTATTATCTGCTTGAGTGTTTGTTCATTAGTTTTCATTTTTTGCAAATGCAATATTTGGTTTTGGCTTGTGGTTGCCCTGTTTTTTAAGTATGCTAACCCCTTCCCATAATTGTGTGTTTTAGCCTGATGGTCCTGTAAGTTCAAACCCTTCATTACTATACTAAAATTAAGAAGAGAAACATACAAACAAACAAACAAAAAGGGTTATTTATTTTCCAACATCCCTTGCCCACAGTTTATGATTTTGATGACACTTTTTTATTTTTTTCTTTTTAATTTTATTTTGTTTGAGGCCTGTTCATGATTAAATCTGTATGCTGGCTTATTTATGTGACTGCTCTCTGATTGTGGTTTCCTCAGTCCTAGTTCTTCCTCTTCTTCTTCTTTTTTCTTTCTTTTCTTTTTTCTTCCCTTTCCTTCCTTTCTTTTTGGTTTAGAGAAGCCCTTTCAATATTTCCTTTAACCTGGGTTTTGTGTTGCAGTATTCTTTAAGTTTTTGTTTGTTGGAAAAAAATTTTATTTCCCCTTCTACTTTAAATGATATTCTTGCTGGGTAGAGTATTCTAGGTTGCATATTTTTTCCTTTTAGCACTTTAAATATCTCTTGCCATTCCCTTCTGGCCCATACAAAGGAATTTAAATAGATGGTTACAAAAAAAATGTATTGAGTATATATGTATGTGTATATATATGACTGGGCCACTTTGCCATACAGCAGAAATTGAAGGAACATTGTAAATCAACTATACTTGCTAAAAAAAATTTTAAAATAAATCAGATGGATGCAATTTATGGATCTGTTGAAAAAAATTATCATTTTATTTTCTCTATTAAAGTGTATTTTGACATTAAATTTTCTTTTGTTGCCTTTAAACAATGTCCTACAAGAAATATAAATATTAAAATAAATGGATAAAAATTAGAAATAATTATAACTATACATGAACTTGAAGAATAAAATCCAGCTCAATCTATTTCACCAAAATTGGAAGTCATTAAATCATTTTAAAATTATTTTCAAGCAAATGCCATTTTCAGCTGCTTAAATCAACACAAACTTGACTGAAATCAGAAAAGAAATTCTAGCCTCACTAGAAATTCTGTGACATTTGCTTCTATAGGTTCCACATTTCATTGTGGAAAACATAAAGTCAAAGCCTGGCCTTCTCTAAATACCAGAAGGCACAAGAAATAACCATCAACTTCATCCTCAATTATAGAATTATTATTTGTTTCTTAGAATCCAGAAATGTCTAAAATAAAATGCATCACTTGTTTTAAGTGAAACCTTCTTTTCTCACTTTGCAGAGTTCTAAGACATCCTATAAGCCCACTCTAAACAAACTGCTTTATTTCCATCCTCTTTTTCTCAGCAATTACAGCATCACTCTGTAATGTAAAGAAAGCCCATTCTAGGTACACTTTTTTCAGAAACAGCAGTCACACATAAACACTCCTCAATACTTGCTCAAGCAGTACAATGTAGGCAAGTGAGATAAACTAATAATCACACCAATTATCAGAAAACTTTCAGCTGTGTTATATATAAGTGAGTCCTCTGTATTTACCAACTGAACCCTGGTTGATTCTCAGATAATTAGTATGTTTTCATCATAAAATGATTTTATGTTTTCATCATAAAATAAACTTCATGAAGTTTATTTTTCCCTAACTCAGATGTCAGAACACACATTAAATTGTTTTTCTAAGAGGACAAGAAGAAAAAATGAAAGCAAATGAAATGTAAAACTATGGGTAGAGGAAAGCAGCAAACATTTTGCTTATGCTCAGTTGCATTGCAGATCACCAATAGTCCTGCTGCTGTGGCCAGTGCTTTCTCTCTCCTCCACTTCTAGTGGGAATTATGGTCTAGATCCCTCACATCTGAGCTAGAAACTGAGCAAATATTTTGCAGTTAAAAAAAAAAATCTTCGGAGTTCCCGTCATGACTCAGTGGTTAACGAACTCGACTAGCATCCATGAGGATGTGGGTTTGATCCCTGGCCTTGCTCAGTGGGTTATGGATCTGGCATTGCAGTGAGCTGTGGTGTAGGTAGCAGATGCGGCTTGGATCTGGCGTTGCTGTGGTTCTGGTGTAGGCCACAGGCTGCAGCTCCAACTAAACCCCTAGCTTGGGAAACTCCATATGCCTCTGGTACAGCCCTAGAAGAAAAAAAGACAAAAAAAACAAAAAACAAAAAACCCAAAACCTTATAACGTCTTCTCCCTTTAATGGTTCCAGAAAGAAGGCAACAGATTCTGTATTTCTGATGCCAGCACTGCTTAGAAACGCTCCCGCCACAAAACCATAGCACCAAAGGGCATGATTGATAGTCTCACTATGACATACTTCTTATCAACGATCAGCCCCACTCAGATCTTTCCAAAAGAGGCCTAACACTGATCTGAAATAGTCAGTTGTTACACACGTACTCATTATGTCTGGTTTGCTCAATTTCTGTCTTCACGTAATGCTAGGACTCAATAGGAAAGATAACCTGTCTCCTTATTGTTGTTGCTGTTTGTCACTCTATCTCCTATGTCTAGACAATGCCAAAATCAACAAAGGCACTAAATAAACATTCATTGGTTCAATGAATATATTAATTTATGGCCAAATTATTGTTCTAGACTATGCCCTCAATAGCACTTTCTGTGATTACGGAAATGTTCACGCATTGTTGATCTGATAGGGTAACTATTAGCCACAAGTGCTGACTATTGAGCACTTGAAATGTGCCTAGTGTAACTGGGGAAATGAAGTTTTAATTTTATATCATTTTAATTAATTAAATTTAGTAGCCACTGGTGGCTAGTGACTGTGGATAAAACAGTTTTAGATACTAGCATTATAAACATAACCAAGGCACAGCTTCTGCCTTCAAGGAGTTCCCTGTTCAGAAAGAGGCTCAAAAATCACAGCAAGTCTTCACAAAAAAAGAAACATTTGAGCTGGTTATGCAGAACAAACATAGAATTTAGTCTATAGTGGGGATTCAATACACCACCTAAGACACATTAAATGGCGTATCCAAGGGCTAAAGACAATGTTTTCTAGCTATAATAATTCAAATGTAACTATGTAAAAAATAGATCTATTGTGAAAATTAAAAGACAATTTATAAAAAGCATATGAGGGAGTTCCCGTTGTGGCGCAGTGGTTAACAAATCCGACTAGGAACCATGAGGTTGCGGGTTCGGTCCCTGCCCTTGCTCAGTGGGTTAACGATCCGGCGTTGCCGTGAGCTGTGGTGTAGATTGCAGATGCAGCTCGGATCCCGCGTTGCTGTGGCTCTGGCTAGGCCGGTGGCTACAGCTCCGATTAGACCCCTAGCCTGGGAACCTCCATATGCCGCGGGAGCAGCCCGAGAGATAGCAACAACAACAACAACAACAACAACAAAAGACAAAATAAATAAATAAATAAATAAATAAATAAATAAAAAGCATATGAGGTGCTACATATGTTATTAACATTATTTTTAAAAGTAAGTATTGTTCTACCATTGAAGTCCATGTTGCTCTTTATTAAAATAAAAAATTAACCATAATTTCTTTCCCGCTGCCTTGTGCATATTTTCTGATTTTTGGTTTTGATAGTATATTAATATGGGTTAGTATGGATTTCTTTAGGTCTACCATTCCACAAAACAATGCTTGCCACTCTTGTCAGAGAAACACCTTAGATTCTTCAGAAAAAAAAATGATTTAAGCAAAATTGTTATCGTAAATGGTCTCAATAATATTAGACCACAGAAAGAATTTATTTTCTCATTTATGGCATTTGCAGGCCTAAAGATATTTGATGGTAAGTAAAATGGATAAAGAGCAAAAAATGTTAGTGCACATGATCAGGAACCTCTAGCATTAAGCAATCTTCAAGCTGTGGCCTAGAATCCTAGAAATAATGTAGGTATGTTCCTTTAATTTCATTTCTTATGGCTTTAGTTTATAAGAGAAAAGGTTAAATAGCTCCATCTAGAGATACTTGTGATAGATCTTAGATATACACAGACCAAGAAATCATCACAGGTGCCAGGTCCTGGACAAGCTTCTGGTCATTCCTCCAAAGGGACCTGTAAAAAAATAGTACTCCTGATTCTAGATGATATGTACTACAAATCTGGGAGAAACCACTATAAACCAGTCATCAGAAATCTATAACATTTTATATCACTAAAATATGAGTTGAGCAAGTATAACTCTGCTAAAAACAACAAATCCTAATGTCAAATGAGTTGAAAAAATAGACCAAGCTTTACAGTGGCTCTCAAGCTTCAGAGTATGTATAGATAAAACTGACAGGACCACACCAAATGTGTTATATAAAGCAAAGCAAATTTTAAGACAGAAAGATCAGCTTCATACTCATCACACTATACTATGTGCTGAGGATGAAAATGGTGTGCAAAAATAAATATTCTCTGACTCTGGGGTCTTACATTCCAAAGGAAAATAGAGGCATTAATCAAATAACATAATGTTAAAAAAACTCAATAGGATATATTAACGATAGTTAAATGATACAAAGAGAAGAACAAGAAGATCAGCAAGACCTCTCTGAGGAAATGACATTTGAGCTTGGAAATAAAGGTTGAGTTGGAGCTAATGAGGTGAATAAGGGAAAATGAGTATTACATGCAGAGAAAGAGAGCACACAAGAGCTTGCAGAAAGAGACATGAAAAATCCTAGGAAGTGAAAGTGGACACAGGTGGATGGATGTAAAGTGAGAGAGAGGAGGGAACTGTTCTTATTTTCTGAGTGGACCCCACTCTGGAAAGTATCATGTTCTTTGCCATATGTTTTTGTTTCTCAATTTACACTGACATTTACAGATATATAATACCTATGTCTACAGCTGTATTGTTATATAGCTTTGATTTCTTTTATCTGTATACTGTATGTCTATATAGCTTTTGTTTCTTTACTGGAATAAGTAGAAATGCCTGAACCTTTCCCAAAAGCGGCTCAAGACATGTCATAAGGGAAAATTCCAGAAATATTTAGTAATCAAGTGATGAGTGAAAATGTCAAGGATTCAGCAGACTAGAAGATGGCAAACTAGAGTGTTATCCTGTGGCTCAGCAGGTTAACGATCCAGCGTTGTCACTGCAGTGGCTTGGATCTCTGCTGTGGCACAGATTCAGTCCCTGCCCCAGGAACTTCCACATGCTGTGGATGAAAGAAAAAGAAAAATGGCAAGCTTTCTTACCAATAAAACTAGCAAGCCTGACTCATTAAAAGAGAGGAATTACACAGAGCACAGTAAACTTTGGGAAATAGTAGATATGTCCATTAACCTGATTTGTCAAAAAAAAATCAAATCAAATTGATTTTTCTACTACAGATTGATTTGTAAGATACTTACCCAAATATAAAAGTGAGAAAATAAGTAGATGTGAGAAAAATGCAAATGAAAATATCAACCTATATAAAGAATATCACCTCACAAGTAATACAGAAAAAAATATATTAGAACCATTTTCACACATTATATTGGCAAAATATAAAATACAGGTAAGCCTCATGGTCTAAATCAAGTCCATTCCTGAAATTGCGGAAAATAACAAATACTCACAGAGCAGGAGCCTGTATTTTATTATTCTCAAAGGAAAAAATAATCATGTGTTCTGAGTTCATAACAAAAACTCCATTCAATTTCTCCAAATATCAATAAATCACTCATAGTATTTAACTGTGTACAAATTTCCACAAAAGATATCTATATACTATGAAAAAATTAAATCCCAATTACCGATTTATTACTTAGCTCCTTAGCAGGTAAGTGTCTATGTAGGAGTCAAACATGTTGCTTATGAGGTATTCCTTCCTTCTAATTGTAACAAATATGTACTATAAAGTAACTGATACCCAAAAGACACATAAGAAATGAAAATGGTGCTTTATACAAAATACAAATTTAAATGGTTTTTATATAATGTTAATAACCTACTGGAGAGTTTACTTTTTTTTTTCAGCTTTAATGAGCTATAAATGACAACACTGTAAATTTAAGGAGTACAAAGTGATGATCTGTTATATGTATATACTCTGAAATGATTACCACATTAAGGTCAGTGAATACATAAATCACCTCACAGTTACCATTTTTGGGGGTGTATATAATAAGAACATTAATGTTTCACCCTCTTGGAAAATTTCAAGTATACAGTACAATATTTTTAACTATAGTCACTAAGCTATACATTGTATATCCAAAATTTATTCATCTCACAACTGAAATTTTATACGCTTTGACAATTTGAACATCTTCCTATTTTACCCAACCCCCCGCTTCTGAAAACTGCCAATCTGCTTTCTGTTTTTATGAGTTTTACTTTCTTTAGATACCCTATGTAAGTGAAATCATGCAGTATTTGTCTTTCTTTGTCAGATTTATTTCACTTAGCATAATGCCCTCAAGGTTAATGTATGTTGTCATAAATTGCAGGATTTCCACCAATTTTATGGCTGAATTGCATATTTGCTTTATTCATTTATCCACTGATGGACAATTAGGCTACTTCTATGTACTGGCTATTGTTCGAAGAAATAACTGTAATACAGCTGCAGGAAAATTTATACTCTATTGCCCTGAATTTTTCTTAAAAAAAAAAAGTTTCTAAAACCCTAACATTTATACTTTATATCAGTTGAATCTGGGTTAAAAACATGGTTAATCATTCCTTATGGGGAGAAATGAGGTAGTGATAGGAGGCAATATTTACATTTTTTTTTAACAACAGTTTCATATTTTTATGGAGGTGTGGTAATTAGCCCAATTGTATACTGTTGAGGACAGCCTTCATTATCTTTTCACAATCAGACATTTTTCTATTTTTATTTTATTGTTTGGCTGTGCCCATGGCATGCGAGAGTTTCTGGAGCAGGGACTGAACACTTGCCACAGCAGTCACCCACAGCAGTGACAATGCAGGATCTTTAACACACTGAGCCACTAGGGAACTCCCAGGCATGTTTATAAAAGATGGAATTAAAGAAGTTGAAGATTTAAATCTCTGGCAAGGGGCTGGAAAGCAGTTACTTAGGGTTGTCAGTGGAGGGTGAATCTATATGCTGTGAAAAAAATATAATAATGATAAAATTATCATTCTTGGGTAGAAATTTAAGAACCCAAACAAAAACTCATCAGGCTGGATTTTAACTGTATTGAAGAATATATCTATTTCAGAAGTTTCTTTTTAATACAAACAAAATAAAAAATTAATTCCTTTGTTTAATATAAAGCAAACAATTCTATTTCAATATGGAAAATCATTTCCTAATGTGTTTTTTCAGATTTGCTTAAGCAGAAAACACCCACACAGTAATGTATAATATAGTTTAAAATAACTATTTTTTGTATTCCAAGTAAAAACAAAGAGTAAAATACTTGTGCCAGGTGTTAAGTCATTGCAAAGTACTAATCCACTACATATTAGTCCAGGGATTTTTATGGGAAGAACAATTACCAATTCAATTGTTAGTTAGAAACACATATTCACACTTTAGAAGTGCATCATACTCAGCACAGGCCTAGGGCCAGTAAGCAAATAATCCTAAATAGAATTTTCTAGAACACAAATTTTCTCAAGATCACCTTAACCCAAGAAATTAATTAAACAATAATGTCAGCATTTTACGTAGAAGGTATTTGCTTTTTTTCCCACTGTTAGGTAGGTTCAGCGAGGCTAGGAGAGTCTAATGTATTTCTATCTAGGAGAACTTTCTGATAGAAATGCTCTACATTTCTTCGTCTAATGTTGTAGGAGGCCAGCTCCGGTGGCCAGGGAGTGTACACTTTCCCAAAGAAGATGGACGGCATTGGCAAATGTACAAATACGGAGACAGCCTCTTTGTTCCTTCTTTCAGGGCACTGGACTGCTCAAATTTTATTGGCAACAGTGGTTGATTATATAGACAGTTTTTCACTACAGATTACATCACAGTGTTAAAGGTACATTGGTTAACTATTACATGGTATAGTAGCTATACATCATGTTTTAAGATCTTTGTTTTAACTAAACTTAGTGGGTACAATTTAGGGGCAATTAGGTACAATACATCATGTTTTAAGATCTCTATCTTAACTAAACTTAGTGGGTACAATTTAGGGGCAATTAGGTACAATACATCATGTCTTAAGATCTCTATCTTAACTAAACTTAGTGAGTACAATTTAAGGGCAATTAGGTACAATGCATCGTGTGGAAAGGAGGAGACAGTACAAATCATCCCAGGGCCAGCCAGTCTTTACAATTTGAAGAGTTCACAGACACAAGAATTTCGCATTCACAAACCTTGTTTGTAGAATGGTGCGTGCTTATCTTCAAAGCGTTATGGCAGGGAGATAGTGTAAGTAAATATAAACCAACTTAACTAAACTAGCTATCACTTAAAAGCTTTTAAAATCAAAGACAAAACTCACAGCTAGGTTTTTTGGATAATATATGTCTAACTTTTATGAACCTCATTAAGATCCTAACTCTAAAGTTTACTATATAACTAGTTAATAGATAGACACTATGTTTTAACTAAGTTGGATTAAAATAGGGGAAAAGTCCTTCAGGATGAAATTTTTATTATATTATTGTTGTAACTTTGTTAAATCACAAATCACCACAGGAAAATAAGAATAAGTAAATAATCAGGAAAGACTGAGGAAAACTGAATAGCAAGTGAATAACAGAAAAGACTAAGTTATCAATGGAACAGTCCCTACTCAGCAACACAAAATGGAAATTATTTCCTGGGAAATTTAGTTTTCCACCTATGTCAGCAGGCGAGCCTTATTGTCTTCTGGAGCCTGTCCTCGGAATTGTGCCGTACAGGCAGGCATTCCCTTGTTTAGGAACCTGCCCTCGAATTGCACCGTTCAGACAGGCCCCTTTTCCTGATTAGGAGCTTGTCCTCGGAGCTGCACCATTCAGGCAGGCCTCTTTTTCTGATTAGGAGACTGCCCTCGGAATTGCACCCTTCAGACAAGCTCCCTTCCTCGGCTTCTTGTATCTTCTCGGCTCCTCACAGTCTAATATGGCAGCACTGGCCACATTTGTTTATTGAGTTCTTGAAAATTGTTAGATTAACTTTTACATTTTATTTAACGTAGCAAAAACATTTAAGTAGCCACATGCAGCTGGTGGCTACCACATTTGTCAATGGAGGTCAAAAGGATCCTACTTACAGTCTAACTAGTTCAAGTCTTAAGCTGCTATAGGTATCTTGCTATTTCCAAGCAACTTAGCTTTCTCACCTTCATATGATAATAGCAACCCTCTGCCTAAGTTGGTGTATAAATGGTAAAACCCTACAAACCAGGGTGTTTTGTCCATGGTGGTTTATCTATCTTCTATGTAGGTAGAACAAAAAAAATAATGTTAATAAATCATTATAGATGTTTTACTGGTACAAGACGTGGGTGATACACTTACAATAGTTATTAGAGATGACATTACATTTTCACCTTCCAACCAGAAAGAGCTCTTTATGGCCCTTACATTGGTACCCCTTGCTACAGCTGAGATATTTTCATTAAAGAGCACCAACAAAAAAGAAAGCTAATTGAAGGAGATTATTAATTTTCAGGCTTATTATCCCAACAGTTATTTTTCTCTGTTATGTCTCAATAAAATATGTGGACAAGTCTAGAAATGAGGAAGAACAAGAGCTAAGGGGGAAAATTGTGAGAGCTGCAACAATCATACGTCAGTACACAGAAGAACTGACAGCCTTTTTCAGGCTAATGACAAATTGCATCAAGTGATGTTAGAGGGCTGCATAATGATACATAGAAGGTCAGATGCAAAATGAGAAACTGTGTTTTCAAGAGCAGGACTGTAGGGCTGTAGGGCTAGAATACGTATTAGACACTCTTCATCTTAGGGCTCAGGAATGCCAGCTACGTGACAAGCACACTGTAAAAGACATCCAAAGAACATGGGTTCAAGACATTTGGGGAGAAGAGTCTTTTTAAATCAAATCTTACCAGAAAAAAGAAAAAATGAATGTTCTTCAAGTCACAAGCTGCCTGTAAAGCCATAAATTTCTTATTCTTTGTTAATGACCATGCCATAATTCAGTGATTCTTAAAGTGTGAATATGGACTGCTGATACCATAATTATTTGGAGAACTTGCTAATGATACATAGTCCTGGGACCTGTCCCAGTTCTTCCATATCAAAATACCTAGGGATAGGTTCAGGAAATCGCTATTTTTACCAATATCCCCAGATGATGCGTATGTAAATCTATTGAAGGATGACAAGGAATTTGGAAGCTTACCCATGTACTGAAAGACAAAGGAAAGGTGTATGTTCAATAGGTATATGCCCAAATTTTCAACCATCACCACAAGCTGAAAAATAATAAATTTTCAACATCTTTAAAATATGAATAATCTTCTAGCTTCCATAACATCAGGGTACAAATCATTATTAGGAAATGTGATGGTTAATGTTATGTGTCAGCTAGACTAGGTCAAAGATGCCCAGATATTTGGTAAAATCTTATTTATTGGTATGTCTGTAAGGGTGTTTCAAATGGATGAGATTACCATTTGAATAGGTGGACTGATTAAAGCAGATTTCCCTCCCCTGTATGGGAGAGCCTCAGCCAATCTGTTAAAAGCCTGGATAGAATAGAAGCTTGAGTGAAAAAATAATTATTTTTCTTTGCTTTACTGTTCTCTTTGGGACACCTGTCTTCTCTTGCCTGTAGACTTGAACTTAGATTTGGTTTTCAGGCCTTTAGATTCAGATTGAAATTATATCATTAGCTCTCTTGGATATCAAACTTGTTGATTATAGACCTAGGATTTCTCAGCATCTTACAATTAAATGAACCAATTCCTCATAATCCCTCTCTGTCTTTTCCTCCATATGAACCTATATTTACCTATAAAAACTCTATCTCTCATAGATAGATAGATATTTACTATAAAGGATTACAAGCTATTTTTTATTTGAATATGCTATTGGTTCTCTTTCTCTGGAGAACCCAGAATGATAGAGATTTGGTACTGACAGTGGTTCTACAGGAATGAAATCATAAGGATGAGTTTTCTGAATTCATTCTGGAGTTTCTGGAATTGGTTTTCTAATGTGATTAGATTTTAAATTGCTAATGACTCTATTTCCTGGAGTAAAAAGAGCACTGATAGTCTATGGCATGTTCTGGCAATAGAGATACACAAAATATTTCCACTGGATGCTCCTAATCAGCAACATAAAAAAAGCAAGGAGTTGGGTGACTATATATATGTGATACTATCTAGCAGTTTTTTGAAATCTAATGAATATAATGAGGTTAGCTAGTTGCTTCTAATGTAACTGGACAAAGTGATAAAAGAATAGGATGCACTCAAGGATATGAATGCCCAGCTCAAGCACCACATAAATGCTGAGAGCTTCATTCTGTGCCCTTAAAGCCATCCTTCCTATACAGCCACAGGGTTGATGGCTGAAAATCAAATGCAGACTCTCATTTTGTGACTTGGATGAATTATAACACAAGTTGAATTCTCAGCCTTGCAGGGTGCTTATTGTTAAAATGAGGGCATTGCTTGGAAAAAAGGGGGACATTGAGACCCAAATTTTGATGAGTTTTCTTGGCCCATGGGAGACATGCCTTGATTTAATGTAAAAGAAAAGATTCAAAGGCTTAGAGAGACTGGCATGTTAGAGTGCCTTTATCATTTATGACCTACTCACTTCCTCCTAGAGGACCCGGAAGATAGGCCTTTCACTGCTACTGTGAGAAGTAAATTTGTGAAGGGAGTCCAGCCATCCTGGAAGAGTTCTCTCTGTAGCCCAGGTCTTACAATGGACAGAGAGGTCATTGAATTGGAGAATCTAAATGCAATGAGAGTAATTAAATCTAAGAAATAAAATACTTCTTGCCATATCAGTAAGCAAAGGATGTCACAGTCATCAGTGATCGCAGCCACCTCCAAGGGTAAGCCTATGAGCCCTGAGGGAACTCAGGAAGGAAAGAGAATACCTGCCCTCTAGCAGCTATCAGACTATATAGCTACTTGTAGTGAGCCCTGAGGAAACTCAGGTTGTGAAAACACAGGATACTGGCCCCAGATAGCTGAGGTGCATATCAACGGCATGATTTCAGTAAGCCCACACCTTTGCATCTTCCCACATACAGAAGTGCCACTAAATTCCTTAACTTGGTAGATCTAGTTTTCTGTTATTTACAGTAATCTTTTTTTCCTACTACCAGCCCATTGCTGCAAAACCTCTATTGTAGGAGAAAATGTTCCAATAAAAAGGTAGAAAGGAGAGACCCTGGCCATGCTGACTAAGCAAAGGCCAGCCAACTGCCCCAACCACCCCTCCCCCACACATCTGCTTCTGTAAACTTGCTTCTGCATCTACTACCTTGCCTGACCTCACTCCGGTCTGACCAGCCAAGCATGGACGTGGAAGAGGTAGCCCATAAAAGCCTTGTGAAACCCTTCTTCAGGGCTCAGACTCCAGAGAGTGATCTCCTCTGAGCCAGCTGGGGTAATAAACCTGAACTCTCCAACTCTCCGAATGCTCACGTAGTTTCTTACCGGGTAAAAGAGCTGATACACTGCAGCCACAGAGCTGGTACACTACAGCCACAGGGCTGTCTCTAGAGCTGATACGCTGCAGCACAGGATTGTCTCCAGAGCTGATACGCTGCAGCGCAGGGCTGCTGGACAGCTGGAACACTATTTATCCTAGCTCCACCCCTGCACACAACTTACCTCCTTGGAGCAGTTTTCTCAGAGTTACTTGAGACATTACCTTCCTGGCTTAAGTCCTTAAGTTCAATGCTCATTCCAAATAAGGTGAAGGGTCCACTGTATTTTGGATTATCAGAGCATTCTAAACTACTGTCATCAATTCTGGGTACCAAATTTGAAACAGATAATTAATAGATAATATAATCTAGAAGAAGGTAGTGAGGACAATGAAGATACCAGAACCCATAAAGCACTGGAGAAAATTACCTTTTGGCAACATAAGACTGAAAGAGACATCTTAGTGCCCTACATACTTTGATGGCTATCACTTATGAATAAGTGGCAGTTTAAATGGGATTTAAATGAGGAACATTTAAATATGAATACCATTAAAGATTTTCAGCCACACTAGCTTCATTTCAAACGTTTGATGGCCTTATTTGACTAGTAACTACCATACCAGGTAGTGCACATAGAAAATATTTCCATCATTGTAGAAAGTTCTATGGACAATGCTATCCTTAAGGGCAGAACTAGGGCCAGCAAGGAGTTAGGAGTCAGAAGAAACTGGACTTTGCATCAGAAAAGGGAAGACTTTTCTAATGATTAGAGTTAACCTACAATGGAATGGGCTAGACTCAATATCAAGGAAAATCAATCAAGCTAAGCCAAAAAATACAGAACTCTAGCATTCAGAGAGAGGTTGGACAGAAGATTTCCAAGATAGTAACTAAATATACAGCTTTAATTACATGAAATTGCTTTATGTAGATAGTTTCGCCTGATCAAAGGTAAAAAAGCTGAACGTTCCCAATTTTAGGCTGCTATTTTTAACATAATTCCGGGGGCAAATTAAGCTTCAGAGCTTTAATTCGTCTAATCATATCTACTGCAAGCTATGGGTTATTTGTTTGGCTTTGAAAATCCATTTCCTTGTTCTGTTTTGTTGTTGTTGTTGTTGTTAGGATTTTGATACATTTATTTATTTATTTATTTTTTATTACTCAATGAATTTATTACATTTATAGTTGTACAATGATCATCACAATCCAGTTTTATAGTATTTCCGTCCGATACCCCCAGCACATTCCCCACACCCCAACCTCTTCTTTGGAAAGTTTTTCAAAGTCTGTGAGTCAGCATCTGTTCTGTAAAGAAGTTCATTGTGTCCTTTTTTCAGATTCCACATGTCAGTGATAGCATTTGATGTTGGTGTCTCTTTGCCTGACTGACTTCACTTAGCATGATAATTTCTAGGTCCATCCATGTTGCTAAAAATGCTGTTATTTTGTTCCTTTTAATGGCTGAGTAATATTCCATTGTGTATATGTACCACACCTTCTTGATCCACTCCTCTGTCGATGGACATTTAGGTTGTTTCCATGTCTTGGCTATTGCAAATAGTGCTGCCATAAACATTGGAGTATATGTCTTTGCGAGTCATGGTTTTCTCTGGATAGATGCCCAGGAGGGGGATTGCTGGGTCAAATAGTTGTTCTAGTTTTAGTTTTCTGAAGAATCTCCATACTGTTTTCCACAGTAGGGGCACCAGTTTACATTCCCACCAACAGTGTAATAGTGTTCCTTTTTCTCCACACCCTCTCTAGCACTTATTGTTTGTAGACTTTTTGAGGATGGCCATTCTGGCTGGTGTAAGGTGGTACCTCATAGTGGTTTTGATTTGCATTTCTCTAATCATGAGTGATGTTGAACATCTTTTCAAATGTTTTTTGGCCATCTATATGTCTTCTTTGGAGAATTGTCTGTTTAGATCTTCTGCCCATTGTTTGATGGGATTGTTTTTTTGGTATTGAGCTGCAGAAAGTGTTTATAAATTTTGGAGATTAATCCCTTGTCAGTCAATTCATTTGCAAAGACTTTCTCCCATTCTGTGAGTTGTCTTTTCATTTTGTTTAGGGTTTGCTTTGCTATGCAGAAACTTTTAATTTTATTTGTCGCATTTGTTTATTTTTGTTTTTACTGTCATTCCTCTAAGAGGTGGATCTGAGAAGATGTTGCTGTTGTTAATGTTGGAGAGTGTTTTCCCTATGTTTTCCTCTAAGAGTTTTATAGTGTCTGGTCTTATATCTAGGTCTTTGATCCATTTTGAGTTTATTTTTGTGTATGGTGTTAGGAAGTGTTCTAATTTCATTCTTTTGGATGTGGCTGTCCAGTTTTCCCAGCACCACTTATTGAAGGGGCTGTCTTTTCTCCATTCTTGCCTCCTTTGTCATAGATTAGTTGACTGTAGGTGCATGGGTTTAATTCTGGGCTTTCTATCCTGTTCCACTGATCTATGTTTCTGTCTTTGTGTGAGTACCATATGGTTTTGATGACTGTGGCTTTGTAGTATAGTCTGAAGTCAGGGAGCCTGATTCCTCCAGCTGTAGAGGTGACATACAGAAACCAACTTACTCCAAGTTAGTTACCTCTCTCAAACAGATACAACAGACATAGCACATTGTGCATTTGTTGGCAAGATTTGGTTAAAGAGTGAAGTGCCAACACAGGGCATGAGAGAAAGGAGAAGAGAAAGGTTCAAAGTTAGCATCTGTCTAACTCAGAGTCTACTTGATCGAAGCTGACCAATACATGAATAATATTTATGGGAACCAACCTCCATGTATAGTCAAATAAGGAAAATGGAAATATAGTTATCCCAGTTATTCATCTTCTCCTTATAAACACAAACAGCAGCAAATGCATGTCAATAATTTACATAAAAAAAAGTTTTCTTTGGCTATTTTCTTGACACCATAGAGATTTATAAGAGGAGAAATGGGGGAAAAATTCTCCATAGGCAACTTTCCTGGATCAAAGGTGTTAATTAAAAGAAACCTAGGATTTCCTCATCTTGACCCATCAGTAAACCCCAAATCTTTTATCAGCTTGTATTCTGTAGTGTACTCTATATTCTTGTATTCTGATGGACATCCCCAGTTTCCTTGTCCAAGAACGCACATGTCTTCATCATGATCCTTCCAAAATAATTGTGTGTATTCTTACACTTGCAGAAAGGTACCAAAGGCCCAGGTGTCTCAGTTTGGACCCAGGCACGGAATACAAGAGATGTTCTTGCTTCAACCCAGGGGCTATAAACATAGGCTAGAAAATAATCTTTTTTAGGGCATAAGTTGATATCAGGATAGTTTCTCTGTCTCTGCTTAGGTACTACATGGTGGGGAAAAGTTTTCTGTGAAGACTCGGAAGCAGAGTATTACTTTGCACTTGTTCAGGTTTCACTCCCACACTGTCTTTATGTGTCAGCGAACCCAAAGCTGATACTTAACATTAAGAAGTAGTTCTGAATTTTAGATCTAAAAAAAAAAAGTTATTTCTGGGCACATAACTGCCATCTCCATTTGGATACTCCTGAAATAAGTCCTGGGAGAAGTATTTGAATCAGTATGGGAGTGAGTAAGTAAGGTAGGAAAAGGAAGGCATCAAAAAAGATGCATTATCAAGTCAGTTTCCCCAGAGGATATGGGGATCGTATTCCCACTGGAGAAATCTAGGGGCCAATATAGAATATGTCAGAAACATTCTACCCAAGAGGCAAAGAGCTATATTGTTCACAGACCAACTCCTGTCAGTCACTTGTCAGGGAGCATTAACTCATGCACACTTCTGGCTCACTGTGCACATAGCAAGGGTAAATGGCCAGAGCAAACTCTTCTGCAAAGAGATATAGATGCTGGCAAATGAAAGCTCACCTTGCATGCACAAAATGGTGAGGCTTGAGAGAATATTGGCACGGGCCAAAGGGGATCTGCCATCATCCTGAAGGGACTGCCAGAGTTACACATGAAACTTCACAAATTAGACTGCATAGTATTGCCAAGATTAAGCCACACAAAAGGTGAGATCCCAGTCCAAAATTAGCAAACACACAGGAAAACAAATCAATACGAGTTATATAAAAAATAAATAAAATAACTTGACTCCTATGAATGCCAGTTTATAGAATTATATAGACATAAAATCTATGTTTAAAATGACTATATTAAAGATGAATCAGAAGAATGAAAACAGGCAGATCTGAGGAAAAATGAACATGATTTTTTTTTTCCTTTTCTACGGCCACTCCCGCGGCATATGGAGGTTCCCAGGCTAAGGGTTGCATCGGAGCTGTAGCCACCAGCCTATGCCAGAGCCACAGAAACGCAGGATCAGAGCCATGTCTGCAACCTACACCACAGCTCACAGCAACGCCAGATCCTTAACCCACTGAGCAAGGCCAGGGATCGAACCTGCAATCTCATGGTTCCTAGTCAGATTCATTAACCACTATGCCACGACGGGAACTCCAACATGATTGTTGAAGTTCCAAAAACAATGGATTGAATGAACTGCAGATTAGACCAAACTGAGATAATAAATAAACTAGAAGAGAGAGCTAAAGAAGTTACCTAAATTGGGAAAACAAAAGAATGAAGAGTTTAAAAATATTATAGAATAGTGAAAACATGTAGAGAATAAAGTGACCTGGTGCATTAAATCTCTAAAAGACATTGCAGAAGTGACAAATAAAGATATTCCAGGGGAGAGGAAAAGTCAATATTTTAAATGGCAATAACTTAGAATTTTTCTGAACTTATTAAAGAGTCCAGTCCTCAGATTTAGGGAGCCTAGCAAATCCCAACTATATTTTTTCCTTATGATGCAATCCTTTGAAATAGCCCTTGCTAGTCATTAGTAACCTTAGTGTTATCATATTGTTAAATCTTAATGGAAAGGTTTTTTGTTTGTTTGTTTGTTTTTGGTAATCTTTCTTGACCTAGTACCCATATCTGCTCCTGTTGACACTTTCTCATTTTAATATGTTTTATTTACATGGCACATTGCACTCATTTGACTTTTTTCTATCTCATGGTTGCTTCTTTTCAGTCTTCTTTTCTAATTTCTCACATGTGCCACAACCCTGTAATTTTAAAATGTCTTTGGCCCTCCTCTCTTTTCTCTTTACACTCTATCAATTAGCAATCCTGTGTAAACTCATGGTCTTAAATATTATGTATATGGCAGCAATTCCCAAATTTATATCTGTAGTCCAGACCATTCTTCCACAAACCTAGACTCATATACAAAATATGCCAACCACTCTCTCCAACATTTTCTAAACTGATTATCTCCCCCTCACCAAAATCTTTCACCTGCAAGCTTTCATATCTCAGTAAATGATAACCCTATCCTTACTAGATAACTTTGGAATCATCTTTAACATCTCTCCTACAACTCAGTAAATCTCACTGAATCTACCTTCAAAATACATCCATAATCTTACACTCCTTGTCCCTATCATAGTTAACATGCTTGGTCTAATCTGAAGTACAAATCCTTCACCCAAATAACTGCAAAATACTTTGTGGTAAACTGCATCATTAACCTCAATTCTTTACTCTTTTAGCCATGCGTTTTCCCACCAAATAACTCTGTAGATCTCTCAAAACAAAAGCAGAATTTACTTCCCTACCCTTTGACTTTGGGCATGGTCATATGATTCACTCTGCTAAAGGAATGATTTTAAAGTTACAAAGAAGGGACTCCCACTGTACTTCTATGATAAGGGCAACTTTCTTACCTGGTTTGCTGTTCCCAAAAAGACGACAAGCATGTAGAGCTCCGTGATCCTAGTCAAGTACAACTTAAGCTGGAAAATCCCGTAGCCAAACCATAGACAAGTCATGAGCGCATGAGCTCAGTTAAGATCCACAGAGACATCCAGCCAACCCATAGATGAATGAACTATAAATGCTCACTTGTACACTATAGCAATTTTGTTATTTTAACATTATAGAAAGTGTAGATTGATATAGCCTCCTAACAGTTCTCCCAACTTTTCTCCATGACCCATGAAATCTTAGCTCAACATACCAGCCAAGGAGATCTCTTTTTTCTTTTTAATTATTCTACTTTTTCTATTTTGGTGTTACAATTATTTACCATAGCATACTGGCAATGTTAAAAACAAAAAAATCAAATATAACCATACACTTATTTTAACATTTTATCCATATGTCACCGCATATTTTTGGATAGTTTTGACAACAAGAACAAAACTTAACAACTGATAAAATAGAAGCAAGGTAACTGGTTTTGTTCCCAAACTCCCACCAAAAGATGTCAATCAAGGAAGACTTATGTCACCAGAAAATAAACAAACAAACAAACAAACAAAAACCCTAAAAGTTGAGAGTTGTTTTATTTTGTGGACCTTCTGAGGACTTTAAGCCTGGGACACAGCAACACAGATAACACTAGAAAATTGTTCCAAAGATGCAAGTTGAGGAGCCAGGATGTATGGGAGTTTTTACAACAAAAGACCAGGTAGTCAGAACATCAAGGGATTACTGTTAATAAAAGCAAATCAGATTATCTCAGGTTAAAGAATTTAGCATCTTTCTACCTATGGGAAGATATGAGAGCCTGGGCTAACTGAAACCATTCTTTTGACAGTCCCCTCACCTATCTGGGTCCAACATCCTATGTTTTCTCATTCTGAGTTTCTCAGGGTGCACGGTTGGGGGTGGCTGCCGAGGCTGACTGCTAGATAGGCTTGGCAGTGGGCAGCCCATTTGCATACATCCTGAGTTCCCTCAGGGTTCACTGTCCAGGCAGCTGTGCTGTGATGGCATCCTTTATTTATTGATATGGCAGGCGTATTTTAGTTCTCACTTGAGTCAGGTGAGAATCAAAATTGATTCCCATGTAATTTTACATATACTAATCAGTGTTTTGTGTGTTGCAAAACTGAAATCAAAATTGGAAATTGTATGTTAAGACACTCAGAAGAGTTTTCAGAAATAAAATTTGTTTACACATTAGTAATCATGTGAATTTTAAAGAACTGACTTTCAATTATATTTGAGAAATTATTTTCCAACTTATTAATTTACTTTCACTCAGCTAATTAAGACTCAAATATATCTATGTATTTTCCTGGAAATTTAGGCTAGACATGTAACACATACCAAAATGCCCAATGTTGATATTAATAATCATCAAATAAGAATGGTAAAAATTAGAAAGGAAAATATTGTTAACAATAAAGAAGTTATAAAAGTACATCGAGGCAATACATTGTTTCCTCTTGTATTTTATCTTTTTTGCAAATAAAGTTGTACTATTTTTATATGTGTAATATGCCAACACAGGTATCAGAGACCAAATTCCAGTGTTGATTAACGGAGTCAAAAATAAAACCAGTACATGGGAATTCCCTGGTGGTGCAGCAGATTAAGGATCTGGCATTGTCACTGCTATGGCTCAGGCTGCTGCTGTGGCATGGGTTTGATCCCTGGCCCCAGAACTTCCACATGCCAAAAATATGGCAACAAAAGACAAAAGAAGGGAAGAAAACCTCAGTAAGCCAATAGACTAATGATTAAGGCCATAACTAAAAAGCTAGAGAAAGTGTTCAGTAACTTTTAAATGCTATTAACTATTTTTGTTCTAACTGGCAAAACACACTACTTATAATGTTTAGCTATTTGTCTGTTTATATTCATGTTTTCCTACTTTTTCTTATTTTTCTCCTTTGGGCAAAATTAACCATTGAACACAAAGATTATCACCTCTAGCATCTCTTCCATGGTTTCTGGCCATGGTTACAAGATCTGTTTCTGTTTCTTGTTGCTTTCCAGAAAAAGATCTTTTTCACCAAGAACATCTGCCTTGCAAGATTTCGCTAGTTATTTAGAAAAGTGCTGGATACAGAACTATACTCTAGGGAAGCTACTCACATGTAACAGTCACACCCAAAGACAACCCTAGTCTGAATTTTTCTGGGAAGATACCAAAAGCAGGAGTGCAGAGTTGAGACAAGCTGAATTTGTACTTGCTAAGGAAGGTCACAGCTTTTGGTATTGTCTTACTTTCACGGTTATAATTTTCAATCATTCCCAACCACCCACATTCGAATAACCTGAGGTGTTTTGCATTCAAAATAGATAGCCCTAAGCACTTGGACAGACCTCCTGAAGCAAAAATGTCAGGGTGAAGTTTGTGAATATGTGTTTGATTAAAAGTTTACAGGGTGATTGGTGCTCACAGATACTTCCCATTTAAATGTTGTCAGGGAAAATTGACAGGCAATTTAATAAGGAGGCTTAGAGGAGATAGCCAGGGGAAAAATCTGTATCTGATTTATTTATTTTTGTCCTTTTTAGGGCTGTACCCATGGCACATGGAAGTTCCCAGGCTAGGGGTCGAATCAGAGCCACAGACTCCAGCTTATACCACAGCCACAGTAATGTGGGACTGAAAATGTGTCTTCAACCTACACTACAGCTATGGCAATGCTGGATCCTTAACCCACTGAGTGAGGTCAGGGATCAAACTTGAATCCTCAGGGATGATAGCTGGGTTCATTAATCACTGAGCCACAAAGGGAACTCTGAATCTTTGTTCTTTTTTTTCTAACCCTATAGAATTGTTAAAACCTGCAAACTAAGCTCTCTCTCTCTCTCTCTCACACACACACACAAAACTGATGCTCTTTGCTATGGTGTGTTAAAGAAAAATAGGGTGTTTGACCAGAAATCGTCCAGCTGTGGCTATTCCTGTGCAATTGCCTCCAGAATTACATTTGTACTTTTGTTCATGTTCCAGTAAAAATACAATCTATTTTATATGCTTGTTATCTTTTACAGTCTTGGCTGGCTTGCTCAAGCTAACATTTTTTTTAATTGAATAATTCAAGCATCTGACATAAAATTATAAACTTACATTGGCAACCAGCAAAAAGCAGACAATACATAAAATATTTAAACAGAAAACCAATGAAGCAAATACTGCAGGGCATGGATTTACTACCCCACCAACAACTCATAGAAACTTAGCCTGTGTTTGCTAATTTTTTCCTTTATTTCTCTTTTTGGCACATCAATAAACATAAAACATTCATCCAGACACCATCATACATCTTTGAAACCAAATTTATTTGGTTTTTATGTGCTAATCTGGTTTCACCTTTAAAATGAGCAGTGAGAGTTAATAAATAGCTATTGAACTGTGTCCAATGGGAGAGGCAGAGCTGGAACTAATGGCTCTCATTGCTTATCACTCAGTCCAGGATTCATCTGAATGCCTGTGACAGAGCCTCTGAGCGTGGGAAAATAGTAATGTGGTTATTCAGACATAGACTCAGTCCTTTTAATCTAGACTTATGAAATACAGTCCCTGCAAAAGGCCTTACCAAAAAAAAAAATGAAATACAATTTCATGATAAAATGACAGGCACATATAGAAACACAAATGCACCTATTTTATACCCCACTTTCTTTCTTCTTTTTTTTTTTTGCCTTTTTTAGGGCTGCACTGGTAGCATAAGGAAGTTCCCAGGCTAGGGGTTGAATTGGAGCTTCAGCTGCCAGCCTATGCCATAACCACAGGAACTCAGGATCCGAGCTTATCTGTGAACTACACCACAGCTCAGGGCAATGCCAGATACTTAACCCACTGAGCAAGGCCAGGGATTGAACCTACATCCTCATGGATACTAGTTGGGTTCATTACCACTGAACCATGATGGGAACTCTTTACACCCCACTTTCAAGATTGGATATTTTGTCTTCAAAATACATAAATAAAGTAAAAAATGAATAAAAACATGTAGACCAAAAATACATTAAAATGTATGCAAGTATTTATCAGATAACTCTAAATATTCAGTTTTGAAATGGCCAAGTCATTGGTCTAGGTGATCAAAGGCAGAGTAACTTTGGCAGAGGATGATAAAAAAAAAAAATACTGCCACCATGTGTGTTATCCATGCAAACCACTTTGCATCTTCTTTTCTGTAAAATGGCATTAATCATGAGACATTCTCAACCTAGTATATAAGAGCATAATAATGAGACTAAATGGTAATAACAATTTTTAATACTTAATAAATTCAAACAGGGAGGAGGCAGCATTGTTGACTCTAGTGCAGAGAAACAGAAGTAGGCATAAGGGGAAAAACACAGGAAAATGATGAAGTATAGGACAACTTCAGGTGGTGATTTTCTTCACTGTTACATATAAAATTAAACTTTAGTGTATAAACCAATACTTGAACAGATTTCTTAAATTTTTAGAAATATCCATTTGATTCATTATAATATGTGGGGTGGGGAATTATGCAAAAGGAGGAGAAGAAGCAAGAGAATGATAAAAGAGAGATGAAAAAATACTCCATTCCAATTTGAGCTTTTCTGAAAATAAAGGGATATTCATAAATCCTGATTTAAATACCCCGCAACTATCTTCCCCTATTAGAATTTCAACCATTTCTTCCTACTCAGTAGAGGCTCCCAAAACTCCAATAATTATTGCCTTCAAAAAATACTGTGACTTCTTTAGGTAGCATTGTTGTATTTCTAACAAATAGTATAATGCCTGGCACATAGTGGATACCAACAATAGTGAAATAATTAATTCATTTATTAATTCAAACAACATTTATTAAGCATATGCTATATGGCAGTCACATTGTAGGATATCCAGATTGAATAAATTTCCAACTATATTGAATGGCAACTTTAATATTAAGCCATCTTGTAATACTCTACATAGAGCAACAAATTACAGACCTTACTGCATCACAGGTTGAACATAAACTATTCTTGATAGTTATTCTGTGTTCATGAAATACTATTATAATTGCTGTTGTTATAAACTTTGGCTATTCTTTCCATTCTTCCCATCCTCAAATTTGAATACTTATTCATACATCCAGGTGATAGTTATATTAAAAACTGAGATGGAGTTCCTGTTGTGGCTCAGTGGTTAATGAATCCAACTAGGAACCAGGAGGTTGCAGATTGGATCCCTGGCCTTGCTAAGTGGGTTAAAGATCCAGTGTTGCCCTGAGCTGTGGTGTAGGTCACAGATATGGCTCAGATCTGGTACTGCTATGGCTACAGCTCCCATTAGACCCATAGCCTGGGAACCTCCATATGCCACAGGAGCAGCCCTAGAAAAGGCAAAAAGACAAAAAGACAAAAAGCAAAACAAAACAAAACAAAAAAAGCTGAGATGAATCACAGTCTGAAAGGTGGAGAATATTTTCACTCTACTTCTCTGTATTTTGAACATAGGTCTTTAAAAACTACTGACAATTTTTTTCTCTATGGGCTGAAGTTCAACTTAGCACATAAATCATTGCCCAGTTTTTAATCTACTGCCTCTCAACTCTAACTCTAATCTGCTATCTTCTTTGATACTGGAATGCATTTCTTGATGACCTAAAATAAATAGACTTCAAGTATTTCTCCAGCAAAGATGAGTTTATTCAGGATCAACAGAGCATACCAGGTTGGGGCCTAAAACCACAGCAAGTCACATGCAAGTCCCTACATGGCAAGGAAAGAAGAATATTTTTACAGGACTGAAAAAGAAGTTGGGAGGGCTGTAGTGAACAAAGAGTCCATGGCTTTTCACTGGCTGAGTCCTTGCCAGGAAAGAAGAGGAGTCTTTTTTCTTGTCAGGCTCTGCTTTTGGTTGGCGACCTAAGACCTCCTACTTCTGATTTCCTAACTCTATTTAATTGAAGTTTCTGTTTATTATTATTATTATTATTATTTTTACATTTCCTCTTTTGGTTAAAATCTTTCTCTAAAGGTATCACTGATCAAGAGTCAAGTTTCCCAGTTTCATGGGTTTTTGTCCCTCAATACCAGGGAGGATGTGTCTTAAGTGTATTTTCTCATGTCAGAGGGAAAGTCAGAGATGGGAAAGTTAAGGAGGTCACATTTGAGTAACAAAGAGAAATAGGAGAATGAACTCTCAAGAAATTTTTATCTAAATTCCATATGTTGCCAAGATCATAGACATTTGAAATCAGCTGAAGCATTAAGTTATCATTGAAGATTAGGACAAGTCTGGCCTACATAGCTTGAGAAAAACATTTCATCAGATGTTGTCTGTTTCAATTCTAAAAAATCCTTAAGTTTAAGCCATCCTTATGATGTGTGCTTTCTTTTGATGTGTCATAAAAATTCAAGAGTATATTCCTTAGAGTTTAGCAGCATAAGAGCTAATTAGCAATATTCGATAGGGGCCTCCACAGCCATGTTAAAGAAAGTTCTTTGGAGATGACTCTTTCAAAAGATGAAATCTCTGGATTGCAAGGTGTGATGCTTAATACCTTTATTTCCTGAGAGCACAGTGTGAAAAGACTGTTTTATCAAAACATGGTTATTTTTAATGGAAACAATTAGGCCTCAGCAACATCTCTTCTTTTATCATCTGTGGGTCAAAAGACAGCAGGAGTCAAATGCATTGGACATCCTTTGACTATCTTAAGGGGTTAGAATTTATAAGTTCCAAAAGGGGTGGATCTGAGATTTAGAGGTACTATTGGCAATGCTTTGGGCCAAGATATTTGGAGAGTCTACAAATTTTGCCAATTGAGTCTTAATGTCATTAGTTTATTTAACTAAACCAGAGGATTGATGCACAGTAATAATGTTGCAAAACTGAAGCACTTAGCCAGTAAAATGGTTTCCTCAATCACCTTGAAGTTCAAAAGGAGTGTCTCAGGTAAGGATAATCTTTTTCAAAAGGACTTTTGCCACAGAAGAGGCAGTAGCCTGTTTGCAAGGAGAGACTTTAGTCCTGTGTGGGAAATACATAGAACACAACTAAGACATATTTATATCCATTAAGCAGAGGAAGTCGTATGAAACACATTTGCCACATTTTAAAAATGGTCCATTAGGCAGTTTAAAAATGTCTAGGAGCAGTAGAAATAGGCTTTCTTAGGTTGTACATTGGACAAATGGGACAAGTAAGGGCACTTTATGGGGACTTAATGTTTTCCCATCAATACTGGTTCACAAATGCTATTGTTTTGTCAGTAAACCAATGGTTTAATGTGTGTATAATGTTGAGAAGTGAGAATTTTAGAGTCTCCAATAGGATTGGCTTGTTATTTGGTCTAAATGAGAGCTTTTTCTCTTTATTAAACCAACAACTGTTGAATTTCCAATCTTTCTTATCCTTTATGTGAGACCCATTGTTGGACTTCACTAGCCAGTTTTTCTAAGTTGTCATTTGGGGAAACATTCCTTTGGACCACAACGAGTGTTTCGTTGTTGTTTATCTCTTTAAGGTAAGTATTCTTTGTGGAAATGTCAACAAGATAATCTCCCTTAGCTTCCAGAGAGTCAGGTTTAGAATGCCCCAGGATTTTAATAATAGCTAAAGTGACAGGTAAAATTATTGTATTCAATAATCCTGAATAAGGGCCATTTAAAATTTTATTTCCACTGGAAGTAAGACAGCCATGCTGCTTCCATGACATTATAAAATCATGAGCTACTTCAAAAGCATATCTACTATAGGTAGAAATATTGGCAGTTTTCCCCTTAGCTAAAGTACAAGCCTGTTTAAGAGCATATAATTCAGCCTGCTGGGCTAGAGTAGCCATAAATAAAAATGCTGCCTCAATAACGTTGAAACGAGTTGCAATAGTATAACCAGCACAATATTTACTGTTGTCACCTTTTGAGTAAGAATTATCAGTGAACCATGAGAAGTCAGTACTACTCAGAGGAATTTCCTGTACATCATCATGAGGAGTCAGGAGGTGATCTGTTAGTTTTAAGCAGTCATGAGGGACTTTGTCCATGATGTGGCTGAGAAGAGTAGCAGGGTTGAAATTATTACAGTACAAAAGAGTTATATAAGAAGCAATAAACAAAAAGACCTTATAAGAGGTAAGAGAGTTGAGTGAGAAATGTTAAGTTTGATGAAAATTCAGGAAAGCTTCTACTACTGAAGTAAAAAACTGGCTAAAGGTAATTCCACAATGATTTTCTCAGTGGCCTTAACTAAAAGACAATGACCATAATGGCTTTAAGGTAAGGATCTATAGGTCAATGATTGTTGGGTGAGTACACCAAGCACATTTCCTTCCTCTTCAATATGTATATCTAGTGATTGGGATGCTTAAGAGCAGACAGTTCATCAATCACACTATGCTTTAAGGCCTTAAAATTTATGGCATTCCGTTACTACAATTAAATTGGGTCTGGATTGTCGTTGTTGAGTAAAAACATACAGAGGTTTGGCCATAAGATAAAAATGTGGAATCCAATTTCAGCAAAAACCAAATCAAGGATCCTGAAAAAACCTCACAGGTGGCTCTCAGTTTGAGATTTTATGAAATTCAGAATATCAGGAAGGTTATCTGGATTGAGGTGTAGCCCTTGTTCTGACATCAGAAACCCTAAAATGGAACCTGGGTTAGGGTAAACTGCAGTTTTTCTTTGAGAAATACTATGTCCCTTTAAAACACGAAGAGATTTAGTATATGGATGCTGCCTTCCTGTGAGGAGGCTTGAGAAGGAGAACACAGAAGCAAATCACTGGCACATTGCAACACAGTAAAATACCTAGGGAAATTTCTATCATCCATATCAGCTTTATGATTTATAGAAATAAGGACTCTCAGTAAAACCATGAGGCATAACTGTCCAGGTGAATTGTTTTTCTTACCAAGTGAAGGCAAAAAGGTATACTGTATATCTTCATCAACTGAAATACTAAGGAATGTACTACATAAATCAATAATAGTAAAGAACTGGCTTCTGGTGTGTATAGATCTTAGTAACATATGAGAATAGGAACAACAGGGTGTCCAGGGTTAACGATGTGGTTTATTGCTTGGAAGTCCTGGACACACCTTCACTCTTGGCTCCTAGGTTTATCACCAGTAAATTAAGAGCATTACAGGAACTACCACAAGGGATAATGAGGTCTTGAGCTGTGTATGTTTTATTATGGGTTTTATGCTTCAAATGGCTTATTTACTTACAGGATCCTAATTCTGCAAAGATGTTTTAAGAGAACTATTTGAATCTTGATGAGATGTTCCCTTGAATTTTGCCAATATCAGTTGGAGATTTTTCCCATAAGGAAGACAGATGGTAGAAGATTCAGAAGGGATGAATGATCAGTCTTTTCAAAATCAGTTGAGTACTGCCAGAGGTGGAACAAAGAAAAGATGTCTTATACTTATGCTACAAAGCAACAATCATCAAAACCATATGGTACTCACACAAAGACAGAAACATAGATCAGTGGAACAGGATAGAAAGCCCAGAATTAAACCCATGCACCTACAGTCAACTAATCTATGACAAAGGAGGCAAGAATATACAATGGAGAAAAGACAGCCTGTTCAATAAGTGGTGCTGGGAAAACTGAACAGCCACATCCAAAAGAATGAAATCAGAACATTCCCTAACACCATACACAAAAATAAACTCAAAATGGATCAAAGACCTAGATATAAGACCAGACACTATAAAACACTTAGAGGAAAACATAGGCCAAATACTCTCCAACATTAATGACAGCAACATCTTTTCAGATCCACCTCTTAGAGGAATGATAGTAAAAACAAAAATAAACAAATGGGACTTAATTAAAATTAAAAGTCTCTGCATAGAAAAGCAAACCCTGGAGTTCCCGTCATGGCACAGTGGTTAATGAATCTGAAAAGGAACCATGAGGTTGGGGTATCAATCCCTGGCCTTGCTCATTGGGTTAAGGATCTGGCATTGCCATGAGCTGTGGTGTGGGTCACAGATGCGGCTCGGATCCCACGTTGCTGCGGCTCTGGCGTAGGCTGGTGGCTACAGCTCCAATTAGAGTCCTAGTCTGGGAACCTCTATATGCCACGGGAGTGGCCCTAGAAAAAGGCAAAAAAAAACCAACAACAAAAAAAGAAAAGCAAACCCTAAACAAAATGAAAATGCAATCCATGAAATGGGAGAAAACATTAGCAAATGAAGCGACTGACAAGGGATTCATCTCCAAAATTTATAAACACCTCCTACCACTCAATACCAAAAAAACAATCCCATCAAAAAATGGGCAGAAGATCTGAACAGACAATTCTCCAAAGAAGACATATGGATGGCCTAAAAACACATGAAAAGATGTTCAACATCACTCATTATTAGAGAAATGCAAATCAAAACCACTATGAGGTACCACCTTACACTAGCCAGAGTGGCCATCATCAAAAAGTCTACAAACAGTAAGTGCTGGAGAGGGTATGGAGAAAAGGGAACCCTATTACACTGTTGGTGGGATTGTAAATGGGTGCAACCACTGTGGAAAACAGTATGGAGATTCCTCAGAAAACTGAAACTAGAATTACCATTTGATCCAGAAATCCCACTCCTGGGCATCTATCCAGAGAAAACCATGACTCACAAAGACACATGTACTCCAATGTTCATGCAGCATTATATACAGTAGCCAAGACATGGAAACAACCTAAATGTCCATTGACAGAGGAGTGGATCAAGAAGATTTGGTACATATACACAATGGAATATTACTCAGCCATTAAAAGGTAAGAAATAACAGCATTTTTAGCAACATGGATGGACCTAGAAATGATCATGCTAAGTGAGGTCAGTCAGATGGTGAGACACCAACATCAAATGCTTCCACCACTTACATGTGGAACCTAAAAAAGGACACAATGAACTTCTTTACAGAACAGATACTGACTCAGAAACTTTGAAAAAATTATGGTTTCCTAATGAGACAGCTTGGGGGTGGGGGAAATGCATTGAGGGTTTGGGATGGAAATGCTATAAAATTGTGTTGTGACGATGGTTGTGCAACTATAAATGTAATAAAATTCATCAAGTGATTAAACAAAAGAAAAGATGTCACAGGGTCATTTAATATATCTGAATGTTTACTTTGATGACTACCATAAAATTATAGAATTATTTTCCCTTTGGGGGAGAAAGAAATTATACTATTCTGATCCTCCTTCAGATGCTGTTTCTTCCCAGGTAGCTTTTATTTTTATGTAGGTTAATGCAAAGAATAAGGACCTTTCCCTTCTGGTAAAAATGACCAAGTTAGAATGGAAGACTATGTTCACTCCTGATTTGGTTAATCTGGCAAACCACTTCTCTCATTTTCTAAATGAGTGGCCTAAAAGGAAGATCACCAAATTTCTTAGTAAACCCCAGAAATTGAAGGCTCCTAAACAAAATCAAAGCCCTCCTTGTTTCTGCTATTATTTCAAAGAGCCAGGACACTGGAAAAGAGATTGATACAAATGTAAGTGCTTAACGCACCTTCGAACCTCTAACCAGCCTATCCAATATCCTCCCAATTTTCAATGATAAGGCTGCAAGGAACAACAGGAACTCTTTTGAATCCTCAATCTTAATCAGCCTGGAGAAACACTTCCACATTGGATATGAATCTTTTTCAGCCATAGATGACTTTGGAGTCACACTGTCTGTGCTCAACCCTACTGCTGAAGACATTGTAATAGTCATGAAGATTCATCAGATTTTTGTTTATAAGTCTGAATTGTGTTCCCAATCAACAGGGTTTGGAAAATCCCTGAGAATTGCTTGGTGAAGTCACCTAGAAATTGTCTGAGCCTGATCGTGTAATAAGTTGGTGGATTGGTCTCCTAGTTGTAACTCCAGACACCCTTCAGGATTTTTCCAAATTGTGATTTTTTTCATCCAATACTGGGCTGGCCTTCAGTGACAAGCGCATGAACTAGTTAATATATGTCAGAGAAACCAGGATGATAAATTTGAATGACTATGTTAAATTCTTCATCAAATCTGTGAGGATCTTTGGTTACTTTGGGAAAACTTTTACACTTTGACTGGAAGTTCAGTTTTAGTCTAGGGAATATAAGAAATTAAAGGTTTAACCTCTGGATTCTCAGAAGGCTTAATTTCCAAAGTGTAGGCACTTATAATTTCAGAGGGAAAAGGAGTGAGGAAAGTTTCAGAAAAAAAAGGGAAGTTCAGTGAGGCAATTATTGCAGGGAAACAGAGGGTTTAGAGAAAGTATAGGGGGCTTGGAAGATAAGGAGGAGATTGGTCCTAGAGACCTATCCTGAGATGTAGAAAGAAGCCCAGGAAGAAGAGCCTGAGGCTTTGGGAGCCATCTTATCTTTCTTTAGTTGTTTATTTACCTCAGCTAATCTTAAAATCTTATTTTGCAGAGAGGAAATTTTAGAGTCCTGATAAAGCGCCTCAAAATACCCATCCAAATAGGCATTTCGTTAAGTTATGAAAATCTTGGTTTTAAGAAAATTTAGTTTTAAGAAAATTAAATTTGGGGATTTCAAAAGTTCCATGTAATAGCCATTTATACTCTACATTGCCTTTAGTCAGGTGGATCCATTTAGTTAGAAATATACATAAGGAAGGACAATGGTTATTAACATAAAAATCAGTTAAAGTTCTGTGGTAGAAAGTACCCTCAAAATATTTGGAGAAGTAGGATATCATTTCTCAGAGGTTTTGTTTTCCTAGAGTAATGGAACAGTTTTCGAACAGCTCAATTCGAACAGCTTGTAGCTCAAAGAGCCTACAATTCTAAGGAAATAGCTTAGTCCAAGAGGAGTCAGGCCAAAGTCTTCCACTAGTTCCCACAGAACAGGACCCATTCTGAAGGCTGAAAAACCACCACGGTTTCAGTGAAGCAGCCCCAGTTCCCAAAGAAATTGGACCAAAGTTGTTGTCTTAGCCAACTCCAGTTGAAACAGTTTAATCTCTAAATAATGTGAGAAAAGAATATATACATATATATTCCCATATATATATATATATATATATATATATATATATATATATATGACTGGGTCACTTTTCTGTACAGTAGAAATTGACAGAACACTGTAAATCAACTATAATGGAAAAAATAAAAATCATATAAACTTAAAAAAAATAAAAAAACCCCACCAGACCAAAGTATCATGTGAGTACTCACAAACAGATCAAGGGTATAACTAAAAAGATAAAACCTTAAATAAATCCCAGCTAAATCCTGGAGAACATCAAATGCAGAGTGCATAAGCTTGGATCCACAAAATAGTCAACCCTTCAAACACCAGGGTTGGCAAGAAAAGCAGTGAGCTCAATGAGCATCATTGTGGGTAACCCACATGTGCTGGCTCATCATCCCTGGAGCCATCTCTAGTCTCCACAAAGACCACTAAAATGTTGCCTTGAAGTAAACAGTCTACCAGATATTTGTTTAGCTAAGATGGGTTTACTCAGGATCAAAAGAGAATTGAAATTTAGGGTCTGCAAAGATGGCAAGCCACATGCAAGTTCCCATACAACAAGGGTAAAAGAACAATTTTATAGAGGGAGAGAAAGTCGGAAGAGCTATAGTAAACTAAAACTCTGCTCCAATTTGATCCTTGACCTAGGAACTTCCACAGACTGCACACGTGGCCCCCCTGCAAAAAAAAGTCCAGGGTTTTTCATTGGCTGAATCCTTTCCCAGAAAGAATGGGATCTTTTTTCTACCTGATGGATTCTACTATTTCTGCAGGGTTCTCCTTTCTCATCTCCTGACTCTAATTGAGGTTTCCATTTACTAAACTTTTATAGTCCTTTAGCAGTCAGTACAATATTAATCTTTGTCAGTGGTGGGCAATGGAGGGTATGGAGTAAGGGACTTCTTGCCTGTTCCTAGCATGTTTTGGTTCTTACTTTCCCTGCAGTGTTGAGTTGCAGTGCAGAACACACAGTACCACTATCCCCACAGAGTTGAGTGGCAACTCTACAGCCAGTTCTCAAGCAATTCCATAGCAGCCCCAAATGGATTCACACCAGCACCAGCAAGCCTCATGCCATGGACTTTGGATCAGTTCTGGTCCTGACAACTCAGCAAGCTAGAGAACTCCTCCACTATCTAGCTACACTCTATCTAACTACACACACATACTCTCCATCAAAGTCTGCACCCTAGCCTTGGAGGAAATCCCTCCCTTTCTAAGTTACTTCCTTCTTTAGGGACTTCTTCTTTAGGGACTCTTCCTAAGACCCATGGTATTCCATGGAATTCTCTTTTAATCCCTCTTAATTATAAGTAGATAGATGATGATTAGATAGATAGATAGACACATACATACATAGAAGTTTAATAATTTTCTATATTAAAGTATTCCTGTTCAAATTACTGAATTGTTTCTGTCGTGTAATGGGATCCTGACTCTGACAGCAGTACAAGTATAGTAGTAGAAAAAGATAAACCTACTTTCTAAGGATTAAAAGTCAAAATGAAACTCATCAATGTACCTCAATCATAAGTCAAAATATATGAATAATATAGAGAGTGTGCCATTGTCATTCTTTGAATGAAATAATTATGACTTTATTAATCCATACAAAATAAAATAGAACTGCTTTTCAAATTTTAGTTATTTCTTTCCACTCATGGTGTCAGTAGATCTTTGACAAACACAAAAGTTCAAATAAAAGTATTTTCCTGAAGAAAGATCCTAGAAAACATGTACATTATACAATTTGCGCACACTTTATGTATTTTTCTCCTTTAAAACAATGCATAAACACATTCAATGCAAATTTATTTTGTTAAATGTACATACTATGTAGCCACAAAAACCAATCACTGTACCACTTAAAGAGCTACCACACTATTATTGAAAAACTTCAAAATGATTTGTTAATTACACTAAACCACAATGGTGATTTAGAATATTCTTTGAATTTCTAAATGGAAGCAAAGCTACCGAAGACATTTTTTGCTTGGTTTATTTTCTTGTGATAAAATTACATCAATAGAGGTTTCCATTATCCAATTCATCTATAAATAAATGAGATTGACAGCATAGGCTCTTGATTCACTGAGCTATTTGGGCTTTGGCCAAAAAAATATCTAATAGTGCCAGACATTGCAATAGCCACTAGTGGTGTTACTTAGTCATATAATTTAATATAAGATCCCATATCTTCATATTTCTGTTTATTCCTTCAAAAATTATACTAGTTTCAAAGAAAATGGAGAATAAACCTGTCCTCAAGGAGCCAGGAAAATAAGGAACATTTCATTTGAGTTCAGTCTTGAAGATAAGCATTGGCTTATGGACACGGAAAATGAAGAATGCTTGGAAAATTACTCTGGGAAATCTAATAGGGAGGGACTAACAGATAACTTGACAAGTTCTGAGGTCCCTGGTGAGGTCCTTTACCCAAAAATTGTAACATAAGTATAAAAAGAGAAAAAATAACCTCCTAGAGTCATTTAGGATTGGAAGGGCAGGGCAGGAGTAGTAGAAGCTTGAAGAAATAATGGATTCTAGGATATAAAATTAAAACAACATGCAAATTACAAACAAAGTGAGATCCTGCCTGGGAAGAGACAGAGATCATTCCCAGAGAATATTTCTCGATTCACAGAACATAGACTGATGGAGAGAGAAAAGAAAAGATCAGGTTCACAGAGTGAGAGAGAGAATTAGAATTAAGGAGGTATGTGACAGGGAGAGAGGATCTTAAGAGGTGAAAGTCTTAGAAATCAAGTAATGCCGAGTAATAACAAGGACCACGAAAATTTACTCTGTGTTTCTATTGCTACAGAAAGATGGGGAGAGAGGTGGAGTTTGCAGGGAGTCACTCTGCCAGTCAACCTTTGTACTTGGCCAGATAGACCCAGTATTTGACCTCAATTCATCAATTGCCCATAGGTTATAGAAAGAAAAGGGGGATGAGTTTAGGACAAGGTTGAACAGCACACATGTGATTTAGAATATTAAATATCAGTTCAGAAAAAAAATATCCCATAGAAGAATTTAAATAAGAGGTATCTCTCTTCAGAAATTCTTTTGTGTTACTTCAAATATAGAACTTCTCAAACAATGATCATAGCTTCAAGCAAAAACACATTTGATTCTGTGGGGCAGGTTCATTTGATATTTCCACTTAATAATTTTGTCTATAGTTGGTTTACAGATAAATATATTTCTCTCCATAATCAGACCATATGCTTTCCAAAGAAAGTAGCCATATTCTCCTTTTCCTTCTGCCCACGGCATCTATTCAGAATAACACCATGAGAGGCATGAATCAGTGAAAAGCAAAAGGCTCAGAGGCAGAGAATTCTGAATTCAAACCTCTGCAGCTTTACTTACCTGCCATGTGACCCTAGGAAAATATTACTCCTTTTGAAATTTGAGTTTCCTCATCCAACTAAATGCTCATAATAAGAATTATACAATGGGTCCTGAGAACATTTAGTGAAATAAGCACCTAGCCTCATTCTAGGCTTAATACTTTTTGAATGAACATGATTCAACATGGTCACCAGCTTTTCAATGCGAAGAAATGGAAATCTCACAGAGAAAAATCCAGATTACCTAGGAAAGATTTTTTTTTTTTGCCTCTAAGTCCCAGAATGTTTCTAAATGGAGTAATGGAAATAAATTATCCTATGCCTAGTTTCATTGTAGACCAAGGCAGGGCAAATCTCCCAGATCATAAGATCCGGAGATGCTTGCAGAGCAGCTTTCTATCTCACAATGGGTAGCTCAGCCAATTTCAGGACTAGGTTATGGGCCAGCGATGCCATTAAAGTGGACCTCGCAGGCAAGTTGTTGGCCACAGCAAGGGACTCTTTCTCCTTCCTTCACCCCAGCAGTGTTCACTCTTCTGTCCATCTTGTCTTACCATGTTCTCCAACCACACTAATCTCTGCTTTTCTCCATTCCAAAATTATAAACTGTCCTCAGAAAAGACCCAAATGTTTTGTATTCTATTAAGCCTGCATCACTGCTGATTCTGTCCCACTTATGATTAAAAACAAAAAGAGGAAAATAAATCAACCATCCTAACTTTCCAGATATTAAACTAAAGCATATAATAATGGAAGAGTTTTGGTATCTCAGCACATTCAAATGAAAGCATTTGTTTAACTGCATTTTACCAAAAAATAAGTAGGAGAGAGTAAAAGGAAGGGAATTGTAGAGTGTTTCCGTGGTTACTATTTTTGAGTAGCTTCAGTGTAAAATATTGTAAAATAATCAGTTCAGAGACTTTGTACTGAACTGATGACAACTGGGCTTGAAACTTAAAAATATCTAAGAAACAGAATAATTATACAACTAAGAGGTCTCTGTGGATATATGTCTGGATTTATTATTAAGAAAGAAACAGGTAGAAAAAAGGAAATATTCACCTACCTACAACTTAATAATTTATTTGCCACTATTACAAGTACTAGAGGAAGAGCAGATTAACTTGCTTTCTAAGGAACTTTATTTTTTAATTTAAAAAAATCACAAAACACATGAAAGTACATCTATTATGGAAAACAAATATAATTTTATAGAATGTAGAATCTCAAAACAAAGCAAGGGTCATAACAAGTGTGGAAAGGTAAAAAAAAAATAATGACAAAAACTCATCAAAGTACATCTATTATGGAAAACAAATATAATTTTCCAGAATATAGAATCTCAAAAACAAAGCAAGGGTCATAGCAAGTGTGAAAAGGGAAATGTCCTCTTGACTTCCTTAGTTTTTTAAATAGTCTGGATATTAACATATAGGATTATGAATCTTGAAACAGAAATCCAATATTCTATTTAAAACTAAAAAAATTGTTTGGCCACACCGAACGGATATGGAAGTTCCTGGGGAAGGGATCAAATCACAACTACAGCAACTCCAGATTCTTAACCCACTGTGCCTGACCAGGACTTGAAGCTGAACCTCAGCAGTGAGTGACCTAAGCCGTTGCAGAGACTACACCAGATCCTTAACCTGCTGTGCCACAGCAGGAATCCCTAAAGCCAAATATTTTTATTTGAGATGGACATGGCCCACTCTTGTCATAAATGAGGAAATAAACATTTAAGATAATTTTGCCACAGTGAAAACTTATTACCTTTCAATTTCTTAATACCATTTACTTGTACTTCTTGGTAATTACAAATGTACCTTGCTATTATGCTGTAAATGTGTTCTCTTTTTCTGACTTTTTAGGGCTGCTCTGGTGGCATACAGGCTAGGGGTTGAATCAGAGTTGCAGCCATCAGCCGACATCACAGCTCACAACAACACCGGATCCTTAACCCATTGAGTGATGCCAGTGATTGAACACGCATCCTCATGGAACTAGTCAGGTTCATTTCCACTGAGCCACAAAGGGAACTTCCAGATGTGTTCTTTTTTAAAAAGCTAACGCCCAAATTTATAAATTATGTTATAATTATATGATTTATACATTATATTGCAGTACCTCAAGAAGGCTTCCTACTATTTAAAGAGATTTCTAGAATGAAAAATGATTTTGTAGAATGAAAAAAAAAAACAGATTTATTATTCATATAAATCTTGTAATTGGGAAGGTTTGAATTATTAGAACTACTTAAAATATTCACATGTAATTGTAGCTCTGAAGTATTATATGAAAGAATTCTATTAAATACATATAAAAGGAAATATGTGAGAAAGTAGAAATAATTTTAAAAAATCACAAAAATATAAAGGCAATGTGTACACGTGTGCATACAAACAAACATGCTCACTGTGAACAGTCTTACAGGGAATAGACAGGTTATATTCATTGTGGTGCCTAGGACTCCATTTATATTCCTTGCCAAAAAGGCTACACAGTGGCTCAAGCCATCCAGGGAAGAATGTCGGAATGTGCCTAGACATAGCAGTCCAGAAAAAAATGTAAACATCATGAAAATTATTAGGGGATAAAGATGAATTACATGTTTAGGTCTGTATTAAGTTGGTTTGAATATTTTCAATTGATCATTCAAATCATTAAAAAAAATGTTAAGATAAAAATTAGTCATCAGGATTAGTCAACTTGAGTTTTACCACTAAGCATGTTCTTGCAATAAAGTGACCATATAATTTTTTATCCAAATCAGTACACTTTTCTGTGTGAATACAGTCACTGAAATAGCTGAAATTTCATTTTTTTTTTTTTGCTTTTTAGGGCCACCTCCATGGCATCTGGAAATTCTCAGCATAGGGGTCGAATTGGAGTTACAGATGACAGCCTACACCACAGCCACAGCAATGTGGGATCCAAGCCTCATCTGTGACCTACGCCATAGCTCATGGCAATGCTGGATCCTTAACTCACTGAGCTAGTCCAGGGATCAAGCCCTCATCTTCATGGATACTAGTTGGACTCATTACTGCTGAGCCACAATGGGAACTTCCAAAATTAAAGTACTTTTAAATAGTGATTGATTGACTCAAAATTTTGTTTTATTATATTGATAGACCTCCAAAATGTTTTTTATTCAAAATCTATTTTGAATGAGAACTATCTAAAAAAAATAAAAACAACATGTTTGCCAATAAAGGCAATATTTTAAAAACTTATGTCAATTATTTGAAAGTGACTTTGAAATTCTTACCTCATCTCCCACCACAAAGGTAAAAAGAGGGGAGGAGCAAGACCAAGGATGATTAGACAGTGAGAGTTACTGGGGAGTCCTCCATTTTCCCTCCTTCCCAAGTAATTGGGGCTTTGAGAGAACCATTCAGAAAGCTTACATTGTATTCCTTGGAGACTCAGATGGTTCCTCACTCCTACCAGAAAAAAAGGTCAGAAGGGGCTATTATTATGTATGGTAGCAGTAATGTGTAGGTATATTGAGAGAGGAGTATACTTCGCAAGTCTGGAAGGCCAAAAAGCATTTGTTTTCCATCAAAACGGGAACCCATGTGGGAGTCATATAAAGAAGGAGCCCAGGTAAGAGTGAGAGCCTAGTAGCAAAACCCACGAAAGCGCCCAGGAAAGAGGTTGCATTTGGACATGTGCCATGCACATGAAGAAAAAAAACACCTAATTATTACCTCTAAACTTTACCTTCAAGACTTTCCACCAAGGGGGCCAGAACCAGTACCTAGAAAGAGGATTGGACATGGTGCACGAAATAAAGCTCAACCCTCCTCTCTTTTTACTACAGCTTTTGAAGCTTAAGACAGAACTGATGAACTAAAGAATATTTTTTATTCAAAATATTGATTTTTTACTAATAAACTTGATTGGACTATTTCATATTCGAAAGTGACTAGAAATCTAATCTATCTGCCCAAGATTTCATTCAGCAGCTGAGAAGAACAATTCTGTTATAGATTTAAGGATTAAAGAAATATTACTAAGATAACAACAATAAATAATAAAGTTGTGTTTACATTGTTTCATATTGAGTAATACTCATTGAATAAACCACTTACATATGTATGTTTATTGAAATATATCAAAGTTATTAAGTGACTGAGGATTTTCTCCTCCTAGATCTCTGTTTAAAATCACCATTTCTCAGATTGGAGCAATTGTATCCCTGGCAGGTAGGGTGGTATGACAGAATACAAGCAGAGACACAAACAAAGCAATTCTCATCCTTATGCAGGGTAGAATAGATTAGAAAAGAAAAGAAAATGTATGCTAGAGCCAAGATGGTGATAGAAGAAAAAAATGTGAATAAGATTAGAGAAACTATTCCATGAAGCACCCCTGGCTAAGAATTTTACCAGTTCTTTGGTAAAAAAATGTTTGGAAATTTAACATCAGAACCATATTACATATTATTACATTTTATGATATCTATAAAACATCATTTAGGAAACTATCATCCAATGCTAATTCCTTAGTGTTTGTTCAGTCATTTTGATTTAATCTGTTTACTGTATATATAAATTTGCAAATTAAAGAATTTTTTGAATATTTTGATAAATAAATAAAATGATATTAAAGTTAAGATTTTAGTGTCCATTGTGGGCAAAGCAGATACCAGACAAGTCCATCAAATGGCTTGTAGAAATACATCAACTAAAAGAGAAATACACCAACAGGCAAGGAGACTCTGGTCAAGATATTGCTGTAAGCTTTTTGTTTTTTGTTTGTCTGTTTGTTTTGATTGCAGCTGTGGCAGATGGAAGTTCCTTGGCCAGGGATCGAATCCAAGCAGTAGCTGTGAGCTGTGACCCATGCCACAGCTGTAGTAACACTGGATCCTTAACCTGCTGTGCCACAGATGGAACTCCACGATATTGCTGTAAGTTTTGACTTTGTTTCTCTCTACTTCAGACCTTTGACAAAGAGAAACAAAATTTCACAACCTGAATACACAGCCCAGTTCCAAAGCATGATAAACATCTCTGCTACCTAGAAACAAAACATAAAATTGAAGAAACACTAGCATAGGCCTGTGAGAGTTAGGACTTGGAAGCAGCAAGAGATGGCCTAGAGTTCATTGCTACAGGACCACAGGGTGGCTGGAGACAAAAGAGCTGTAAATGACATGAGGAGTCAGGGCCAAGATCACTTCTGAAGCCAGTGCTGGGGGCTGCTTTCCTTTTTTTCCAAGGGAAGTTGGGACATAAGAGAGGCTGAGGGCCTAGAATGTTGGAAGGACAAAGAAATATCCTCTTGACCAGAAAATAAACTAAGCTCGGTATCTTTAATATCACCAGAAGTTTGTTCCTCTCAGCCACTATTGAAAGACCTGGTCCTGGGCTGACCTTCAAACTATTTGAGAGTAAGTTTGACAAGTTGGGGGATGAATCTGTCAAGTATTTGAATGGAGGATAAGAGCAGTGTAAAAGACTTTAGTTGTAAATAATAACAACTGCAATAAGCCTATGAGCCTATGGGTTAATTTCTTAAGTTTATATTGTCTGTCTTTTTTTTTCATTTTAGCTGTTGTAGTATGTATTAAGGGCTACCTCCGAAAACAGAAAAAAATTAATGTTCTAGAGAAGTTGAACATTATTAAAATCTCTTATTCTGATGTTCATAATGGAAGAAAGGAGTTGTAAATCTGGATTAAGGTTTACTCCTTTGAAATTATCTTAAATTATGCCTTTATTATTCAATATTAATTCTAAGAATATTTACTGAGCATACCTATTTTTGACCAAGTACTGCACTGGACATCAGAGACAGAGTAATTTTTAGAAGGGCAGAAAAAAAGCAAAACAGACATAGTCCTTATTCTAATAGAGTTTATAGTAGTATTGGGGAGAAGATAGATACTAACCAAACACTCAAAAAAATAAATGTAAACTGGTGACTGTGAAAAGTGCCATGAAGAAGCACATAGAGTTAAAGAGCATGTAAGATGAGTTTTTGATGTAATCAGAAAGATCAAGGCAGCCTTTCAAGGGAAAGGCACTGTTGACTTGAGATGTAAATAATGAGAAGATATGACTAGGCATAAAGGAGAAGAAACAGCATTTGAGACAGGGCGATTAACAAGTGCAATGGTTCTTTGGAATATCAAGCATGCTGAATGCTGAGGACTGGAAGAAAACCAGGCATAAGCCAAGAGTGGATAGGAATAAACTGGATAAATGTAAATAAGAAAGACAAGAAATTATGGTGATTTGGACTAGCGTTTTGGCAGAGTCAAGGTGGGAGCCAGATTAGGGATGGTTCTTTCCAATCAGCCTTTGGTTAACTGGCTCTGTATTCTATTTCCAATAGGTCCTAAGTAAGCCATGCTTAATTGTGGCAAGTTTCATAGCATTACAGCAAAATCCAGGGGAGCTTGGATATAGTGAAGAGCATATAGATACATGAAGTTAGTGTAGTGGGAGTCAGGAATACGTCATAAAAAACTAGATTAAATTAAGTCATTTGTATTTTATTCCAAGGATCATGGGGAGCCAACAAAGATTGTTAAACAAGAGAATGGAATAAAAAAATTATCTTTTAATAAATATGTACATTTTTACTTTATTGCTAAACATTAGGAACTACTAACAGGTTTTTAGAATGCAAGTCACTTGTTTGGGAGAAAATTAATCTGACAATATGCATATGATGGTTTGGAGCTGCAGACTGAGAAGAATCTAGAAACAAGAGAATCAATTGGAAATATATTTTGATAGTCATGGGGTGAGGTAATAAGTTATAGAAATTAGTAACAATGAGAAATGTTTTAAAAGAATAAGTAATGAAAATTCAGAAGACAGATTTTTTTTTTGTCTTTTTGCCTTTTCTTGAGCTGCTCCCGTGGCATATAGAGGTTCCCAGGCTAGGGGTCTAATCAGAGCTATAGCCACCGGCCTACACCACAGCCACAGCAATGCGAGATCTGAGCCGCATCTGTGACCCACACCACAGCTCATGGCAACGCCAGATCTTTAACCCGCTGAGCAAGGCCAGGGATCGAACCCGCAACCTCATGGTTCCTAGTCAGATTCATTAACACTGCGCCATGACGGAAACTCATAGATTATTACTTTTTTTTAAGAAGTTTACACAATTGTTTGCACAGGGTCTTAGAATCACTTTGCAAAAATGTGATCCTGATAACTAAGAAAACTTAACATAATGTATTTAAATTAAATATACATATCTCTTATATCAATTTGCCACTGCAAGCCTAAAAGTATGGAGTAAATTTTATCTTTTTTTGTATTTTAAAATGAGCACATTGATATTGCTCAGGTGGGAGGGTTGGTTAAGGTCAGTTGTGAAAGGAGTTGGATTTCTGTGAATTCAGCATGCCAGAGAAATGGGAATCCATAATTCAGAAACAACACTTGAGGAAGTTGCTTAAAAGGTAAGAAGAGATTAACAAAAGGAGACCTAGTACCAGTGGCAGATGACTCACAGCCTGTAGAAGGATGACCTTCAATACAACCCATATTTTTTAACCACTTTTTTTTATTAAAGTGTAGTTGATTTACTTTATGTTGTACCAATTTCTACTGTACAGCAAAGTGACCCAGTCATACAGTAGGGCGTCTTTGCCTATCCATTCTAAATGTAATAGTTTGCATCTACTAACTCCATTCCCTCCTCTCTCCTGCTTGGCGACCATAAGTCTTTTCTTTATGTCTGTGAGTCTGATTCTGTTCTGTAGATAGGTTCATTTGTGCCATATTTTAGATTCCACATATACATATTATTGTATGGTATTTGTCTTTCTCTTTCTGACTTATTTCACTTGAGACTCTCTAGTTGCATCCTTATTACTACAAGTGACATTATTTTACTCTTTATGGCTGAGTAGTATTTTATACATATGTACTACATTTTCTTAATCCACTCATCTGTCCATGGACATTTAGGTTTCTTCCATGTCTTGGCTATTAATATAATCCATCTTTAGAAAGCCTCCATCTGGCATTGAACAAAACATCACTTCTCAATTTAGGAGCCAAGCAGTCCTTTGAAATTGAAGTAAATGAGAAGCCCTTTTGAGTTTCAGTTTTAGAAATGCAGGCTTCAGAGTTCCCGTCGTGGCTCAGTGGATAACGAATTCGACTAGGAACCATGAGGTTGCGGGTTCGATCCCTGCCCTTCCTCAGTGGGTTAAAGATCCGGCGTTGCCATGAGCTGTGGTGTAGGTTGCAGACATGGCTGGGATCCCGCATTGCTGTGGCTCTGGCGTAGGCTGGTGGCTACAGCTCCGATTGGACCCCTAGCCTGGGAACCTACATATGCCGCTGGAGTGGCCCAAGAAATAGCAAAAAGACAAAAAAAAAAAAAAAGAAAAAAAAGAAAAAGAAATGCAGGCTTCCTGGAGCCCTAAAGAAGCAGCAGAGAATCCAAGTAGCTTAGAAAGTCCCCTTTGCAGCCTCTCAGAACAGAGCCAAAGTCATAGCCCTACCTTTCTAGGTGAGCTTCATGTTCTTTCTTTCACATATATGCTAGCCATCTGATAACCTTCACATAACTTTACAGTGTCATCCTGAGAGCATAAGAATTAGCCCTTGACAGAGCCGCTTTGAGGAAAAGCCCAATGCTCCACAGAACATCCCAGCAGTCCACGTGTGGCCTGTGGGTCCTATTTTCCTACCCACTGTTCCATATCAAACAGGATTTGCCTAAGAAGATTACCTTGGCAGCATTTCTCTTTGTTAGATATTTATAAAATCTTCTTTAAAGAAACATAAAATTGCATGTGTGTGGGAAAAATTGCTACTCCACAGGTTCAGTAATTGCTATTCATTTATAGTGCTTTAATACCATAGGAACTCACCACCAAAATGACAGGGAATTCATTTCCAGTGGAGAGCTGGATGAATTTCCTTTGCCTCTCTTCTTTACTAAGTAGTCAAACAAAGAGCATTAAAGCAACATTTTCATTGTAAGTTGGTATGTTCTCATTCTAAAATGAGAAAGAACCTTCAAATGTCTGGAAAGGAGATTAACCTCTTCAAGGATTACACTAGCAAAGAAAAATCTGGTTTTCCATAGTCAAGAACACTGAATAAATTCTATGTTTAAGTTTACTTTTTTTTTAAATTTTAATGATATTTTAATCCAATATCTACTTAAAATTGTTTCTTAAATGATTAACATACTAAATATATAGACTTTTCATTATCAAATACAGTATATGAAAATCTGCTTTCAAGATATGTAGTTAAAAATTGAATGAGACATTCATTGCAACTCTAATTTTGTTTTAGTAAGATTTTGATATTCATGCAGTGAGTACTCATCCCAGAAGATATTTACTCAGAATTTATCACAGCCAGACCTTATGTTAACCATTTCCTTATAAAGCTCTCTGATGATCCCCCCCATAGAAATGAATCTATTTCCAACTTTGCAATGTAAGCAATACAAAATAGAATTATATATATATAATTCTACATTATTTAATTTTCAAAATATATCAATGTCAAAGTGATTGATAACTACATGAGATGAGAATGACTGAAATGTTAAAGTCTGTGTGAGAAATAGATCTTCAACTAACCTCTGGCTTGTGATAAAAGGATTAGGAGCTCATTCACAATAGACCTGTCTTGAATATGACTGAACTAAATCAGCTTTGCCTTTTCCATACATGGACATGCTTTTACTTATGCAACAATTCCAATTAGAATAACTATGGTCAGATACCAGTTGTTCAATAGCTTCTCTTTTATTGCAACGACTGAAATATTTACTCTTCTATTAAATGGCTATGGCATCTTCTAGCTGTTCTGATCCTAATTTAAAGGAGAAATATATCAAAAACTGTTCCAAAACATTGAACATTTTGTATTTATGTTCCTGACAAAGGTGAGATTGGAAAGATTTTTACCGTCTTTTATAAAGTGCTAACTAAAACCAGAAGTGTGTCGTCAAAGAAAATTACAATGAGAGAAAACTTGAACATGTTATTCTTCCAAAGGGAAGACAGAAATTATATTTTTGGATGACTTCAGCTTCTTCTTTTGTCAGGTAATGATTAAAAACTTGACAGGAATAATGAGCTTTTGTTAGGTTTTATGTTAATTTTAATAGGATGATCAAATAAGAATTGTTATTCCCAACATTCAGAGAAAAATAAAACTGCTCCACAGCAATAGTATTGCTCTAATATATAGCTCAGTTTTCAAAGGGCATTGATTCAAAGTTCTATAAGACTCAAACTGCCCCACCAGTGCAGAAAAATCCGTCTTAAGTCACTTCCACACCACTCAGTTAGGACATCCAAGTCATTATGAATACTCCTGAGGGACCCTTTGTTCATCGGCTTACCCAGGCATTCCTTCACTGAGAAAGCTGTATAGCACAGGGAAATATATCTAATAACTTGTATGGAACATGATGGAGAACATATATACATATATATATATATATACACATATATATACATATATATATATACATATATACATATATATATATATATATACACATATAGTTGAGTCACTTTGCTTTATAGCAGAAATTGATGGAACAATGTAAATTAACTATAATAATTTTTTTTTTTGGAAAAAGGAGATCTTTAAGGACCCACATGCAATAATAGGTACTGGGACATTAGCATGACAATCAAGATTTAGTTTCTGCCCTCTAGGTTTACAGGGGAAGGCAGACATGTGGAAAAACAATGACAATATATGGTGAAAATTGCCTTCACTAAGGTATGTAAAAAGTGTTATTGCAACATAGAATCCTCTGCTCGCGGGGAGGTGAGGCTTTACAGAGGCGATAACAAAATGAGATACTTTCTATTCTCTCTAAATATATATACACACACACACACACACACACATGCCTGCCTTCCCAGCGCTCAGGAGAGGTTGTAAATTCAAGGACCTGTGGGAAGAAGTAAGTGAGGAATGTGAATGACTGAACCCCATATTCTATTCTGAAGGAGCAGTGCCGTTCCACTCTGTGAACTATGACCTCATAGGGATGCCACCCTCGCAACACTAGACTGCTTAGTTTTCCAAAAGAAACCTGAAATTGGGGTTTTAAATGTTGGTTACCCATAAAAATTGTTTAAAGCCTTGTGTTAGATGAATTAGAAACCTATAGGCAAGATCAACCCATTGACCACTAATGTGCCACCTGTAGTTTTTCATTTCAGATGAATAGCACCTGAAGGTGATATAAAGGTAAGAACTCAAGCACTGTATTTTGTAGGCTCCTCCTGTTACAAAACTCCTTGTGAGCTATTCAAAAAAGTTACTCATATTTCCCTTTTTTTGTGAGCACTTCCTATAGACAGCCAATATGTTTCACCAAAGCAGATTTTGGAAATGCATGGTCTGAGGGCAGAGAACTATTACTCTCTTTTAGAGAGGTTTTCACTCTCTAATAGAGTACTATTTCACTTAAAAAAAAAAAAAAAAAAAAAAACAAGAACAAAATCACTGTTTCAGATGGCCTAAATGAACTTAGGAAGGCACAAAGAGTTAAAGTAACTCCAAAAGCTGAGAAATTTACTTATTTTAGAGCCAAAGAGGAGGCCCACTGGGAGCTGTTCTCAGAAGCAGCAGGCCAGGTCTTTCTCAGTCCCACACAACCCCACTTCAGATTTCTTCTCCTTGGAAACTTAAGCATGACTTTAGCTCAAGAGCAAGAAAGAAACATGCCATTTATGATCAATAGAGCTCCATGAGGAAAATTAATTAACCTGAGTTTTCTCCATCATAAGGAAAGTAGATGGAGAGCAAATTCATAGTTGAGATGCTGTACTTAAGAAAGTACTCAGTTGAGTGAAGGAACCAACTTTGGTTTTCCAATTATAATGCTATTATTGTTAAAATTTTAGTCTTTAGAGAGGCAATAGAAGAGGAAAGTAAAAACATAGAATTGGCATAGCATCAAATGAAGCAGAATCCTAAGGCAGTTTTTGCATAAAATATTAACATCCCACTCACCCAGATGTCACAGACAGTAACCAGTCAACAGTGGAAGTGGGTTCTCCAGCGATCCATATGATCAGATAGGAACAAAGTTACATTGATGCAGAAAACAATTTCACATCCAGCTATCACATTTTAGAAAGCTGGGGATATATTTTACATTGGTGGTGCTTTAAAATTACTCTGCTCACCTCTTCTATTACCTCCTGGGTTTTACATTTAAAGAGTTCTAGGCAAAAATAGCAATAACTATTATTATTCCATTTTGTACTATGATACTCTCTTACCTCTGGTTATGGTCACTGGAAACTAAACTGAAGTGTGTTCCTTTGTGGATGGCTAAATACTTGGTAGACACATAATATTTTTGGCAGTAGTGTGGGGGGAAGGCACTCTGTATTGCTAGTGTGACCCTACATTGATACAAACTTTAAGAAAGTCAGTGTGGGAATTCCTGTCATAGCTCAGCTGAAATGAATCTGACTAGTATCCATGAGGATGCATGTTCGATCCCTGGCCTCACCCAGTGGGTTGGGTATCCAGCTTGCTATGAGCTATGGTGTAGGTCGCAGATGTGGCTCAATCTGGTGTGGCTGTGGCGTAGGATGGTTACTGCAGGTCTGCTTCAGCCCCTGGCTTGGGAACATCCATATGCCATAGGTGTGGCCCTAGAAAGACAAAAGAAAAAAGACAAAAAAAAAAAAAAGGAAAGGCAATGTGGACATCACAAAAGCTTTAAGTCAGCATTTGGACACAAGTACACTTCTGGAATTTATCCTAAATAAATGAATGAATTATTTATTATAGCTAACAACAGAAAACCAATCATCATCAGTAGCACACTGCTTAAGTAAGTCATCTACACAATACAATAGTATGTCCACACAATGAGGCAGATCGTTATATTTTATAATATGAATAGCCCATGTCCATAGTATATTGAAAAGTGAACAAATAAGCTTTTAAAACAGGATGGCTAGTTTGATCCATCGACTGATAGATGCTAAATAAAACTGGGACAAGTAGAAGTATAATACAAACATGTAAAGCATAACTTTCCACAGGACTGGAGAGGGAGAAAATAAGAATGGGGAATTTTAGTTCCTCTTTGCTTAGGCAGTGTTTGAGTTGTTTAAGCTTGTGTAGCCAGTTTATTGAACATACTGGAATTAATAAGATAATAAAATGGGTGTCAGTTTTCTCCCATCATGTCCTTCAAACATGACCAGAGGGATGTTCCTCTTTGTTTTTTACTTATACTTAGGTTGGATTCTACTGTCTTTCCCATCATTTTCAGGTATTCAAATGATTTTTGTTTTCAGCTTTTAAAAGGTTCTCTCCAATATAATTCCAAACTTTAATCTCCCTTCTTCATAAATCTTCTCTATCCCCTGGCAAGATTCTGATTCCTAGCTTGGGAAACAAGTAAAAATGAAAGAGCCTTGTCTGTTCTTTGAGTCCCCTTGTCCCACTTCTCTTCCTCTCTTCCTTAAGCTGCCTCTCTGTCCTCCAGGGTCCATATAAGAAGAAGGCTGAGACAAGAAAGGACAAAGCAGTTTTTCTCCACTGGTTACCGTATGTCTCTCTCTTGACTGTTCTGTACTCTGCCACAGACATCATCTGAATGCTGCCATATCACATTGAATGCATTAGTGTATTTCTTCCTTGCAAGGCAAGGACCACAATCCTGCACCTTTGCACTAACACTTTGGCTTGTGAGTCACCTCCATCTTGAGTTATTGCTCCGAAGGTACACTTCCAATCCCTTTTTCCTGTTTTCCCCTCATTCTTGCAGGCAGCATCTCTCCTAGGTGAGTTTTTCTAACAGATATTCATACCTAGAATGACCATTCATACCATTTTGATTATTGCAGCCACAGTTTATACCTATTGTACTAGCATAATGATTAACAGAGTTTCACTCATATTCAAAATTATCCTGGTTTGAATAAAAATCTATATGATCAACAACTAAAAAATTCTGTCATAAATCATGGGCATTTATCAATGTTAAAGTTCCACAATAATCATATTGATAATTTGATAATTGTATTGCAGTTGTGTAGGTAAATGTCCTTGTTCATAAAAACAAACACTGAAGAAACAATAAGGGATAAGGGACATGATGCCTGGAATTTTCAAATTGTTTGGTAAAAATATAGAAGGGGGGCAAGGAGAATGGTGAAGCCAAAAAAAAAGTGATCAAACAAAAATGATAAAACGTATATGGGAAAATGTTAACAATTCGTTAATGTCAGTGAAAGGAACAGATGACATAATTTTCAGTAAGTTTTACATTTTCTATCAAAGGGAGATAATGGGCGGTCCTGTGCTGGCACAGCAGAGAGAAATCCTACTAGGAACAATGAGGTTGTGGGTTCCATCACTGGCCTCGCTCAGTGGGTTACAGATCAGGTGTTGCTGTGAGCTATGGTGTACATTGCAGACACGGCTCAGATCTGGCATTGCTGTGGCTCTGGTGTAGGCCAGCAGCAACAGCTCCAATTAGACCTCTATCCTGGGAGCCTCCAGATGCTGCAAGTGTGGCCCTAAAAAGACAACAAGACAAACAACAACAACAACAACAACAAAAAAAGGAAGATAGTAACAATGACTTTGCTGAAGTTCCTGAATGACTATGGAGCTGACATTTATCAGAGAGTATGCTATGTGTGTATCTATGTGCTACTTTCCTCCGAGTATGTGTCATGAGCCCAAATCATGGTCCTGTTAGGTTCCCTGAACCCAAGGCAAGGAGGACCAGATGTTCTCTCCTACAGTAAAGACATATTAATACCTCACAACCTAGAAATCAAGTGAATCGTTCTGCATTCTACACAGCTGAGACACAGTCAGATATTTTAGCCAAGAACAAGTATATGGAGTTTTCTCCAAGTCAACTCAAACTGGGAATTAAATCCATGAGACTCGTGACTGCCAAGAGTCTAAAAGAAGTATCTAAATGTAGAGAACAACTGAGCGTTATTGGGGATGGGTACAAGAATTCACCCAAGACTCTGCTTCCTAGTTTATTGTCAACTTTAAAAATTATAAAAAAAAATAGCCAGGTGATGTCCTGGAAGACTTGAAACCCTTCCCATATCCCCAAACTTTTCACATTCACATTCAGAGGAGAGGTCCTAAGAATGTGAACCTCCTAGGTGTTTCTTTTGTCAGTATTCCTGGGGGGAAACTATTCAATCTCTCCAACCTCTAGTCTGGTCTACCCAAAAGCACCAAAGAAACACAGAGATAGGAGCCCCTCTCCTAGTGATGTCCTGGAGGTAGATTTCTGCCTTTAACACTGTTTATTGAGCAATTGATCATATTGCCAGAGGAAGGAGCCACGAGTACTTTCTCCAGCAGTTTGTCACTATCAGCAGGCATTTGGTTGCAGGCAATAAAGAGTTTTACCTCTGCCTTTTCTGTTTCATTCTTAATATTATTCAACAGTACACCTTCCACCCATGGACTCTGAGACAAACACAATAGTCATATTGATAAATTCCAGGATTTCTACCCTCGCCTCCATTTTCTAACCTAGGTTTTCAAAAATTCTGCATCAAGAGGAATTGCAAAAATTAAGTTGCTTAGATTCCATTGAAAAAGTTCTTAAACTGAGGAAAATAAAAGTCCCTCAGTCTTTTCAGACTACCCCATTCCTTGGCTGCTGCCATTGGCAGTGTTTTTTGACTGAAGGTTTAGGGGCTGGGTAGACCAAGACATAAGGATGTTATTGTACCATCATCCATGAGTTATCAGAATAGGTTCTCAGGAGCCCTTATCAAAAACCATTGAGCTTCATTGTCTTTTTTCCCCTTAGGATACATATTATCTTTAAGAGTCATTATGACTATGGTTAAAAACATGAACTCTACAATTCCGACTGCCTTAGTCTCAACCCCAGCATTACATTCACCAGGTGTTGATCTTGGGCAGGCAACTTATGTGGTCATTTCCTCTTATTACACATTTGTAGAGTGAATATAATAGCAGTTTCTACCTGATAGAATGCATGTAAAGTACCTAGCACAGGATCTAGCACCTAGCAAAGTGATTGAAAACAATGGCAATGATTATCAGTAGAATCATCCTTATTATTACTATTATTGATAATTAGAGGTGAAATTATAGATTATTATAGATTATTATTAATCTATCAGGTATATCAGGAATGTATTTTAAAAAGAATATACTTTGAGTTTAGAGGCTTAACAAAACCTTTTAAAATGTATTTAATAATGTTCAAAAATATGAGATGTTTGAAATTAACACAGATATATTTGCATGTGCCTTTAGCAATTGCAAACTAAAAATAAGAGACTTATTTATCTTTGTTGAAGATAAAGCAAGAGACCTCCCTCCTTTTTCCTAGAACATTTAATTTAGAAAACTTGTAATTATAAATTCTCCTACTGTCTCTTTGAAATGTATATAAATCTTTTAAAAGCTGAACAAAGCTGGCCAGCTTTAAGAAAAAGAAACATTTTTTTTTCAAAGATTTGGGGACCATCTCTTTGAAATGCAACCATCAAGGAAGCTAGGACTTCCAATTTTCCAGTTTCTGTGGGAGGTAAGAACTTAACTTTAGGGAGGCATCTAGCTCCATGTTCCAAAATTTCTTCTTATTGTAAAAGTTTGAGGAGTTTATTTCCCTCTGGATAAAGCTAATTAGCAAACACCAATGGCCACACCAATTATCAGGAGGATGAGCTATGTTTGGCAAATAGTGCTGTCGAGTCCTCTGGCAGTTATTGTTCACCTTGGAAACATGTATGCAATGGGCTGTATGTGAAGGGTGAGATTCCTTTCTGTTTTTGCAGTCTCTCAGTGGATGGCCTATGCTGTCCATTACAATCTGTTTATGTTTATTCAGTAAATCTATTTTCTTTCTCTTCTTTTATGGAGAAGATTTTGGGTTGACAGGAGAGTTTTGTTTCCAATTAAATTTCTCTAATGTATATAAGTGATTTAGTAGACAGTCCCAGATGGAAAAAAAAAAAATCCAGTACTATCTTACTGAATAAAACAACAAACAAACAAACAAACAAAAACAGTTGTTAAAATATTCCCCCATCATTTTTTGTTCCAGGAAATGGCTTGCTGCAAAGAACCACTCTTCCCCACATTACTTAGATAAAACTTTAGGATGCCTCTCATTTGGTTATAACAAGACCAGACATATACCCTCCAAATTCTTATTCTTTCCCTCTAAAATTATTAGTTATCTTTTTTTGTTGTTCCTATTGATCACCTGGAGCAAAATGCTTTATAACTAAATTTTACTTAGGATTCTCTCCTTCCCCCAGGTTCCCGAACTCTGATCAATCTTCCACCTTTGCTGGCATAGAACCCCCTTAATAATGCCCTGCTGAGATAGGCTGACCTCAGGTTAAAACCTTCTCTGATTTACCATCCCATCAACCACTTGCACTTTTCACCCTATCATCACCTTCACGCCAGGTCTGCCAGCAGGTTGTTTTTAGCTTTGTTTCTTCTCCTTATTAAAGAAAACCTCTTTTTGCCTAAACCTTAAGACTCTTGCAAATCTCATGATCAGTGTTCTTCCTGCTGCAAAAGCCCCTTCTCTATACTATAATTATCCTTCCCCCTCTTGCAATAATCTTTTTGAATCGTCTCTCTTTATATAAACCTCAATTTGCTTTTTTTATTTGTCAATTTATTGCTCAAATAATTCATGTTCTACCTAAAACACAAGTAAACTAAAAAATAAAAACTATTGTTGATTGAATCTAATGATCAAAAAAAGAAACCTGGTATGCATATTTGTAAAATAAAATAAATATGTAGGAGTTCGCATCATGTCTAAATGGTTAACAAATCCGACTAGGATCCATGAGGACTTGGGTTGAATCCCTGGCCTCGCTCAGTGGGTTAAGGATCCCACATTCCCATGAGCTGTGGTGTAGGTTGCAGATGCAGCTCAGATCCTGTGTTGCTGTGTCTGTAGCATAGGCCGGCATCTACAGCTTTGATTCAACCCCTAGCCTGGAAACCTCCATATGCCATGGGTGCAGGCAAATATTATTTTTAAAAAATAGTAAAATAAAAATGTAAATTGTCATTCAACTTTTGCCAATTCACTTTGATTTTTTATGGCCATTCTTTGTTCTTAGAAAACAAATGTTTAAGAAAAGATAAATTAGTGAAATGGACTTTTTAAATCCAAACTGAAAGATTTCTAATAGCAGTCATCTTCCCTCTAGTCAATATTGAGTTTGTTCCATTTTTCCATGTACTGAATTTATAAGTAATGGATAAATTCCATCTTAATAATCAAAATAAAATAACTGGGTTTCCAAGAAACTAATTTTTTTAATGTTTACAAATATAAGTAAATACCTTGCTACGAAAAGTCATCAACATCACTTCTTACAGAAAAGGTAATGTGTGTTCAATTAAAAAAACAATGGATAAGGAAGAATTTTAGAGCAATTATCCTCAAATTTTAAAGTTCTTCCTAATCACCCGGAGGGCTTGTTAAAACACAGATTGTTGAGCCCCACCCCAGAGATCCTTATTCAGTAGGATTAAAGGTGGGAGTACTAACAATTTGCACTTCTAACAAGTTTCCAGCTAGCCAGTGTTGCTGGTGTGGCTACCTTCACTGATTAAAGCACTTTTTCTTTTATTCATTTATTCAACAAATATTTGCTGACTACTGTATGCTAGGCATGGTTCTATGTGCTGAGAATGTTGCACTGAACAAAACGGACATATCTGTACCCTCACAATGTAAACTGAGGAATACAAACAGCGAAGAAGATAAATAAGTAAAATATATGGGATGTTGGTGATAAGTGCCAAGGAGGAAAGGGATGAATCTATGGATGGAGATAATTGTGTTTCAATGAGTATAATGTTAAATCTTGATATGCCCAGCAGATACATTCTCCCTCAAGTGCTTTTGATTAAAACCTAAAAGATTTTTGACAAATGGTTCTGCACAACTATACATCCACATGCAAATAAATGAATCAAGACACAAAGCTTTGCAAAAGTAACACCAAACGGATAAGACCTAAATATAAAATGCAACACTATAAAACCCTAAAAGATAGGATAAAATCTAGATGATGCTGGGTTTGGTTATGACTTTTTATATACAATGCCATGAAAGAATTGGTAAGCTGAACTTCATTAAAGTCCAAGACTGGGAGTTCCCATCATGGCTCAGTGGTTAACGAATCCGACAAGGAACCATGAGGTTGAAGGTTCAATCCCTGGCCTTGCTCAGTGGGTTAAGGATCCTGCATTGCTGTGGCTATGGTGTAGGCTGGCGGTTGCAACTCTGATAGGATCCCTAGCCTGGGAACCTCCATATGCAGCAGGTGCGGCCCTAAAAATGACAAAAATACAAAAAAAAAAAAAAAATCCAAGACTGTGCTCTGTGAAAGACAATGTCAAGAGAATGGAAAGACAAGCCATAGACTGAAGGAAAAATTTGCAAAAGACGTATCTGCTAAAGGAATATTATCCAAAATATACAGAGAAGTCTTAAAACCCAACAATAAGGAAAAAAAAAACAGCCTGATTGAAAAAAAAAAAAAAGAAAAAAAAGGCCAAGAACTTAACAGGCACTGTACAAAAGATCTGCAAATGGAATACCAGCATATGAAGACATTCTCATTATATGTCATCAGGTAAATGCCAGTTAAAAAAACAAGATACCACTACACACCAATTAGAATGATCAAAATCCAAAATCCAGAGGAATGACAATACCAAATACAGGCAAGAATATGGAGTAACGGGAACACTCATGCATTGCTGGTGGGAATGCAAAATGGTACAGCCACTTTGAAAGACAGGTTGGAGGATTCTTACAAAACTAAACATATTTTTACCATATGACCCAGGAAGTGCTCACTTTGATATTTACCCAGAGGAGATGGAAACTTTTGTCTGCACAAAAATCTGCACACACATGTTTATAGTAGCTTTATTCATGATTGCCAAAACTTTCAGGCAAAAAAGTTTTCCTTTCACAGGTGAGTGGATAAATGCAGATAACGGAATGTTATTTAGTGCTAAAAAGAGATGTTATCAAGCTATGAAAAGACAAGGAGGAACATCATATGCATATGACTATGTGGAAGAAGCCAATTCAAAGGGGAAGAGGTAGCAGAGAGAATTTTTAGTACAGTGAGACTACTCTGTATGATGCTACAACAGTGGATGTATGTCATTATATATTTGTCCAAAGCCACAGAATGAACAACACCAAGAAGGAACAACACCAAGAATGAAGCCTAATGTAAACTATGGCTTTTGGGTGATTATGATGTGTCAATTCAGGTTTATCAGTTGTATCAAATGTACCACTCGGGTAGAGGACGTTGATTGTAGGGAATCTATGCTTAGTTTTTCTATGAACCTAAAATTGCTCTAAGAAATAAAAGAAGTGAGAAAACTAAAAGAAGCTGCTTGTCTATAAAATATCTAAGGGAAGAGCATTTAAGGCAAAAGAAAAGGAAATACCAAAACTTTAAGGCAAGAGAGAATCTGATATGATCAAAAATTCTAGTGTGGTTTTGGCCTAGGGATGAAGAGGAGACTAATGAGAAATATGGTCCTATAGACGGGGAGAGATTTCAACCGCAGAGATACGTGTAGGTACTTACAGCACTGTGAGATGGCAAGCCTTAGAAAGTTTCCAGCAGATTAAACCCAGTTTATACTTTAATAGGATTACCCTGATCTCTATGTTGAAAATAAAGAGCAGAGGAAAGAAGACAGACAAACTGATGAGGAAGCTATTGTAATAATTATCTGTTGAAGTTTATCATAGATATTCCATGTACTCCAAATCATTGGGCTAATCTTACAGCATGTGCATGATGATATAGTTAAATGCTCAAAGTGGGGACCAAAATATCAATTGCACAAAACATGTGCTCTTTTGATTGCAAAGTTAATTTAAAATTTTTAAAAAACATTTAGAAATATTAAAGCCTACGTACAAGACTGTCTGTATCCAGAATTCAGCAAGTCCCGAACAGTCACAAGGCAGATGCCTGCTAAGCCTCTCACAGAAGATAAAAACATCAGCTCATTTTCTATCTGTCCAACTTTCCATCACTTCCTAACCCTACTAAGCTGAGCAGAGGATGGAAGCCAAATTGCCAATCATATTGTAGCCAAATTTCATTTTCATAGGGCATTACTGTGGAATACTATTGCCTTTGAAAATCTTTACCTGAGCGACAAATTGAATTTTTTTTTCTAGCATAGCAGGAACACTCAATGCAAACTGATTGGTGTGTATCCAGTATTATCTTATTCTCAAAACAATGCCTCTAACAAATTTGATCATGTCAGTTGCTTTTGTAATTTTCAATGATCACAGAGCAGAATTGTTCTGTGATCTCTTTATCTTTTACATACAAACTCCCAACTCCAACAAAAAAAATTACCTAGGAAAATATCCACTTTAAGAAAACTATCTTTTGATATCTCCATCAACCTGCTGAATTTTAAATTGGATAATCTCATGAATTGCCAGAGAACTTGATAAAGCTTCCATAGAGGATTTTTTTCCATTTCCAATGTATAAGATTTTACCTAAATTTTTGCCTACTATATGAGACTTGGTTTCCTAATATGCAACCTAGGAAATGTAAACCTGTAACAAGGTTTTACAAATGCTTTCACATACTCAAGCTATCCAAGCTTCACTAGCCATTATGTGTTATATATGTTTTATTAGAGACTTTGGTAATTATAAGGGTAGAGTATTTCTCCTTATTTTGCTTAAATATTTATACTGGTTTGTAATTTTCTTTGACTGACATTTTTCATTTATCCTCCAAAATCCTACAGGATGCCCAGTCAAATTTAAATTTCAGAGGAAAAATTACTTTTCTTTTAGTGTAAGTATGCCCCAAATATTTTCCGACACATACTTATCCTAAAATATATATATAGTGATCTGTTAAGCTCCTTGAACATGCTTCTTTCTTGCACCCTCAGGAAGTCATAGAAAATCCTACTTGCATCCTAGCTTCATGGTGTTTATATTATGAGGTTTCAGATTTTGCATACTTTTTTCCCCCAGACTTGTTCCATGAACAGCTGAGTTGGATGGTGTCTGACTTAGAAACCAGACTCTGGTCAGACTGTGTCCTAGCTAAGCTGGACTGGATTCAATGTGAGGTCTTGGTTGAATAAAGTGTTGCTAAAAGGCTAGATAAGGGAAGGTTAAATTTACCAAAGATGATCTTGAATTACAGTGACCACAGTAGAGAAATTTTAACTTAGATACACGTCCATTTATGAAGAGGGGTCTACCCAAAATGGGGTCACAGCCAAGCACTCACAATAATGTTAGAGGGAAAATTCTTTTTCCTACTCTATAGTTCCTGGTGACCAGGATGAGACCCTTTCGGACATCCCACTCATTCTGTACAGCTTTTTTTTTTTTTCTCTTTTTAGGGCTGCACCCAGGGAATATGGAGGTCCCCAGGCTAGAGGTCGAATTGGAGCTATAGCGGCTGGCCTACACCTCGGCCATAGAAACATGGAATCCGAGATGTGTCTGTGACCTACACCACAGTTCATGGCCACACTGGTACTTAACCAGCTGAGCAAGGCAGGGATTGAATCCGTGTCCTCATGGATACTAGTCAGGGTTGTTAACCACTGAGCCATGACAGGCACCCCTAAACAGCTTTTTTTTTTTTTGGCGTGTTTATATATATATTTTTTTAATTTTTATGTAATGATTTTTATTTTTTTCCATTATAGCTGGTTTACAGTGTTCTGTCAATTTTCTACTGTACAGCATGGTGACCCAGTTACACATACATGTATACATTCTTTTTTTCTCACATTATCAAACTCCATCGTAAGTGACTAGACATGGTTTTCAGTGCTACACAGCAGGAGCTCATTGATAATTCAATTAAAAGGAAATAGTCTGCAACTATTTACCCCAAGCTCCCAATCCATCCTACTCCCTCCCTCTCCTTCTTGGCAACCACAAGTCTATTCTGCAAGTCTATGATTTTCTTTTCTGTGGAAAGGTTCACTTGTGCCGTATATTAGATTCCAGATATAAGTGATATCATATGGTATTTGTCTTTCTCTTTCTGACTTACTTCACTCAGTATGAGTGTCTCTAATTCCATCAATGTTGCTGCAAATGGCATTATTTCATTCATTTTATGGATGAGTAGTATTCCATTGTGTGTATATACCACATCTTCCTAATCCAATCATCTGTCTAGGGGAATTCGGATTGTTTCCATGTCTTGGCTATTGTGAATAGTGCTGAAATGAACATGTGGTTGCATATAACATTTCCAAGGAAAGTTTTGTCTGGCTTTATGCCCAAGAGTGGGATTTCTGGGTCATATGGTATTCTATGTACAGTTTTCTAAAGTACCTCTATACTGTTCTCCATAGTGGTTGTACCAGCTTACATTCCCACCAACAGTGCAGGAGGGTTCCTTTTCTCCACACCCCCTCCAGCATTTGTTAGTTGTGGACTTATTAGTGATGGCCATTCTGATTGGTGTGAGGTGGTACCTCATGGTAGTTTTGATTTGCATTTATCTACTAACCAGGGATGTTGAGCATTGTTTCAAGTGCTTCTTGGCCATCTGTATATCTTCTTTGGAGAAATGTCTACTCAGGTCTTTTGACCATTTTTCCATTGGGTTGTTGGCTTTTTTGCTGTTGAGTTGTATAAATGTTAATCTTATATCCTGATACTTTTCCTTTGTTAATGTGGTGTATGATGTTGATTGATTTGCATATGTTGAACCATCCTTGTGAACCTGGGATGAAACCCATCTGGTCTTGGTGTATGATCTTTTTTTATATGTTGTTGAATTTGGTTGGCTAAAATTTTGTTGAGAATTTTTGCATTATTTTTATCAAAAGTATTGGCTTATAATTTTCTTTTTTGGTGGTATCTTTGTCTTATTTTGGATTTAGGGTGATGGTGGCGTCATAGAATGTCTTTGGGAGTGTTCCTTCTTCTTCAGCCTTTTGGAAAAGTTTAAGGAGGATTGGTATAAGTTCCTCTTTTAATGTTTGGTGGAATTCACCTGTGAAGCCATCTGGTCCTGGACTTTTATTTGTAGGGAGTGTTTTTATGACATATTCAATTTCATTTCTCATAATTGGTCTGTTCAGTTGATCTGTGTCTTCTTGATTCAGACTGTAAGTCTCTAGAAATTTGTCCATTTCTTCAAGGTTGTTGCATTTGTTGGCATACAATTGTTCATAGTAGTCCCTCATTTTTTTTTGTATTTATGTAATATCTGTTGTGACTTCTCCTTTTCATATTTTGTTTATTTGGGTTTTTTCTCTCTTCTTCTTACTGAGTCTGGTCAGCAGTTTCTCAATTTTATTTACCTTTTCAAAGAACCAGCTCTTGGTTTTATATATTTTTTCTATTTCTTAATCTCTATTTTATTGATTTCCTCTCTGATCTTTATGATTTCCTTCCTTCTGCTGACTTTAGGTTTTGTTTGTTCTTCTTTTTCTAATTCATTTAGGTGATGGGTTAAGTTGTCAATTTGAGATTTTTCTTCTTTTTTGAGGAAAGCCTGTATTGCTATGAACTTCCCTCTGAGCACTGCTTTTGTGGCATCCCATAGATTTTGAGTAGTTGTGTCATCATTATCATTTGTCTCGAGGTGTTTTTTAATTTCCTTCTTGATTCCCTCATTGACCCATTGGTTTTTTAGTAGCATGTTGTTTAGTCTCCATGTAGTCAATTTTTTCTCATTTCTTTTCCTGTGATTGATTTCTAGTTTCATGCCTTTGTGGTCAGAGAAGATACTTGAAATATTTTCTATACTCTTAAATTTGTTGAGGTTAGCTTTGTTCCCCAGTATGTGATCAATTCTTGAGAATGTTCCATGTGCACTTGAAAATAATGTATATTCTGATGTTTTGGGATGTAATGTCCTGAAAATATCAAGTAAGTCTAAATTTTCTATTGTGTCCTTTAGGATCTCTGTTGCCTTACTGATTTTCTGTCTAGAGGATCTGTCCATTGATGTGAGTGGTGTGTTAAAATCTCCTACTATGATTGTATTCCCATCAATTTCTCCTTTTATGTCTGTTAGTATTTGTTGTAGGTATCTGGGTACTTCTATATTAGGGGCATATATATTGATGATTGTAATATCCTCTTCTTGAATGGATCCTTTTATCACTAAATGATGATCTTCTTTTTCTTTTTTTATGGCCTTCATTTTAAAGTCTATTTTGTCTGATAAGAGTATTGCAACTCCTGCTTTCCTGTCTGGTCCATTGGCATGAAATATCTTTTCCCATCCCCTCACTTTCAATCTATATGTGTGCTTTGTCCTAAGGTGAGTTTCTTGTAGATAGTCGATTGAAGCTTTTTGCTTTTTTATCCAATCTGCCACTCTTTGTCTTTTGATTGGAGCATTGACATTTAAGGTGATTCTTGATAGATATGTATTTGCTGCCGTTTTAAACCTCGTTTTCCAATTGATTCTATATTTCTCTTTTCTTTTTTTGACTGTATGGCTTCCATTTATTTTATGCTTGAGTACTTTTACTTTCAGGTTTTGTGAATTTAATTTTTGGTTTTGATTTGTGGTTGCCCTGTTTTTTAAGTATGCTAACCCCTTCCTATATCTGAACCTATATGACATTCAGGCTAAAGCAAGAAAACACATCATTAAAATGAAAAAAAGAATCTATATTTTCCTACTTTACTTCCCCACTTTGTATGACTTAATGTCTTTTTTTTAACATCTTCATGTTTAGATCTGTTATGCTGGCTTATTTTAGTGATTGCTTTCCAATTGTGGTTTCCTCTTGAATGTCCTTTCTATCTGTTAGATTGGATGCTGCCTGATTTGAATCAATTTTCTGCTCAAATATACTCTTAAAATTTTTAGTATGCTTTAGTTTATCTTTTAAAACCATGAAAAGCAATACTATTCAGCAACAAAAAGGAACAAACTACCGAGAATGTGTTACACCATGGATGAATCTCAAAAATTCTAAGGCAAGTAAAAGAACCAAATGTAGGAGATATTAAATGTTAGTGTTTTAATATGTACATGAAATATTCAGAAGAGGTGAATCTATAAATAAGAAGCCAATGAGTGTTTTCCCAGGGTGGTAGAGAATGAGGACAGATAGCAAAAGGGCACAAAAGAACTTTTAAGAATCATGGAAGTATTCTAAAATTGGATTATGCTGAAGGCAGCACAACTCTGAAAGTTAGTAAAATTCATTTAACTGCACAGTTAAAATAGATGTATTTTATTGTATGTATATTATATTTCAATGTCTATAAAATACTTAAATTTCACTAATGAATATGCATAGAAAACTCCTAAGTAAAACATAAGAAAATAGAATTTAGTAGGGATAAAATGGTAATAAATAATGAACATTCAATATACCAGTAGAAATACATTAAAGGGTTAATATTCTATAATTAAGTACATGCTGAAAAACTAATTGATAAAGTTAATCAGTAGTTTCAAATTTAAAATAAAAATCTAAGTAATGTTTGAATTAAAAACTTAAATGTGATATATAGGTTGTTTACCAAAAACAAACAGTAGTCAGCACTCCAACTGTGGGGATGAAAGAAAGCTCCAAGCCCCTTGCTTTTGGGAAGGTGGACTTGAGACTTGTTCTCTCACATCTTTGCTTGGCTGCCTTATGAATAAACTCCCTCTTTGCTACAAACCTCCTTCACTGTTTGGCTTTCTGTATGTCAGGCAAAATGAACCTGGTCCAGTAACACAACAAAGAGATTGAAAACTTGCTCATTATCACTAACAGTCAAGGAGATGTAAATTACAACACAGAAATCACTGCAATGCATCAGATTGGCAAAAATATAAAGAATAGATACTCACTGTAGGACAAGGACTTAAAAACTAGGCATTCACACACTGTTAGTAGAACTAGGAATACTGCATTGTTTTTGGAAATAATCTGATGATATCTATTGAAATTTAAAATACGTAATGTTTGACCTGCGACTTGATGTGGGATGTTTAACCTAGATGTAGATGTACAGGATGTTTAGATGGTAGACTTGCTCTCTAACTCTGGGGTTATTAGGTTATTAGAGTAGTGAGATTCAATTTGCATTTACAAAATACCCTCAAATAATACCATAAATTTCTCAAGGAATTAGTTAACAGAAATTTGTACAATGAGATATTCATAATAGAAGGCATGTGAGAAAAAGAACTCAACTAAGAGAGTAATAGATTTCCTCTCTATAGGCAAGTCTTCATTCTTGTATTCAGGCATATGATTATTAAATACAGCAGCAAGTGGAATGACCCACATTGTTTAAATTGTTTCTCTCCCACCTGAACACGGAGACCAGAGTTAACATCACTAATAATGGAAAAGAAATGGCACCATCTGCCTCCTAGGGTAATTCACTGAATAGAACATAACAGCATTATGCAATGCTCTAGCCAAAAATGCATAATCTGAATCTAATCCCCCCCAAAATAGAGAAATCATTGAGTGACTTCCTACAAAACAATGTCTTTCTCCTCAAAATGCCAGTGTCATAAAAGATAAAAGGATTATTAAGCATATTTCATATGAAAAGAAACTAATGGAGTGTGGCAAGGAAACTAAAAGGCTATGACTGCCAAATGCATTTCATGATTTTGAATTGGAGCTTAGAGTTTTTACAAAATTTCTATAAACAATTGGTAAACAATGAAATTTGAATAAGGGTGGTATATTAGGTACTCGTATTATATTAATGTTTAATTTTGTGAATCTGATCAGAAATGCTAATATTCATTATGATGAAATATTTTCTAGTGAAAGAGATGCATGCTGAAGAGTTTAGTTTAGGAGTCCTCCATTTTCAAATAGCTCCAAAAAATTGTGTACACTCACATCCATAAACTAAAAACTAGTAAATCTAGGTGAAATCTATACAATCATTGTGAATATTTTGCATATTTTTGTAGTTTTAAATATTATAAAAACAAAAAATTAGAAAAATAACTAGACAAGCTATAATCTCTAATGTGTTAACTGGGTATATGATGGTTTTTCAAAATGATAGAATCAAAGGAGAAAGAGAGATTGAATTTTAGCAACTGTGGGGCTAGCAAGTGTGAAGTTTGTTGAGCAGTATGGAAGGCTAGAAACTCAAGGAAGACTTTATGTTGCCAAATTGAGCCTGAAATATGAAGGTTGGAATCTCAGGCAGGGTTTCTGTTTCAATCTGGAGACAGAATTCCTTCTTAAGGAAACTTCTGTCTTTGCTCTTAAATCCTTTAATTGATTGGACAAGGCCTACCCACATTATGGAGGGAAATCTGCTTTGTTCAAAACCTAGTGATTTAAATGTTAATCATTTCTAAAAAATACCTACACAGCAACATCTAGAGTAAGATTTAAACAAACAACTGGGCACCATACCCTGGTCAAGACTGACATAAAATTCTCCATCACAGAGAGTTAAAGATACAGAATAGAATACATCTAAGAAAATGATTGAGCTTTTAGCACAAATCTGTCATATCTGTATTGTTAAAGTCTTCTATCCTTTTCTTTATCACATGCACACACAGAGATACACACACACACACACACAAAGAAGCAAGACAAAGTGAAATCCACTCAGACAATTATGCTGGTTGCAGTAAGTCTGAATTACCAGGAAGTGGTAGCAGCAATATCCACAGCAGCAGCTAATATCCAATGTCACCCAGGCCAACTTACCTGTATGAGTAGCTGGACCAGTCCAGCAAAATGACATAGGGCATTTTGCCTGACAAGAGTCCTAACCTTCATATTTCCAGCTCTCTCAGAGATTCTGTGAACTACACAATATCCTCCTAATTATTTTTTAAGTGCTTGACCCAGCAAATGTCATTTTTCTGTTGCTTACAACTAAAAATTCTGATTCCGAACGTGTTATCAGGAAAAAGTGCAATTATTTACTTCAGCTAAGGGGCGAGGATAAGGCTGAGGGTAGTGAATACCCTGTCATTAAATGGGTCTATCTTTGCTAGATGGTTACAAAATGCTTAATAAAAGTTGTAAAATCAAAAAGCGTAGGATGACCTCTAGAATTCTGCATGAACTTAGAGACTTCTTATAGTCTACAATGATGCCTACACTAAAGAAAGGAACAATCTTAGGCTAAAGGTGACACCAATTAATAGCTGACTGGGAGAATGCAGATTTAGCAGAATATAAACCTAGGACAAGGAAAAAGTCATAGCTTCCAAGAACTTCCTGGAAGTGAGTTGTGGATTCTCTTCTTTAAAAAGAGGTTAAGGAGTTCCTGTCGTGGCTCAGTGGTTAACAAATCTGACTAGGAACCATGAGGTTATGGGTTTGCTCCCTGGCCTTGCTCAGTGGGTTAAGGATCCAGCATTGCTGTGGCTGTGGTGTAAGCCGGTGGCTACAGCTCGGATTAGACCCCTAGCCTTGGAACCTCCATACGCCATGGGTGCAGCCATAGAAAAGGCAAAAAGACAAATAAAAAATAAAAAAATAAAAAGAGGTCGAGTCTGGTGGCAAAAATCAGATCATGAAGGGTATAGGTTTAAATTGCTTCAGCACTGAAGCTATTAAACCAGGGGACCTGTGGCAAGACATCTCTAGATACCAGAACCAAAGGTATTTGTTTTGTTTTGTTTTTTCCTCATCATTAGCCAATGACATTATTTAAAAGAAAATATACGAAATTTCAAGGGGTCTGTATTTCCAAAGCAACCCCATATTTGGCCTGTGCCAATTTGCAATTATTCAAGCCCAAGATGATCCCTATGTCCCTGAATTTGCACCAATACAAAGAGGTTGCTAAAGTTATGCATCCCTCTAAAGAGCATCCCATCTTATGTATGGGATATACAGAAAAGAAGTTTGTCCCAGAAATTAGAACCAGAGCCTTGTAGATTTCTGACTAAAATCAATGAAAACACTGCACTCCTTGGGAAGATAAGCCTCACCTTCCTATCTAGAAGGACTTGACATTGGCCATGTACCAATGACATGAATATGTGTGTGATGTACCCATCTTCCCTTTCATAAATAGAAATCTTCATTATATTTACCTTATTTATTCATCACTAAGGTATACCGTGCTGAGATAACATCTTTTTCTGTAGTTCCCTAGACCATGAAGAGCTCCATGAAGACTTGATAGAGAGGATTGCTCCTAACCTGGAGACCCTGGACTTCAAATTCAATGAAGTAAATAGATGAAACTTGGAATTGTTTCTTTTTTAGCAAAGGAATGACAGAATTCATGGGGTATAGCTATTCTTTGAAGTGTATTTTAAGACTATATTTGAAAATAGACATTGAGTAGACAACAAGTTACATCTGCTACATGTGTAGAGTATCAGTTTAAGAGAAAGATAGGAATGTATATACATGTGTGTGTATATACATATACACTTATATGTACATATATTTATATTTTTAGAAGAGTCTAGAAAAAAAGTCATAGGACATATACCAGGCTGTAAATACTAGTTACCTCAAAAGGGTGAGACTATGAGCTAGAGTTGGTATGTTATTTTTTAAATTTTTTTATTATAATTGACTTACAATGTTCTATCAATTTCTGCTATATAGCAACTGGCCCATTTATACCTACACACACACACACACACATTCTTTTTCTCATATTATCTTCCATCATGTTCCATTACAAGTGATTGGCTGTAGTGCCTTGTGCTGTACAGCAGGACCTCATTGCTTATCCACTCCAAATACAATAGTTTGCATCTATTTACCCCTAACTCCCAGTCCATCCCATTACCTCACTATCTTCCTGATAACCATAAGTCCAATCTCCATGTCCATGATTTTCTTTTCTGTGGAAACGTTCGTTTGTGCTATATTTTAGATTCCAGATGTAAGTGATATCATGCGGTATTTGTCATTCTCTTTCTGACTTCTTCACTTAGTATGAGTCTCTAGTTCCATCCATGTTGCTGCAGATGGCATTATTTTGTTCTTTTTTTAATGACTGAATAGCATTCCACTGTGCATACGTACCACATCTTAATCCATTCATCTGTCATTGGACATATCTTGGCTATTGTGAATAGCGCTGTAATGAACATAGGGGTGCAGGTATCTTTTTCAATCAAAGGTTTTTCTGGATATATGCCCAGGAATGGGGTTGCTGCATCAAATGGTAGTTGTATATTTAGTTTTCTGAGATACCTCCATACTGTTTTCCATAGTGTTTGTACCAATTTACTTTCCCACCAACAGTACGAGGGTTGCCTTTTCTCCACACCCTCTCCAGCATTTGTCATTTGTAGACTTATTAGTGACAGCCATTCTGACCAGTGTAAGGTGGCATCTCATTGTAGTTTTGATTTGCATTTCTCTAATAATTAGTGATGGTGAGCATTTTTGTTCATGTTCCTGTTGGGCATCTGTATGTCTTCTTTGGAGAAATACCTTCTTTGGAGAAATTTATTTGCTTTTTTAAATACATAGTTTTTTTTTTTAATTTTTACAACATGTATATAATACATTCATATAATTTGAAATAATAAAGGCAATTATTAAATGTCTTTAATCAGCAGTAAAAATTACAGTTAAATAGCAAATGAACTCCAAATATCCATTAAGAATTGTACAAGAGAAAAATAAGAAAGCATATTGGCATGCGTGTTCTAAGCTGTCTCTATGTAATGGAAATACATGCTTTAAATAAAAAAAAAAAAACAGAAACAGGATGATTGGCCAGAATACTGACAATCTTCAACAAACATAGAATAAGTCAGCTATCAATTAAAATTAAAAATCTAAACTGTTACAGGTGACTTCCAAATATGTCTCAAGACTCGACTTCTTAATTTCAAAATTTGTTCTCAATCTCCATCTTCACCTCTGGACTTCCCCTTTTTGGAAAAAGCATTAAGCAGCAACAGAAACCATTATTTTCAGTGCTTAATCTTAGCACAATAATTTCAAGTAAGATGTAATGTTGGTAAAAGAGGAAGAAAGCCAATACTCTCTGAAATTACATTATCCAGTTCAAATCTCAAAAACGTATTTTTCAGGTGAATCATTTCCAGAAAGCAGGAACTCTTTCCTTCCTCCCTAAGAACTAGACAGGTCATATTTGCCTTCAGCTTCTGTTTTAATGGCCAGGATTTGTTGGATATTGAATATTATTGCAGCAGGAGAAAAATGAGGGAGTCAGGTAACTCTTACCAGAGCAATATGTGTGTGGATGAGTGCTATCACCAGCCAAGGTGTGGCTGATTATCTATTATTAAAAACTGTTCTCGAAGTGCTCCCTTCTTTCTAAATACTTCCATCATAAAGCATTTCATTTCATATTGAAAATGAGAAACATTTCGAGATGCCAGGAAAGTACTTCTTCTCTGGAAAGGAAAAGACCTCTTCTGACCCTTGGCAGGAAATGACCAGGTTATGGGACAAAATGGTCAAGAAAGAAAGAAAATGCCTCACATGCAATCAGTTACCAATTGTAGTTTATCAGCAGGAAAATGGATGTGAAATGAGTTTCTTTTGATTGGTGTTCCCTGTGTCTGAGCCAGTGAAACTGACCTCCTTTGAATGAATAAATAAAACTCCTGCTATGCCATGCCCCTGCAACAGTTCAACTGTTTCCTGAAATGATCATTAAGAGGATTATTTTTAAAGGTGTTTTGTTTTGTTTTCTTCTGTTTTCCCAAATGAACCAAATTTCCTTTTCTTTGCTGTGGATCAAAGCTGGGTTTGATTCTATTCTGCTGACTTTATTTCAGGATTTGTAAAGCTTATTTCCCTAGATGGGACCTTTTTTCAACATCTGATAAACTCATCACTGGGGAAAATCTAAATCTATCTTTTTTATTTTTTCCTGAGAAAAACCAATTTTATTTTATTTATTTTTAAATGATTTTTATTTTACCATCATAGATGGTTTACAGTGTTCCGTCAAATTTCTATTGTACAGCAAGGTGACCGAGTCATACATACATATATACATTCTTTTTTCTCACATTATCATGCTCCATCATAAGTGACTAGATATAGTTCCCAGTGCTATAAAGCAAGATCTCATTGCTTATCCATTCCAAAGGCAATAGTTTCCATCTATTAATCCCAAATTCCCAGTCCATCCCACTCCCTCTCCCTCCCCTTTGGCAACCACAAGTCTGTTCTCCATCTTTTTTAAAAGTAAATTTTATTGGCCTATATAGTCAACTTACAAAGTTGTGTTAATTTCAGCTGTACAGCAAAGTAAATCAGTTATATGTATATTCATTTCTTTTCAGATTCATTTCCCATATAGGTTATTACACAGTACTGAGTAGATTACCCTGTAAATTCATCTTGAGATCACTAAAAGTAAGAACTAGGACACAACAACATACTTTCAAATACACACTGTAAATGAAATAGTTAGATATCTTTTTTAAATAGTTGATTTATTGTACTAAGAGAGAAGTTTGTCTTCTCTAGATCTTAGATCCAACAAAGCCAGATACCAACAAGTAATTTTATATTTAATGAGACGGTATTTCATAAAGCTTAACCCTTGATTAGTAACAAGCCTTACTAAGAGGGTAGTACAGGGTGACCTGGAACACAGAACAACTGTTATTCAGCGTTAAAAAGAAATGTATCCTCCAACGAAACCTTCTCACCACTTCTCATCTTTCCCACAATAGTGGGAAAGAGGCTTCTCACCCTTTTGTCATGTTGACTTAAAAAATATATGCACAAACTAAAAGTTGAGAGTTCAGTTTTATTTGGGGCAAAGTGGGGACTTAAGCCCAGGAGGCAGCATCTCAAGCAAGTAGATTAAACTGCTCAACAGCTCTGAGCAGCCAAGGGCCTGGGGTGGGGGCCAGGGGATGGCATGGAGCTAGATTATACAGGAGTTTTGAAATAAAGGCCAGGTAGTAGGAATGAAAAATTACTGATAATAAAAGAAAATGAGATATCTCAAGTTAAGTAATTTAGCAGTTTTTTATGTATGGAAAGGCTGCAATGCTGATGAATGTGACATCTTTTGTTTACTGACATGGCAGGCAGTCTTTGATTTCTCAGTCTCAATACTAGATCTATGTTTGTGATAATCCTCCATTAGAGCCCTTTCAGGGACCAAAGTCAGGGTATCAAAATATGGACTATAGGGCAAGGTGATCCCAGACAAGCTTTTGGCTGAAACAAAGACAGCTATTGTTTTAATGGTTATAGATTTATTTCAATATGTATTAAAATATATATAATCTTAAAAATAAATATAATTACTACAAGAACATATGAATACTTTAAGATAAATATTTAATTAAATAAGTGATTCAATTTAAATAAAAATATTAAATAAATAATAATCCAGGTGGCTTTTAGATATGCATAAATACAAAAGTGATACTGAAATGGCTGAGGTTGAGGAAATCATGACCAAAAGTTTAGTTCATTATACACTGAAGCCCCCAAACCTCTGACCTTAAGCAATCTCCAGTAATATTGATGCATCTCCTCTAATATCTTATGAAACTATCTTTCATTATCTGGCCATTGTTGCCAGCCTCAGGCAAGTAGAACAGGTTTCATATCTAATTCTGTGGCTTGCTCACTGGGTGACTTGTATGAGTTTTTTAATTCCTCTGAAGTTCAATTACTGGGGAGTGAGGGAAATAAAGAGATGCTGGTAAAACGGTACAAAGTTAAAGTAATAATAATTCCAACACCTATATCATGGCCGGTGTGGCAAGGTCAAAAATGCACCAGTGTAGGCAAAGGGTAAGTACAGTTCCTGTTTATAATGGGTAATCAGACTATGATTTAAAGTACCAGGGGATGAGAATTTGTTGTGGAAGCCTTCATTCCACATGCCAGGAATAACACACACTTTCAATTTGTTTGGAGAATGGATGACTGAGATTATCTTTTAATTTTCTATCACAAAAATTTCCTGATCAAAACGTACATGAATTACTTCCACTTCTTGGAAGATGGAATAGGTGTACTTTTTCCATATTCCTACCACTAAGCACAACTAAAAATCCCTGGATATTTTATATATATATTTTAAAAAACAAAAAACAAATAACAAAACACAAAAATCATAAGACACTGAAAGGGGAAGAGAAGAAAAACTGGCAAAGGATCTCGAGATCTGAGGAACAACATATATTCCCCTGGATTTTCTTTATCTTATATATTGAAGATATATAGTTTAAGAATCTGGCAAATGGAAAACACCAATGGGCACAGAAAAAACAGTGCCCACCCCCCAGTTAAGGGATCAGGGAAGGGACAGTTTAATAAGACATCAAACTTTTAGATAGTAACCACTCTACTCTAGTTTGTAGAACAAAGACTAGGTGGGAAAAAGAGCCCCTCCCCTCCCCATGGAGAATCACTGAGGGTCTTTTGGGGGTCCTCCATTTCACCCTCCCACCACCACCCACCCAGTGGTGTCAGAGGACATGCAATGGAGATAAGAAATTTAACCAACAAGCCAGTGGTAATGACACAATCAAAATAAAAATCCCAACGGTTTTTTTGCAGAAACTGGCAGCACATTCTAAAACGCACTTGGAAACAGAAACATCTACAATAGGAAAACAACTTGTAAAAATAACAAATTTAGTGAAATAATTGATTACCTGATATTAAGACTTAATGATAAAGTTTCAATAATCCTCATGGAGGGATATTGAGAAATTATTTGAAAATCATATAACTGATGAAAGGTTTCTATTTATGATATAGAAAGTCTCAAATTCAGTAAAAAGAAAGCAAATAATCCATTAAAAAAGTGCAAGTGATTTGAACAAATACTTAACCAAAAAAGATATACAACTAGGAGATAAGCACATAAAAATTTTCTCAAAATTGTTAACCATTAGGGAACTGCAAATTTAAACCAAAATGAGATCCCACTGCACACTTAATAGAATGGCTAAAAATTAAAAAAAAAATATATATATATATATAATAAGGAGTCTTGGCAAGTGTGTGGGGGAACTAGAATGTTCATACCCTGCTTATAGAAATATAAAGTATAAGAGTTCCCATCATGGCTCAGCAGAAGCAAATCTGACTAGGAACCATGAAATTGTGGGTTTGATACCTGGCCTCACTCAGTGGGTTAAGGATCTGGCATTGTCATGAGCTGTGGTATAGACATAGCTCAGATCCTGAGTTGCTGTGGCTGTGGTTTAGGCTGGCAGCTATAGCTCTGATTAAACCCTAGCCTGGGAATATGCTCTGGGTGTGGCCCAAAAAACAGAATACATACATACATAAATGTAAATTAGCATAACCACTTTGGAAAGTAGTTTGACAGTTTATTCAACAGTTATACACCTAATGTATATCTTCTAGCCATTTCACTGCTAGAGAAATGAAAGCATACACCCATACAAAGACTTGTACACAAATGTTCATAGCACTTTTTTAAAAAATTATAATAGTCAAAAATAGGAAATAACTCAAAGGCCCATCAAGAGGTAAATGGATAAACAATTCATGATATATTCATAAAATGGGATTCTCATTTGTAATAACAAGAAATGAACATTTGATACATGAAACAAAAAATTTGAATAAATCTAAAAAATAAGTGAACAAATCCAGACAAAACAAACTGTATCATCCCACTGATATAAAAACCTTTAAAATGTAATTAATCTATCCTTCAAAAGGAGGTCATAGTGGAGAAGAGTGGAGCTGGGGGAAGGGAAAAGACAAAGGGGGATGAGCAAACTTTTGGTGACGACGTATATGTCTATTTTCTTGTCTATGGTGAAGAATTCATGTGTGGATATGTGTATCAAAATTACTAAATTGTGCACTTTCGGTATAGACTGTTCATTGAATGTCCATTAGACCCCAATAAATCTATTGTTAAAAATAGTGAACAGGAGTTCCCATTGTGGCTTAGCAGGTGAAGAACCTGACTAGTATCCATGAGGATGTGGTTTCGATCCCTTGCCTTGCCCATTGGGTTAAGGATCTGGCGTTGCCAGCAAACTGCAGCATAAGTCTAAGATGTGGCTTGGTGTAGCTGTGGCATAGTCTGGCAGCTGTGGCTCCAATTTGACCCTTAGCCTGGGAACTTCCATGTGCCACAGGTGTGACCTTAAAAACAATTAAGGAGAAAAAAAAATAGTGAACAAAAAATCCCAATACTGAGGTCACACTTTACATCAATTAACATCTCTGGGGGTGGGACCCAGCCAAGAATTAATAGATTTTTAAAGCTGTCCAGGTGATTCATTTTTTTTCAAGTCTGCCCCTGGGGCATATGGAAGTTTCCCAGCCAGGGATTGACTCTGAACTGCAGCCATTGCATTGTTGGATCCTTGAATACACCGCTCCAGACTGGGGACTGAATATGTACCTCCACAGCAACCCAAGCCACTGCAGTCGGGTTCTTAACCCACTAAGCTAGGGTGGGAACTCCTTCCCAGGTGATTCTAATGTGCAGGCGAGGTTAGAAGCACTGTTATGAAGAAGATCTCCAGGGAACAATAAAAGAAGAATGTTATCAGCTGTGCACAATGCACTGGCAATGACAAAGAATGGGAGTTAAGAAGAATCCACATGATCTGACTAGGAAGAAATGAATGTGCAGCTAAGGAAGAAGAGACATGTGTTGAAAAAGCCCTGAATCACCATGCAATCTATAACGTTAGTTACTCTGTATTCAACTAATGCATTATTCTAAAAATCAGACAGAACACCTCCAGGCAAGACTCACAGGGGAGAATTCTATTGACTTTGTGACACGATGATAGATGACTTAGGTTCTATAACAAATTTGCAGAGTGGGAAAACACACATATATGTACATTTTGTTTCTATTTTAAGTTTTCCCAGGGAACCCTTTCAAGGAAGCAAAATCATGGTTTAAGATTAAAGCAGTTCCTTCACAACAAAATGGCCAGTTGCCATAGTGCTTATTTTTGAATTAAAAAAAAATGAAAGCAAAAAGCAAGCATTTTTATGTCTCTTGTTTTTATGCTACAAGTCAATCACATGTTCGTAGAAGCCAATGCATAAACGTAACCTCTTTTTAAAAACCTTGAGTTTCTAAGAAAAATAAATATTCTTTGGACACACAAGGAGGTTACCAGAGCTTTTGACCTGTAGTCTATGAGCTTCAGAAAATTCTAGACCATTTTACATCACATCAATATGTAAAACACAGGCCAGAGCTTTTATCCATAGACAAAGGATTACTGGCCTAAAGGGTAAAAAATAATCACCTCAAAACAACAGACTATATTCTCCAACTGGGAAAGGATTTCTCTAGAATGTGGAGGGTAGGGTCTTAGACTCTAAGAACTTTGTGTAGCAAATTGTTGGACTGCATCCTGTGGCTGCCCAGCTTCAAGACCAAAGGAAGAGCCTGGAGTGTGCAATAGAGACATCAATGATTTAATGGATGGGGGAGCTTACATGTCTGAAGCCTGGTCCTGTGTGTAATGGATGTGACAGGACAAGACAGCCGTGTTCACTGGGAGTAGGAATTGGGGAGATTGCCAGTTACAGGGGGAATTGATAAGAGGTGGGCTCATTATTTACCAGAAAAACCAGTGAGGGGAACGCCCCTTATCCCCTTTTGATAAGAACAATTGCCAGCTGGAAGAAATTCAGTCACATGTGGAGGACACAGGTGAAGCACTCAGTGGTTGAGCAGGGGCTCTACAGAGAGTAAGAAAACAGCCTTCTTGAGTGGCCTGACCATACACAAACCCACTACTGTGTTCACCAAATCCACATCTCTAATTACCTAGTTGTGAGAGCTCCATTTACTATATTGGCAAATCTTTCTGCCTCAATGGAAAAGAATATGTGAGGGATGGTGACAGATCATCAGCTATTCTTACTGAACAAAGGAGTGTTTCCTAGGTTTAGTTCTCTGCTGGAGTACTTGAATGCAAAGACAGGGGTCACAAAACTGGAACTTCCCCCAGCAATTTCAAGGGAACAGGTTTTAAAAAGACTTTCTCAGACATTTCACCCACAAGGCTAATTCTTCTCTCAAGTAAATGGAAAATAACATTTCAATGAGGATGGAAGAACCGGGTTTGAAAGTGGGTTGTTCTTACTCTACAAAGCTCAAGTGGGTCAGAAGCAAGTGTATATATAAGAGGAGGGTGAGTACTAGAAAGGATGAAGGAGATAGCTAAGGAACAAAACTTGGGTGCTTGGGAAGAGAGGTGAAAATGTTTAATCCAGGTTTGAAGGAAAATATGAAAATTCTTTATTTTCAGAAAGGCTATGCCTTTTATCTATAAAATTCACAAGAGGAGAATAAACATACAATTTTTTAAATCCCCATCACAGATTATTTCCACCTAAGAAAGCTCCCAGATTCCAGGGTCAAGTTTACATTTATTGTTCTAGTCACAAAAGCCTCTAACAAATGTCTCTCTCTGCATCAATATTATTATTTTATTTCCTTGAAAATTTCCTCTCATCCTCAAATGCCTCTGATTGGATAAATAAACATAATGATTATCTCATAATAGGAATATTTATTCTACCTTAGTTCCTCTGTAGCAAGGATTAGGGAAATTTATGCTTTTCAGTCATGAAATCTGCTCCAGCATTAACACTATCTTTACTTCTATGTTTATTTTGGATCTTTTCTCAACTCCCTGGAACACCTCATATTTTAAAATTTTTATTAAAGCGTTTTACAGTGAATACTGTGATTCATAAGAGGAATCACATTAAATGAGAATGGTATATTTCTAGGCTTATGATTTATTATAGTGATCAAGCGAATAAAAGCTGATAGTAGACAAACATTGTAGTTCTTAAATGGTCACAATGACAAGTGTTCCAGGCATAGATTTAAAGAATTATTTGGATCTATGGCTTTAAATGTTTCCTGATAAATTACGAGACAAAGATTAAGTGATTTTACTCCTTGAGAATCACAGAGACAATGCCTTGGGATTTAGATAAAAGGAAATTAATGGTGATCTTACAAAAAAACAGGACCAGAGTACACGATTTCTAATAATTCATGATGTAAGCAAGTTAAAAAATATTGGGGAAATGGAAATAAAATATTCCTTTTTTTTTTTTTTTTTTTGCAATTGTCTTGGTCACTATAGATGATAGATCATCTCTACCAGAAGCAGACATATCGAAAACTATTGCTCAAAACCATGATCTGGGACAGTGGTTCTCAAAGTGTGGTCCCTAGAAAAGTCTCTAGACATTAGCATTGTCTTGGCATTCATTTAAAATGCAAATTGCATATTCTTAGCCCTAACCCCATGCTTATTGAATCATAAAGTCTGAGGATTGACCCCACCAATAGGTGGTTTTTGTTTTTGCTTTTCAGGGCCACACCCATGGTATATGGAATTTACCAGGCTAGGGGTGGTGTTGGAGCTACAGCTGCCATCCTACACCATAGCCATAGTGACATCAGACCTGAGCCACATCTGTGACCTATACCACAGTTCACAGCAACACTGGATCCCTGACCCACTGAGAAAGGCCAGGGATTGAACTCACATTCACATGGATACTAGTCAGATTCATTTCCATTGTTCCATGACGGGAACTCCCCCAATCAGTGTTTTAATAAGCCCTCTAGGTAGCTCTGATGCTCTCTAAAGTTGAGAACTACTAATCTACAAAGATCTAAATCACTTTTATGTTTTTAGTTGATTACTTGTTTTGGTTTTAGCCTAAAGTAAGGGCTATGGGTAGGTGGAAACCATGTTTTATAAATGATTGTGCTTGAATACTGTGTCCTTCTCCCCACATTGCCTTACTCATTAGAGAAATTTGCAGTTGAAACCATATGGCCCATCTGATACTTGTTATTACTTTCTCAAAAATTGGAGAGAATCTGTCTTCTCCATTCCCACTAACATTAACCTATGTCAGGCCTTCATTATCTTATCTGAATTTTTACCCCCACCAGCTGATCTCATCTCTTCTTCCTTTGGTCCATCCTTCACTGCCAGCCTGGCTGATTAGAATAAGGGGTCTGAAACATAAATCTGATCATTGCCCTATCTCTGCCCCTCCAATGACTTTCCCTTTCCTATGTTCTTGTCTTCAAGGTGTTTCTAAAATTTCTGGCTTTCAAAGCCCTTCAATACCTAGCTCAGCTCTAACTTTCAGGGCTCTCTCTCCAACTTGCCTTGTTAACTACCCTGTTCTTCAAACACCACCACCATCCTTGCTATGCCTGGATCCACCCAAACTCTCTTAATTGCTAATATCTATAGTTACTCTCCCTGGCCTAGACAACTACGGTAATAACATATACAGGCTGGTGAACTTGTGGTTCTACAGATCCTCCCCTCCTTGTAACTCTCTCCTGTATCTGTCCCCTCCACTTCAGGAACTAAAATTATATCAGTCAATCTATACACCCTAACCCTAACCCTAACCCTGAAGGGAAAATACCATAGGAAACCTCTCTAATTATGTGGGAAATTTAACTAAGACTTTTGGAAGGCAGGACTTGGTTTCCTCTGTTAATCCATCCATGACTCAACAAGTGGAAATTTCAGGGTTTTTAAGTAGAAAAGGTAGTAACATAATAGCATTTTAAGCCAGTGAGAAATATTTGGGCACCAAGTATAATCTTTTAGGTGAGATTAGTCCAGTAGAGTACAGAGAGTACAGATAGAGTGCAGTACCCCTCCAGACAGGTGCATGTGTTGTATACCCTGAATTATCTAGCAAAGTTATAATTTCAGAAATTCTTTCTTGCTGTCCCTTTAAATTACCAATTTTGACATTTTTTCATGTACAGTACATCCTAGACCTCTTGTGTCACTTGAAAAAAAGGACTTAAACTCCTTTGAGCTACTGCATTTTCATTTTTCATTGGGAAAATATATCTCAATCAAAAGACTTTTACCTAACACACAAATAATTCTGTGATCCACGTAATAGCAGCATTAGAAAAGCATTAGAGACATCTTCCTTTCCCCCATGGGAACAACCTCTTCATAACCTTTTTTAAGTTAGCCACAATTTGGATAGATTAATTCTTTAAGTGTCTGACTGATACTAAATTTGCTAGAAGACTGTCTTTTAAATTTGCAACTAGAAAGAAACCAGTCCTACTTTCAATGATTAGTGTCACTTTCCTTCACTCTTTTTCATGCAAATATGGAAGCTGCCAAGGATTTTATTTCCTGCTGCAAATGTCTGAGCTTTTCACTTTTACAGTGATTTTATTGGCAAGATCAAATACTGATTCTACCCTAATGGGATGACAATAGTGCTTGAAAACCACAAGGTCAACCATGATTGAACTCATGTTTCTCTGCACACTATTTCTTTTTGATCTGAAAAATTACTGTTTACATCCATCAAACCAATGATAATAGTTCTTGGACCAATGGCCATTGTTTATTGTTGCTTTTGAGTATATTTGACCTCAATATAAAAATGTTTTCTAAGAGATATATTAGAAGGTGACAGAGAGTCTCACCTTCTAAGAGAGCATCAGCAGTCCATTCACTATATATATATAAACATATATATATAAACATACATATATATATTGCTTTATAGGGCTGCATATGGAGTTTCCCAGGTTAGGGGTCGAATCGGAGCTGTGAAGCTGTAGCTGCTGGCTTACGCCATAACCACAGGAATGCAGGATCTGAGCCTCATCTGTGACCTACACCACACCTTATGGCAACACCGGATCCTTAACCCACTGAGCCAGGGATCAAACCTGTTTCCTCATGGATACTAGTCAGATTTGTTAATTGCTGAGCCACAGTGGGAACTCCTATATTCCTAAACTCATTTGAGTTCGAACTGTGATTGATATCAGTTTCTGGGCATATATTAGAGATATTTTCTTTGATTAGTGTTTAAAGCAATGTCAAATTGACACTCTGGATCCTGTGAACCAAGTATTTCCACTTAAAAAAAATCACAATATTGGACACCTAAAGCATCACAGTTCCTTGGAGTTCCCATTGTGGCTCAGCTGTAACAAACCTGACTAGTATCCATGAAGATGTTCAGATCCTGCGTTGCTATTGCTGTGGCATAGACTGGCAGCTGCAGCTCCAATTCAACCCCTATAGCCTGGGAACCTCCATATGCCACATAAAAAAATCACAGTTCCTTAATCTGAAATCTACTACATAAAGTGAAGAACTCTGTCAAATGTATTTTGCAATGTGTGCAATTTTCTCACAAACAACACTTCTCTTTGTTGCCATTCTTTTTCCAGATTATATCAGAAATGTTTGACTATGAATAGAGATCCAAAAGAAATATAGCTGTACCACCTCTGTAATGTGCATAAAAGGACCACATATGTCATGTGATTAATGTATTTATCCAACACAGATGAGGTAGATGATAGAAGAAGAGGGGTAACCTTATGCATAGAAAGGTATAATGCTTATTAGGCTTATGGATCATGCTTACGATATTCATACACATAACACCATGACACTGGGCAGCATGTTGGTCAAAGAAAGAAAATCCCAGCAAGCAGAAAATAATTTAAAATAACACAAAATTGTACTTATAATTCTCAAAAAAATGTACGTATATATTGATCATACCCACACTTTTTTAAACTCCTTTCCTTGCCCACCCAAGTCACACAAACACCTCGGCTTTCCCTCATCTTACTCTCCTGCTGTCCCCTGAGCTAGTTTTGAAAGTTGTCCCTACAATGTTCTCCTTCACTTCTTTTCTCCTGATTCTGGATCAGCAAAAACTCAGAATGTCTTAATGCTCAAGGCAAGGCTCTTTATGAAGAATGTGGTAGAAGAGAGTGAAACATATGCTATGGTCTGAAAGTTTGCGCCCACTTTGATCCTCTCCAAACTCAGTATGTTGAAATTCTGACTACAGAATAATGGTATTGGGAAGTGGGGCCTTTAGGAGGTGATTAGGTCATGCAGTGGAGCCCTCACACTTGAGGTTGGTGCCTTATAAAAAGACTCTAGAGGAGTTCCCATTGTGGCTCAGTGTGTTAAGAAATCAATGTGGTCTCTGTGAAGATGCAGGCTCAATCCCTGGCCTTGCTCAGGGGTTAAGTATCCTGCATTGATGTTATGCTGTGGTGTAGGCCACAGCTGCAGCTCCAATTTGACCCCTGGCCTGGGAACTTGCATATAAGTCCCCACAGAGCTCCCTCTTTCCTTACCCCAGGTGAGGACCCCTTAAGAAGGCACTATTGATGAACCAGAAAGCAGGCTTTCACCATACACTTTATCTGTTGGTAGCTTGGTCTTGAACTTCCTGGCCTCCAGAACTGTGAAAACATCTGTTGTCTATAAGCTGCCTGGTCTGTGTTTTTTGCTATAGCAGCTCGAATGAACTAAGACATTATTAGCCAAGTCAGGATTCTCTTAGAGGTTAGGGGTTCATTGGTTACTCATTTCTCTCACATTTGAATCTAAGAAATTATGCAAAGTACAGTATCAACACCTAATTTGACTCAGCTTAATTTCATCTGAGACCAAAGGAGTTTACAAAGTTATCAAAATGAAGCTAATTTTTATCCACTTTTAGGTTAAGAATGAACATGAAGTTCAAACTATTTTTAAGACAATGAAGGGAAAGATATTTCTAATTTAGACAATCAAAAATGTGTTGTAATTGCAAAATGCTAGGTAATTATTATGGTGGATAATTTCCCTCAATGTTTTACACTTGATTTTCTTTTTTCCTTTATAGGTCCACACCCACAGCATATGGAAGTTCCCAGGCTAGGTGTTTAATCAGAGCTGCAGTTGCAGGCCTAAGCCACAGCCATAGCAACGCTGGATCTGAGCCACATATGTGACCTAAAAATCCTTAACTGACTGAACTAGGCCAGGGATGGAACCCACATCCTCATGGACACTGTGTCAGGTTCTTAACCTGGTAAGCCACAGGAGAACTCCTCTCTGCCTTTTTTAATGATCCACTGCTTTAAATTTATAAGACTTAATGAACTTGGAATTTGTTTCCAAGCTCTCTACTTGCCCTTGCATTGAGCTTGAATATTTACAAAGAGATCTTCTCAGACATAAACAGCTGCCAAAAAGGTGCATGTTTTCTCACAGTGTCTTTACCATAGGAAGTAGAACATCACCCACCAAACTCATTAGTGACACATCAGCTGGAAGTTGATGAGGTACAATCAGAACATGATGCTAGTAAACACATTCTACTGTACTCTGATTCTTCAGATAATTCATTCATACTCTGTCTACCCTGCCAAATAGGCCTACCATCCTGTCCCTAGCCAGGTGCAAAGTGAGTCACTGATTTCCTTTGTCCAAAACTGAATATATAAAAGGGAAAACCTCAAGGCTAAAAGGCATTCTAATTAAAAAAAAACACACATACATACAATCATAAGGGAATCTACTTCAATTCTTTAGAAGAAAAGATTCAGTCATTAATAATTAATGCCAACCAATTTCTTTTTAATACAGAAAAGAGGAGATATTTAATATCACATCTTGATGAATTTTCAAGGGCTCTTTCTTCCCTTTCTTTTTCTATAACATGATCCCTGTCTCCCTCATCTGTTGTTATGTCACTTCTGTTGGTTCAAAAACTCACCAGGAGTTTCCCAGGTGAGATCTGAAACTGACCTTCAGATAAAAAGAGTTAGGATATACTAGAGAATGAAGCAGACCACTCCAGCTCTCCGAATTGGTAGGAGGCAGGGTTTTTGTTTTGTTTTGTTTCTTTTTCTTTTTAAGGCCATATCTGTGGCATTTGGAAGTTTCCAGACTAGGGGTCGATTAGGAACTGCATCTACCAGCCTATACCACAGCAACGCCAGATCCTAGCCACATCTGTGACCTATACTGCAGCTCCTGGGAACACCGGATCCCTTTTTTTTTTTTATTTGGACAGCTCCAATTCAACCCCTACTCTGGGAACCTCCAAATGCACCCACAGCATATGGGCATATGGAGGTTCTCCAGGTTAGGGGTCGAATTGGAGCTGTCCCGTCAGCCTACAGCATAGCCACAGCAACCAGCAACATGGGATCCAAGCCACATCTGCAAACTACACCACAGCTCACATCAATGCAGGATCATTAACCCACTGAGCAAGGCCAGGGATTGAACCAGCATCCTCATGGATACTTGTCGGGTTCTTAACCCACTGAACCACAATGGGAATACACATATATACATATATACACTTCTTAATGTGCTAATTTTTATTTTCTCTTTCCCATGGCTTCTTCCTTCTTTCTCCCTCCAATCCATTGCTGAAAACAAGGATCAATTAGGTTTTCAAGAGAGAGAGATAGCTTTGTTTTTAACTGAAACAATTTTGTCTTACTGAAAAATCTCCAGGTCCCACAACCTTAACTGAATCTTTGTACTAAAACACCTTAATCCACTCAGGAGTTTAAGCAATGGTTGTGGCAGTCATGCCTTTGATTTGATTTTTGCCTAAGGCCATTTCAATCAGTCTTTGTTGTTCAAAGGCCTTATTTTTTTTTATGTTTTATTGGTTAAGAACATGAAAAAATTGCATGGTCCATACTTATAAGTCCCAAGGATTCTTTATTCTTTCCATTTCCAAGTGTTACTAATACAACATGCAGATGCACATATAGGGGGATAAATGTAAATAAAACAAAGCAAATCTACTGCAACCACAATTTTTCAGAATAGTAAGGGGTTGAAGCATTCCAATACATTTAACTTCTAGTAAAATCTAAGTTTTAAATATAACACCATTTTTCTTTACCTAGTATTTTAGAACAACTTTCAATTCTGTTTTTGTCAAACTTCCTGCCTTTGGTAATAAATGCTACTTAATCTCTCTGTGCAACTGATTTTTTTTTCTTCAGTGATTCATTGCCATTATTTTAACCAGAAGTATTTGCCATATCATATAGAAAATGTAAGAGATTAGGATAAATGTGTATTGATTTCCTATAACCTGAAACTTGTGCTTTAAAAAAGGCTTCATCATTACGCTGTTTAGTACGTGGTGGTAAATCAATGTTTGTTTTTAATATACGAAACTATTTTTCTATGTAAAGGATACAAGTCATTTTAATTGGCTAGCTTGGATATTTAGTATGTTATTTTTAAAGTATTAACTATCCCTAAACAATGCATGAAGTACATGCATAAGTTTTGTGTAAATTACAATATTTTTAGAGAGCTGTTAGATTGATTGAAGTGACCAAAGACTCATGAACTTTAAAAAATATTCTTAAATATCCATCTCCCTTTAACTGTATAGTTTTTGAGGTCAGGTGCTGTATATTATTCATTTTATTCACTTTTTTTGGTAACTAGTGCTTATCGCTTTTGTTCTACTTTTAATTGTTAAAAAATGGAAACCTTTAAGAATACACAAAGTTTTACATTACATATATTTTACAGTTAATTTGATTATTGTAGAGTGACTAAAATAACATTCTTGCATATAACAGCCATTTAACCAATTAAGTCTTTCAGCTTAATTCACAATGGAAGGTGGAGGTACAATTTGCTAGAGAGGGCTAAGGGTAAGAAACATAGTGTATTCTGATGACCATAAGTAAATTTAACATAATGACTGGCAGCCTGAGATGAAGGGGCTCAGGTTTCACTTAATCCAACCAACCATTTTTGCATGAACCCTCTATAAAACCTCTACCCTTAAATGTCCCTGTGATGGGAAAGCAATCCTTTCCACATCTAGAATTTTGTGTTAGCTGAGAAGAAAATGGAAAACAAAATACTGGGATTTTGAAGCATATGGGGAAAATGACAGAAAAGTCATCAACCAACATTTATTCAAAACTAGGAGTTAGTTTTTGTAAGTACACCAGCAGCCACAACTTTGGATCCATCGTAGCATACATGCTAAGGTCTTGCTTCCTACTGGCTCCTCCCAGGCAATGACCAAGCACAGCAGTGTCCTAGAGCCAGATCATTTCTGTCCAATTCAAGACTCTGCTACCAGGCAATCTTTGTTCAAGGACTCTACCGGCCACAAGTTTCACAGAGCTGCAGAGCAGACAAAAGTCTTACCTACCTAATCCTCTTCCTTACCTCTCTCTTCCCACAAGTGTGGGCTGAAGACCCTCTGATGTCTCCCCTTGCTCCTTCTCCTTTCTGTCCTTCACATTTGCTTCCCTAAATAAATCTGCGTGTCAAATATTGTTTATGCATCTGCTTCATGAAGGACCCAAAGGGATATTAGTAATTACTTATATTTAAAAAAAAATCTTATCTGTTAGTGATTTTAATATTTAAATTTGTGGTACTTGAATTTCACAGATTTCACCTGTGATTTGGACAGTATACCAAGGTATTGAGACATATTAGAATTCCTTGCATTTAAGCAGACTGCCCTTTGGGAGTACTAGCCACTCAGGTAAGACAATATTGAATAAAAGGTTCTTTTCTTTTGCATCTATTCCTTCCACTGGGAATTGATACTTTGTTTTTTCATTCTCTTCTGTTGTCATTTTCTCTTGGGCTTCCAGTTTCTTATGGTCTTTTTCTGAATGGCTCTGTAAGCACAAAAGGGTCTAATTTGGAGTAATTTGATCCTTGCCATTGTAAATGTAAGAATCAGGGTATGGAGGGACCAGGGGCAGACCATTCCACAGAAAACTGAAGGACAAGCCTTTAATAGCAGGCTCACCTAGCCTTTGAAATCACCACCCAGGACAAACTCTATTTTATAGCATGAGCTTAAGATCACTCCAACAAATGGAAATGCAACTATCCTCTAAAAGCTCTACCAGTATAACCTTCAAAACTCTTGACCACTTTGAAAAATATTTTTCTATTAGTAAGGGCTATTTTCTTTGTATTTTCCATTTATTTTTGAATCTGAGATTTATAAATACAGGATATTCAAGAGGGGAACATTATAGATAGATGTACCCCCACACTCAACCCCAAACAATCACTGGTCTACTTCATATCATTATAGATTAGTTTTTCCCATACTAGAATATTATATATGGAATCATACAGAATACACTCTATTGTGCCTGGCTTCTTGGCTTGGCAAAAATATTTTTGAGATTCAACCATGTTGTAGAATGTATCAGTAATTTGTTCCTTGTAATTATTTAATGGTTTTTATTTTTTCCATTACAGTTGGTTTATAGCATTATGTCAATTTCTATTATAGAACAAAGTAACCCAATCACACACACACTCATACATACATATATATATATATATATATATATATATATATATATACACACATTCTTTTTCTCACATTATCCTCTATCATGTTCCATCATAAGTGACTAGATATAGTTCCCTGTGCTATACAGCAGGATCTCACTGCTTATCAACTCCAAATGCAATAGTTTGCATCTATTTTGTTATTATAAGATGAATTATTTATTCATTCACCTGTTGATGGATATCTCACTTAAAAATTTGGCCTTTATGAATAAAGGTGCTATGAACATTTGAGCACAAGTCCTTGCGTGAAACTTGTTTTCATTTATCTTGAATAAATACTTAGAAACAGAATCTCGAAGACACAGAGAATGGGGCTTCCTTTCTTAATCAGAAAATCCAATATACCAACTTAAATGTTCATGCATGTCCAAGATCCCTTTATTTTATTTTATTTTTTTGTCTTTTTAGGGCCACACCGGAGGCATATGGAAGTTCCAAGGCTAGGGGTCTAATCAGTGCTACAGCTGTCAGCCTACTCCAGAGCCACAGCAGCGTGGGATCTGAGGCACATCTGCGACCTACACCACAGCTCACTGTATTGCTGGATCATTAACCCACTGAGCGAGGTCAGGGATCGAACCTGCATCTTCATGGATACTAGTCAGATTTGTTACTGCTGAGCCATTATGGGAACTCCCCTAGATCCTTCTTAATCTTAATTTCTAGACTACTTCCTCAAAATCTATTTCCAGAGAAGTTTTTTTGTATTTTAGATATTTTGAGGTCTTATATATCTGTGAATATATTTACTGCATCATCATATTTGAATAATATTTTTACTGGATATAAAATTCTAGATTCAAAGTTGCCTTATGGGAACATTTTAACTTGGTTACTCTATGGTATGTTGTGGTCACTGTTGAGGAGTCATATGGCAACCTCTTATTTTCTGTAGGTATCCTATGTTGTCCTTCTGGAAACTTATAGTATTTTTTCTGTGTTTTGTGTTCTTTGATTTTAATATTTAAGTGAGTAGTGTGTCCAGGTTTGGCTTTCCCTTATTTCTCCTGTTTTACACTCCAAGAGATCTTCCAATCTGTCTTTCATTCTCTTAGCATTTCTTTTATAAATTCCATCTCTTAATTCCTCCCAGATATTTCCTCAGATGTTGGTCATATTCATTCTTCTGTTTATCACTTCTTAGATTTTTTTTTTACTTTTACCATTATATTTGTCACCCCTTATGTTTCCTCTTGACTATTCTTTGTAAATACTTGTTCCTGCTTCACTTTACCAATCTTCAGGATATCAATTATGTTTATTATACAGTCCTGATGTTATATAAGTTACTTTACTATCAAAAAATTTTTTCCTAGCACTTGTGGTGCTCAGATACATATATACATTTTTTTTCCTCCTATATATGCTCATTTTCCTGAGACTATTGGTAACTTTGGTTAATAGTTTCCAACCAGGGAGTTCTTGTTGTGGCTCAGCAGGTTAATAATTTGACATAGTATCCATTTGGATGAGGGTTTGATCATTGACCTCACTCAGTGGGTTAAGAATCTGGTGTTGCCACAAGCTGGTGTAGGTCATAGATGTGGTTTGGATCCAGTGTTGCTGTGGCTGTGGTATAGGCCAGCAGCTGCAGATCTGATTCAACCTCTAGCCTGGGAACTTCTGTATGCCATAGCGGGGCCCTAAAAATGAAATAAAAAAAAATATCCAGCCAAAGTATAGGTCAAATACCAGTCTCTTATCATGTTCCTTGCCTGGCAGATTTTAAAGATGGAAATTACTCCAGGGCTCTCCACCCCTGTTTCATTCTGGCTTGACTATACCACCCTTCCTAGACAAATCTGTTTTATAGGAAACATCATTATATGTCTACTATGGCACTGTCTTTCCTAAATATTTTCCTCCCTTCATTATAATATCGCCTGTTAGGAGTAAGAAGGAAGGATGTGAGGGAGACAAGATTCTTAGGATTTGGTCAATAACTTGGTTATTTTTCTCCTTGCTCCAGCCAATGTCTCTAATTTCCCCCTAATATTACCATTAGAGACCTTGTGACCCCAAGATGATGCCCTTTTCCTGACTTGCAGTAGTTAGAGTACAAGCAAGCCAATATGGAGGGGAAAAATTGGCATAACACAGTTTTCTCAAAAGAATTTTCTATATCTCAGAACTTATTTGTACTGAGAATATTAAACAATCTCTAGGGGGAAAATCACTCAAAGGGAAAATAAGACATTGGGCCTTACCTGACCCACTTCAATTCAAAGGAGAATTAAAGGTCACTTACCCTGTCTGTTGCCACCTACCCCTCTCCTGCTGAAATTCAGCAAACTTGAGTTGGGCAACAGTGGCTAGTTTTAAGTGTCCAATTCACAGTGAGGAGGAGACAGGACAGCCAAGAAATGCCCAAGATGAAGGACATTTGCTTTCTTCCTTAAAGACAAAGTAAGACTTTTTTTTCTGTATGCAAAAAAGTTCTGCTTCGAAGACTTTTCTGGAAGCTTGGTGGAAGCCAGGTGGACCCACCTCTTTCTCCTTCCATCCCCAAAAGCAGTGCAAGCCTTTATTGTCTGCCCCATCATGAGGTTTGGCTCCTAAATTGGGGCTCTGCCCATCTCTCCTCCTGGGGGTCTATGAAGGTAGTTTGGGGAAGCTGGAGTTAGGGGAGTGTGAGGGTCTAGGTGTTGGAGGTGGTCACCAAGAAGATAGGACAACTCGCTGACCTTCAATTTGGACACCAGCAGTCAGAGCCTTCTCACCCCCATCCCTGTTCTTGGAATGTAAGTTCTACCCACCATTTTCACAGTTGAAGTTGTTTTCAAGGATGCAGACTTGAGAGACTATGGCATTGCTGAGACCATCTGGACTGAATATGTGACTGAACTCAGTTAAGTCCTCTACACAAACTTTTAAGATTCTAGTGGGCAGGTTCAGAGATTTCCTCACCTTGCAGCTGCCTAAGACAAGCCTTCTATGTACATTCCCTTGTTTACTAAACCTGCCACCTATCAATCTGGGGTGATCTTCCTCTTTCTCTGATCTCTCCTTGCCTTCCATGTACAATATGGAGGAGGGAGGGGGATAAAATTTTCAAACCAACATCAGATGGCAGATTTTTAATTCCTGTTTGATTAATTGTTAATTCCTGTTTGGGCTAGAAACCCCTGGAATGCCTGGCTTCCACCTCCACAGAACATCCTGAATCTGGGGTTGAAACATGGTCAGGGAGCAGGGGCCTGGGGTGTCAGCTCCAAGGTCAAGGTCCAGGGAGGGGAGTAGACTTCCCCTCAGGCCCTCAGCAGAGGCCTCTAGAGCCAAAAGGAGACACAACAGAGGGAAAATCTTACCAGAGCCTGGAATCCATCACTCACACCCTGAGGTCTCTTTTCCAAGGAGAAATATAAGAAACAAAGTGAGACCAGTAGGAAAAAAATCAATCCATAGCTTCTCCAAAAAGCCACCTCCTTCCTGAGCACCCTAGTCATCTGGATCTCACCTCTTCCTTCATTTTATTCAGGGGGCTTGTGGACATATAATCACCTAACCATTCTCTTTTGTGTCCATTGTGTCCAGACCTGTTGGTGAGGGACTCAGCTGTGGGATTCTGCTCAAGATTTGCAGGTTCTGGGCTTTTGAGCTAAGTCGGGGGTGGGGTGGGGTGGTGGGGAGTATTGGGAATTAGATGGAACTCTTCCTTGGGCTTGAACTTGGGGGTAGGTGGGCAAGGTAGAGGCAGCAGTGCCCTCTCCAGCACGTGGGGGCCATCCCAGGTGAGTGTCTCCATGCCAGTTCTTTAGGAACCCGGACATGACCGCATCTACATAGCCACAGTGAGCAGGTTGTTTGGTGTGCTAAAGCTGATGGTGACTAGCCATCTTCCTCAGCACAAAGAGGACACTGGAAGTATTTATGAAAGGATAGAGCAAGGATATGGAGGTCTGGAAAGACAAAGAGCAAACTCAGATCACTGACTGCATTTGGATAACTAAGCATGGGCACAAATTAGAATCACAGTCAGTGAAAGAGGCAGGTTAGTGAGAAGGGCTTGAGCCAAAAAGCTCTTGTCTCCTACACTCTGCAGGGTCCATACAAGAGTCTTGTCATTTTGTTCAGGAAAGATTCAACCACCAGGGCTATGAGGGACCTTGGCATTACTCTCTCTGGAAGACCAAGATGTGGGAGGGGATGGGGTAGGCTGGATATTGTGAGGTTTACAGGATATCCCAAACAAACAATGAAAGCAGATTATCATTTACTTGTCAAGAAACCATGTTCTAGAATATGGTTCTAAATCTGCTTGCCAGGGATGAGTTTGAAGAAGTCCAACAATGGTTGTTATGTCCCACTCTACATAACAAGCTTTCTGAAGGGGACCTCAGGGTTAAGACATGATTTCTTTTTCAATTCCATTAAAAAAGACTGAGTCTTTTACACGAAAGTCATCTCTGACACCAACATTATCTCCAGTAAAGAAACTGATGGTCATGTTTCAATTACTTCCTCTGCTTTTTACCCTTGGCCACCTCAACCATCCATCTCAGAACTGCACTTTCATTTGCCTTCACATCTCCTATTGACGTTACTCACCAAACCAGTCTGACACAGGGTGGGGGGGCGTAGCCTCTCTCCAATGAAGTACAATTGACAGTCCTTCAGCAATAGAAAGTTCATGGAACTCAATCTTGGTGCTTCGATGCTACTATTGATCCCTATGATAAGAAATAACTATTTCTAAATGACACATCCCTGGCACTCTCCAACATACCATGTTAATTTATAGAATATAAATAAATTGTCAGTCCACCAGGAAAAAAATACCTGATAGGGTGGATCAAAATATAGTGAGAAATTCCCATTCTGTTGACCAAAATGGTACTCCAGTTTCACTACTAACTTGCTATTGTGACAATGATCAGGATATTTAACCTCTCTGGGCTTCAATTTCCTCGTCAGTAAAATGAGGGTTCCTTTCAAATCTAGTAGTACGTGACTTAATCCCTCTTTTTAAACTATCATTTTCAAGGAATTTTTGTCCCTGTACTTTAATCCTTATACCTTTTGTTCTTTCACATCCTCAAGCTCTGCTAGCTTTATCCTCATCTTTAACTTTCACACACTTCACAAGTTTATACCCGTTTCCATCAGTACAAGCATGAAAAGTAATATGATGCATAGATGGTATAAACTTTAAAAATTTAGATCAGGTCTCTCTACTTCAGGATCTTTCTTTAGCCTAATTATCACCAGAAAAACTAAGATCCCACCTTCACGAAGGCATCCCTTTATATTTATATGCCTGGTTTGGAGAGGAAAAAAAAAAGTAAAACTAAGAAAAGGCCCTGAGGTGATAGTTTTTGAAATTAAACCGCATGTTTCCTGTGCTCTCAACCAGAAATTTTCAAGTGATAAACGGCCTAAGAAACACTTTACAAGTAGCAGTTTTTCCAATGACTAAATATTCCTGTCTTCCTGACCACAAGCTGCTAATATTCATTTACAGTGTCTGAAGCAGGCAGAGTAGTATGAGAAATGGCCTGGAGAAGAGAGGAAATGCAATGTCATGGATTATTTTAGCATGGCCAGAGCACAGAGCACAAGGTAGGAAGTGATAACGTTGATGTCAGAAATGTAAGCCAGGCCAGGTTGAGATAAGCCCTAAAAATCATTATAGGAGGCCTCAGGGCAATGGGAGGCCACTCCAGTATTTCAAGCCAGAGAATATCACAACCATCTTAGAGCTGAGGGAAAATCATGGTGCCTTAAGCACAGACTCTGGATTGGAGAGGGGAAAGACCATCAGTTCGGACACCTGCTAGAAGGTGACAGAAGCTGCCCAAGCCAGAGGCTAAGTATCAACAGTGGGGATGCTAGAAGTGAGCCAGTGTGAGAGAAAGAAGCAGAGCATGTAGGAATTTGCTATTATATTTTGCGTAGGGAAAGGAGAAGGGAGAAACATCCAGGAATTCACGCAGTTTTCTGGCTTGGTAAGGTGGGAGAACGATGGTGCCATTTACTAGATGAAAGCACTCAGAAGAAGGGGTAGCATGGATGGAGGTACAGGGTCATTTGAGTGTGGGGCAGTTTGAGCTTTTGATACACTGAAGCCACTACAAGGTCTTTGGGAAATATGCACACTGTTCTGTCCAAGGGCCTTCTCTGTAATGGTATGACTTCCTGAATTGCAAATAAGTGTAGTTGCTGATTCCCCAAGCAGGGAGTCCAGAAACTTGTGCTGGACAGAAACCTTGGCTCTGATCGGCTTTCCATGTGCACATTCTAGGAGGCATCATCCATATAACCATGCTGTTACAATGTTCTTTTTTTGTCTCAAAAACACATGTTTCAATGGAATCTCCCATAAGTACAACTCTGGAGTTCTATGATAGAATCTCTGCAGTATTTGCCTACTCTTGCTTTTCTCTTCTTTACATCTTTGTAATAGAGGAAACAAGACAAACTATAACATCCTTATCTGGATAGTACAAGGGAAAGTCAATGTACTAGACTTGTTTTTTGTTTTTTTCTTTTCTTTTCTTTACAAAATCAAGGGGTTTATGAATTTATGATGTACAAACACAAACCTAGTTTGGGGTAGGATTTCTTCATTTCATTAGGCATTTTTCCCAATTTCTTTGAGGCAGACCTCTCAGAGACTGACAACCAGGCTTCAATTTGTAATATTTAAAATTTATATGTGAAAAGGATATCAAAAAATCCAAGGATGAGGTGGGAGGAGATGGCATTTCTTGCTGTGTTATAATTGAATAAGCAGTCTCCTGTCACAAACTGCATTATTCTCAGAAAGAATTAATTTGCCATATGAGTAATTCAGTATTTGGATATAAAATTGTTAGTTATTAAATCAAGAAGGGACCTTGGAGATCATCTGGCCCAATTACCTACATTGGCAAATAATGAAACTAAAGCTGAAATAAGTGAAAAGTTTTGCATAGTAGCAGAGGTGCTAGGCATGGGAACCAGGTCATCTCACTTTAGCTTGTGCCCTTACTGCTAACTTAACAGCTTCTCAATGGAGTAACTCAAAGGCTAATCTACAGAATCCACCAGAGAGCCTAGAAAACTGACAGTATATCTCACGCATACCCTATTGCATGTGTTCCGAATACAATCATCATTTTAATAATCTGAAAATAGGTGGTTACTCCAACCATCAATTAATTGGTCAGCTGGCCCCTATCAGAATTTTAGGAGTCCAAAATACTTCACATAACACACACCCATACATATTATAGATCCACAGTCAAGGTCTAGTTTATCAGTTTTCAACCTGAGGCAACTTTGACCCCAGTGGACATTTCCAGAGACATTTTTAGTTGTCACAACTGGAGGGTTGCTTCTGGCATCTAGTGAGTTGAGGCCAAGGATGATTCTAAACATCCTACACTGCACATGGCAGCCCCACACAAACAGAACTAAGTGGCCAGAACTAAATGGCCAGTAATGCTGAGGTTGAGAAATCCCGGTCTAAATTAATTACACAGGCAGCAATTGAAAATGAAGAGTGGTAGACAGCTGTTTGGGAATAAATGAAACGCATTTCATAAGGCAAATAAAACAATCAGCAGACATAGATTCTCAAGAAGAAGTATAGGTTAGTGGCTCAGGTCAGAGGCTAAGGTTCAGTCTTTCCTGGCTGTGCCTCTTGAACAAGTTGCTCTAACCTTCCCAAGTCCTAGTTTCCCCTAAAAGGTGGATAAAAAAAATTAGTGCACTTTCCCGGGATAGTTGTGAAGACTGGGTGAGATGATATATGTATAGATACATGTATGCATGTATATATGTGTGTGTATGTATGTGTATGTCTGTCTGTGTGTGTGTCTGTGTGTTTGTATATATATACACTATGACATATATATAAGTACTTCATGTAGTGCCTGAATCTAGTAAATGCTTAAAAATAGTTATAATTTTTTCCAAATTTTGAGACTGACAGAATTATTTGTCATACCCAAGGTTCGCATTTTACAGATGGCAAAACGAAGTTCGGAAATGCATAAGTATGATATCTTATATTTTCTGTAGCATTATATATGAGACCTAGATTATAAACATTAAATGAATAATTATGTTGGTTTTATTGGTTAATAAATTGCCAACATCTAAGGAAAGGAAGAAAAAAAATCATGATATTGTTGTCCCTTCTCACAAAATGGCAACTAAAGCCAAACATTAAGTATCTTACCCAAGGCTATCTTTAGGAAAAGTAAGGACCTGACCTTTAATCTAAACACCACGGGTTCATTTGCTAATGTCACAGCAGGGCAAGTTTCAAAGCATTTCTATTTTTTTTTTTAGGACTTTCGTCTTAATTTGACCATTTAGATCAAATTCATATTTCCCTCAAAAGTAGAAGTTTCCAAATGAAATATGATTGATCCATTGATGACCACATAAATCATTCATAGGCACTAGCTCAGACAGGGCTCAGTTCATTATGCATCTTCTTGATGAAAAAGAAAATTAATCCACCAAATCCAATAAACTTTGTGCCAATCTATCTAAATTGATCAATATTAAAAAATATTGGCAGTTACAGTGCTAATGAGCAACCCCATTTCCTCATAAGGATTCTAGATTAGTGATGTACTTGAAAGGATATCTGGGAAGCAATTCGAGAACCTCAGTACATGTGACATGCCCAGTCTAGTTCTCTGAACTCTGAGTGGGTCAGGAGTCTCTCTGAAACCCCCAGAGAGGATCTGTGGGAGCCTAGATAAAATAACAAAGTCTTTAACCCTAAAGGAAAGTACTATGATTCTCTGCCCTACTCCACCTCAGGCATACAGAGAAGAGTGAGAGTCTGCAGCTGCAGGGGCTGGGACTCAGGGGTTACATTTTTTCCCATCTTGGAGGGAAAATCAACGGAGGACTTGAGATAAGATTTGCAGGCTGTAACTCCTCTAGGATTTTGCTCCCATCCTGTTACATCTTCATGAAGTGCTATGATTCCTTTGACATCCTTGCTAGACCAGCCATTCCAAAAACTGACATGTCATATACCTGCTTTAAACAAGCCTACTGATCCACCACAATTAGTATACCAAAGGTTTAAAGTCAGCCCAAAGCCATCACACACAGAGGAAATCAAGAGGAAAACCATACTTCTACCCTAGTCTTCTCCCTCCCCGATTTCCATTAGGACTTCCCATCAACAGACCTAGATGATAAGGGACTCCAGTGATGCAGTCCATACCTGTCCACTTCATGGAGACAAAGAGCATCACAGTAAAGCAAGGTGATCACACCTGGAGACAGACAGAGGCCATGTGGTACAGTTACTTTGAACTGAAAATCTCTGGCCCTTTTCCCAGTGAGTGCACTAGGAGTGTACTTTTGGAGGTCTTTGGACACTCACAACCTGTATGTGAAACAAAATTATCTCATTGGTCATCTGTATAGCCCTAAGCATATACCCCCAAGCCCGTTTCAACTGAAAAATGAGGAAAATAACAATAGCTAATTTTCATTGTGTGTCTATTACATGCCAGGCACTGTTCTGCAAGTTTTAAATATTTAGATATTAAATCAGTTCATCATCACAACACTATTATTATTATTATTCCCTCCTTACAGATAAGAAAATTAGGCATAGAAACATCAGGAAAAAAAAAGCCCAACCTCACACAGCTAGTCTGGCAAATGACATAACCAGAATTCAAACTCAGCTTGTTCAGCTCCAAAATCCATACATCTAAGCACTGGGCCATGCTGCATCTCAGTAATATTAGTGTACCTATTTCATGGTGTTATTGAAATAACTTTTGAAAAATAAAGGCATGAAAGCAGTTGGTGTTTAACATGTAGGTGGTTCTCAAGAGATACTACCTAAAATTAACCCTATCATTTTGTAATTTCCTAAGACTGATTTTTTTTATAATACCTAGGCATAGTAGACAAAATTTAAAAGGTCCTCCAAAGAAGATTACATTAACTTGGGGACATAGGGGGAAGGATGGAAGTCTGGGAAAGAAAAACATGAAGGTTTTCTTTCACAGGTAAAAATACCTGAGACTTAATATTGACTCTTAGGATTCAGCTTAGGTTTGCTTTCTCTCCTAGGATGTATCAGAACCAAGGTCAAGACAGTTACGGCTCAAAAATGCTCTGAAAGTTTAGTAAAGGTAAGCAATTACACATCTGCGCTTCTGGGAGACATGGCCCCTCTCTTATTTCTGTAACTTTTGTTTCTGAAAGGGTTCTCAGCTTCTTTCTTAATTCCTCTTCTTAGGAATCATCCTCCCATCATGTAACTGATTCAGGAGGCAAACACAGGCTCCCTCCTATTGAAATGGGAGCATCCTCTTTTTCCTCCCTCTTCTTCCCCATGTGGCTGAAAGGAACCAAGTTAGCAGTCAGGTAAAAAAGAGTTAAGGAATTGCCTACTCAGACCTTGCTCTACCATAATTCTCAGGAGAAAAGGGAAAGAGAATTCTAAGGACTTCCAAAGATTTCAGCCAAGTTCCCCCAGAACTTGGGACCAAAAGTTAGCAAAAAAGACTAAGCACTTACAGCTCTGAACCCTCCAGGTTTAATATCTTCTTCAAGGACTCATCAGAGGTAACTGCTGCCGACTAAGATTTGGGGATCAAATCCAGTTATCTAATTACACCTCAAAACGATTTAGACCCCATTCAAAACCTCGTTCTAAAAGCCAAACCGAATATTAACATCTAAAACACTTCAAGCTATTGATCTGGAATAAATAAACTGCTAGATATTTCTCTAGCAAAGATGGGTTTATTTAGGATAAGCAGAGAATTGCAATTCAGGGTCTGCAACTGTGGTGAACCAAGTGCAACTGCCTACCCAGCATGGGAAGGAGAAGCTACAGAAAGGAAAGGAAAGTTGGGAGGGCTGTAGTAAACCAAATCCATGGCTTTTATTTGGCTTAATTCTTGCCAGGAAAGAGGAATCTTTTTCTTGTTGGGTTGGGCTATACTCCCAGGGCATGAGAGCTTCTCCTTCTGGTCTCCCACTGCTACTTATTTGAAGATTCTGTTTATTAATTTTTGCACAGTCAATTCACAATAAAATGAAAAAATTCATAATTAACGTTCTCTGGAAAAACAGTTTGGATTTAGCAAAAAAAATCATAAGAATGCTGCAGATAGCACATATTCCTCAGCCCTTCTGCTTTCACAGCTTGGATCTAAGTAGCACCAAGCAAAAACTCAGTTAATTTGGTTTGTTATCATCTCAGTATTTCCACTTGCTGTTGTTTTTTAATTGGTGCAATTGGTTGGTTTGATGTTTTTTTCTTTCTTTTAACTTTTTTTGCCAAAGATTATATACACCTTCACTTCCACAATCCCTGTTTACACATATTCACCTTTGGGGGGGGACATGCCCCCAATATGTGGTAGTTCCTGGGCCAGGGATTGAACCTACGCCACAGCAGTAACCTGAGCTGCAGCAGTGACAAGTCTAGATCCTTAATCCACTGCACTACCAAGGAATTCCATAAATTCACTTTTTTAAATTCAATATAGTGACTTATAATCTTATGTTAGTTTCAAATAAACAACATAGTGATTCAACATTTTTATATATTATAATCCATTTAAAGTTATTATAAAACATTGGCTATATTCCTTGTGCTGTACAATATATCCTTGCAGCTTATTTATTGTATACATGGCAGTTTGTACTGCTTAATCTTTTACCCCTACTTTGGCCCCCCCCTTCCCTTCTCCCCACTGGTAACCATGTGTTTCTCTATATATTTATGTTCTCTATATTATGAGTCTGCTTCTATTTTGTTATATGGATTCGTTTGTTTTATTTTTTAGATTTTATATATAAGTGATAACATGCATTATTTGTCTTTCTCTGACTTATTTCACTAAGCATAACACCCTCCAGGTCCATCCATGTTGTTGTAAATGGCAAAATTTCACTCTTTTTTGTGGCTAATATTCCGTTACATATATACACATACACACCTTATATATATTATATATATATATATATAAAATATATATATACACACACGCATCTTGTCCTCTTTATCTATTTATCTATTGATGGGCACTTAAGTTGCTTTGTTATCTTGATGTTGCTGTGAACATTGGGGTACATGAATCTTTTTTTTTTTTGTCTTTTTGCCATGTTTGGACCACTCCCGCAGCATATGGAGGTTCCCAGGCTAGGGGTCGAATCGGAGCTGCAGCCGCCAGTCTACGCCAGAGCCACAGCAATGCAGGATCCGAGCCACATCTGCGACCTACACCACAGCTCACAGCAACGCCGGATCCTCAACCCACTGAGCAAGGCCAGGGATAGAACCCACAAACTCATGGTTCCTAGTCGGATTCATTAACCACTGAGCCACGACGGGAACTCCCATGTATCTTTTTTAATTAGTGTTTAAAGTTTTTTTTTTAATAAATACTCAGGAGCGAAATTTTTGCTGGGTCATGTGGTAGTTCTATTTTTAGTTTTTCTGAAGGAAAAAAAAAACCCATACTGTTTTCCACAGTAGCTGCACCAATTAACATTCTTCCCAACAGTGCATTACTATTCCCTTTTATTCACATCCTTGCCAACATATGTTATTTGTGGTCTCTTTGATTACAGCCATCTTGACAGGTGCAAGGTAATACCTCATACATTTCTCTCATGATGAATGATGTTGAGCATCTTTTCATGTGCTCAGTTTCACTTTTTGCAATAATCTATTTTACCCAATTTCAACTAAGAGAAAGCTTCTAATCAAGAAAGCCCCCAAAGGTAATGGCCTATTTAGTTTCCATCTTTGCTCTGCTGAGCTTCTACTCTTCTAATTGTCTCCCACACCCAGATGCATATTTAGAAATAACTGTAAACAATAAGCATAGGCACCAACCTCAGGAATGACTGGATGCTCTGGAGGCCCCCTGTAATGCCAAATTTAACTTTCTTCTGGTGGGAATGTGAGGGACTTCCAGTCACTTGGGGGAAAAACTGGAACAGAGCATCAAGAGATGCTTACAGTGCTGGAGACAAACCTGTATGGGGCTTCTTAGTTATAACACTGAATACTGGCACCTGTAATCTCTCATTCCCTCCTCAATCACCACCACCTGCACTATCATCAGACATGGCCAGTTTGAGGTTTTGCTCAAGGATATTCCAATGACTGAGACCAAGGAACCAGGAATCTGTGGCTTTCTATTTCTTTCCTCCTAGTGGTAAATATTACAATTCTCAGCAGTGATGAGATGTAAAGTTGATGTATCTGAGTCCTGACTTCAGGACTCAGATACATTTATGAAAGGATTAAGTCAGAAAGGAAGAAAGTCACATCATTGACTAAACTCTCAGGTCAGTTAAAAACAAGCCAAGAGGTTCTCAGCTTTAGAAACAGTAAGTTTCAAGGAACTTTGTAAAAATACAAATCCTGAGGAGCTCCCATGGTGGTTCAGTGGGTTAAGAATCCAACATTAGTGTTTGGGAGGATGCAGGTTTGACCCTGGCTTGCTCATAAGCTGCAGGTGTGCCCTTAATAAATAAATAAATAAGTACATAAATACAACTACCCAAACTCCTCTCCAAACCTATTAAAGCTCAAATTTCAAGTATATTATCAGGTAGTCATTAAGTCATTAAAAAATCATAGTAAGATAAAAAACAGGTCCATATATAATTCTCAAGTACAGCTATAGTTAAGAGACATTGATATGGCCAAAATTTCTAAGTTCACGCATACCTCCTTACCTCCCCACCTCATTAATATCATCTTCCAGATATTTTCATATCTGGAATGTTTGGTGTTGGGGAGATCAAGAATCAGGTGCAGGATCTCTCTGCTATGTTATCATTCAGGCTACAAACTTTGAGACCCACCCCACCCTACCCCCACCACTGAGGTGAATGAAGCAGAAGGTAAGAAAGGCCATAGCAACAATTCAAGCAGCAGGTTTCTTTATTCTTTTTAGAGATTCCTATTTCCTAATACTAGATGCCAGTTAGATTAACTTTTACAAAATATATTTGCTGGAAATTAAAATGTTCCCTGTAGTTTGGAACTACAACATAGGCAGTGACTCATGATTAAAGCTTTTTCCAGTCCTAAGGAAAAAAAAAATAATGAATAAAGTTACACAGAATTTTATCATAACGCAGGCTGCAGTGTATTCAATCTGTCACGTGAATTTCACTTCTTTGGGGTTTGATATTCTTGTCTAATTTTTTTGTTTGGTCCACGCAACCATTTTGGATCTACACAGGATGAAAGCGTCCTTATTTTTGGTACCCTAGTCATGTCTCTCATAGCCCTGAGTAGAGCAGATGTTTGTGAGAACAAATAAATAGAATGGTCCACGGAGGGAAAATGAAGCAAAAGAACTGCTTCTAACCTTTCCCTTATGCATGTGAAATGTGAAAACACCATAAGTGTGTAAGTGATGCTTTATTAAACTCAGGGAATTGAAGTCCTTTTTTTTTTTTTTTTTGCCTTGAAGGCTTAACTATTTCTATAGCCTTGTGAGTGTACCTTTTGTGGCACTCTGTAAGAATTTAAAATCTGAAAACTTGAATATTTCACATGAAGTTGTGAAACAAATAAATTACATAACTAAGCAAATTGTTCAGAATCTTTAGATCTCTCATTGGCTTTCTAAATGAAATCCCCAGTTGGATATTGAACTCATAAATTATGCAAAAACTGATAATAAAACGATTTCACCATTTATCAGCTAATCATTCATATTCTGCCTCATCTTAAACTTTTGAGAATCAAACATTCAAAACCTTAAAAATCTATCTGGTGGAAATTTGAATTATAATTAAGTCTAAAGGTTCTGAGTATCTTAACTTCCAATGATTCGAACTATTCTGTTAAGATTATTAAAGCACATAAAGCACATTTCTGTGTTGAACAACCATTGTAAATATGAAAAAGCTTAACTGCCTATGTAAACTGGTTTATATTTTAATAACTCTACTACTGTATTTACAAAAATGAAGATTTTATCAAAATTTCTGGTCAACCTACACTTTGCATTAGTCCTTGAAATATCTATCCAAAGCTACTCCTCTGTTTCCAACTAACTCAGTGCCCATTAATGATGCTTTTCAATTAAAATAGAATGCCAGACATTTAGAAGATTCTGCCTTATATATCCCAGATCAAATCCCAAAAACCAGCTTGAATGAACTAATCAAAGGAGGAACGATTTTATTGTGTCAAATAACCATTATAGGTTGCTACATAACCATGCAAAATTATCAATGATTTTAATATTTTATATTTTGACCAGTGCTACTTTTTTGTATTTTTGTTTCTTTTAGACTTTTTAGGCATAAAAAAAATTCTCACAGAAAACGTTAAAAAAAATTCCTTTCTTTGAGTTTCCGTTGTAGCTCAGTGGGTTATCCTCAATCTGACTAGTATTGAGGATGAGCGTTCAATTCCTGGCCTCATTCAGTGGGTCAAAGATCTGGCATTGCCATGATCTGTTGTGTAGATTGCAGATGCAGCTCAGATCCCGCATTGCTGTAGCTATGATGTAGGCTGACAGCTGTAGCTCCAATTTGACCCATAGCCAGAGAACCTCCTTATGCCACAGGTAAGGCCCTAAAAAGCAAAAAAGAAAAGAGATAAAACCCAGATATTAATTTAGAATAGAAACTTGATTGTTTAGAGATAGATCAGGAACCAGGCTCTGAGCTCTAACGAGAGAGAAAGTATGAGTTATGTGATTCCATAAAATAAAAATAAACTGGCTGAGTCACATAAGTAAGTGACATTATAGAGGTGTTAGCTAACCTACTATGAAAATTAAATTGCAATATGAATGTATCAATTCAATATGTTGTACACTTTAAACTTACCATTTATGTCAAACATAACTCAAAGAAAAACCTATTGCTCAAAAAACATAAATACTTCTAAGTCCTGAGAGACATTTTTCCCATGAAACCTTATGTAGAAGACTGTGTGAAATGTAAATAACAAGATCCTTAATGACAATCCTACAGTAAGTGCAAAAATAGGACATTCAGCACTGTTTCTGACACAGTCACTCAAGGCAGGTCAACAAGAACACAGTGCAAAAACAACAAAAGTCAGCTGAGTAAAAGCACTTGGGAAGAGAGGAATGCTAAAATGGTGTGGTAAAAGCAAGCAGCTTTCTCTTGTCTGGCAACTTATGAATACATTTTGTAGGACCTGGAAAAATGTTTGGACTGTATCTTTTAAGAAACACTCCATAAACTTTTGATAAATGTTGAATGGTTGTGAATTCAAGATATTTTCTAACAAGTAGAAATATAACTTCAAAATTCAAAGTTTCAGTGGATCTTCATCTAGATTTCATTTTAAATCTGTATTTATCTAAAACTTCCATTGAGATAACTGATATTTTTGTCAAGGGTTACCAGAGATAAACCCTCACAGGTGCTTCTTTACCACAACCGGCTTACCTCAGATGTGTGAAATGACATGGTCCTTAATCCCCAACCTGCTCTCTTTCCCATCCTTAACATTAAGAAGACAGAGAGAGTATTTGAAACATTAATGCAAAATGAACAAATCTCTTTCATGCCATTCACCCTCATTTTTTAAAATTTGGAATTAATTTTGAATTGAACAGAAAAGCAACACCATAGACTAGAGCACCAGCCTCCACTGTTCTTACCTCTCTGGACTACTTAATGCCAAAGCAGTCATGTATAACAGTTTGTAAAGCTCTGGGACCAGATGGTAAGGGCTCAGCCTGCTTTGTAAAGCACTGGCATCAGCTGCCGAACATTTACCCTGCCCACCAACAAACACAGATACAAGCCCTACTCATCAACATCTCCTAAAGTGGACCACTATTATTTACTGGCTCTCCCCTCAGGCCCAGTTCTAGATCCTAATTTGTCCCAGAACAAATAATTAGGCCTAGGCTTCCTAGGCAAGTACTACCTTCATAATGAGCCAGAGTCAAGTGGCAATTTAGTTGAGTCAGTTTTGGTAATCAACATCCTTCTCATTGAAGCTTCCTTCTCTTCTAGCCCAAGACAACTGAGCTCAACAACCCTTTAAGCCTTGCTCTGAAATTGGATGCTAGTCGATTCTAAAAAGTTGTTATAAAATCACCACTTGCTGTCCAGGAAGCAATCTGAAGGAGCTGTAAACTCAGAGTCATTCCAAAAGTCAATATTCCGAAATCATCAGTCCAGTGTTTGGAGAAGAAAAGCTTAACATTTTAGCACTCGGTGTCTTGGAAGGAAATAGAGATACACTCAGCTGGAATTGTGAATGAACTATTTATTTACAGAGGAGCGGGGAGGTTTAAGAACCCACAAGGGATTCTGAAAGCACTCAAGGACCACAACAAGAAACTGTGTCTACCTCCAGGCCTCAAAAGAGAGTTGAGGAAAAAAAAACAGTTTATGTAACCCAAGGCATGTCAGAATTACAGGACTCATAATCTCAGAAGGAAAAAGCCACTGCAGGAATCATAATGTAGAGGTAAAAAGGGAGGGAGCATGACATAGGAACACCATGACTGCTTTCTCCTCTGGCTTTGTTGTCTGCTGCAGGAAATTCCCATTGGCAGGACCTAACTAAAAGTCAAGGCAAGGGGGCCTAACCAACCCAGCCCAGGTCAGAGAAGAAGTAAAAATGGGCAGAGAGTGGAGAATCCAACTAATATTCTTGCAAAACAGTGGCATTTCTGGTGCTTGCAAGGACTGTCTTGGAAGTAAGTCAACTGGTGTGAGGTAAGAGGCACACAGATAACCAACACTGTGTGTCTCTCCACGAGATAAACTCAAAATTGTTCTTGGTCTTCTTTGGGGGAAAACACCTTTGTATTGTCAAACAAACAGAATTTTTCACTGATGGTTCTTAAACTACTTGCTGATACCTTAAACTCATTTCCAAAAGCAGTGTTTTTATTTTTCTCCTAGAATGGCAAAGCATTACATTGTAATACTGGAAATGTGAGGGTAAGCAATGCATCCCCCCAATTCCATGCCTAAGGAAGAGAAAGGGAGAAAAAATATTTAATCCAGCTGCAGCCTGGTCCTCATTATAGACTCTAGTTCAACTCCTTTATAATCAACAATGCACAGAGAACCTCATTTGTTAAATTGGGAGGGAAAAGGAATAAAGACAAAGGAGAGAAGCTTGATGGAGGGATGCTAGCAAAAACTCTTCACCTACATACCACCATTTTCACATCTGAAATGTAATTTTCACATATTCAACAAGGAAACATGTTTAGAAAAACAATTTAAATTTCAGCTAAACAGCTGGTCTGAAACAATAGCTAGCCTCCAAGCATATTTTTTTTTAATGTTAAATGTAAAGCTTGGAAGACTACTTCCTAAAACACCCCGTAGCATATACTGTTAGTGAAAATTATATGCTGCAGAGGGTATAGTGACACAGCCTAGCATATATTCACCCAATATTGCTCCGTCTAAAGAAAAGGAAAAATAAGGTCACCAACAGTAATTTACAGGCATTAAAGCCTAGAAAAATAAGCCTAGAAAAATAATATATATATATATAAAAGAAACTAGAAAAATAAGGGCAAATTAAACACAAGGTAAATGGAAAGTAGAAAATAACTAAGAATAGAAATTAGTAAGATTAAAAACAAAAATCTATAGAGAAAAATCAGTGAAACTAAAGCTAGTTCTTTGCAAGTACATACAAAATTGATATACCTCTAGCCAAATTGATAAAAAGAGAGTAGAAAGAAATTGCCAGTATTAGGTAATAAATAGGTGGCATCATTACAGGTCCCACAGACATTAAAAAAGAAAATAAAAACATCATGAATAAAATAATGTTTCTAAATTCAACAAATTAGATGAAATGGATTATTGAACCACAATTCAAAAGAAACCAATCAAATAGAGACCAAATCCAAGAGACAGAAAACATAAATAGTCTTATAGCTCTAAATAATTAAATTCGTAATTAAAAACTCTCCAACAAAGGCTGAAATTACATCATTGGTAATTCTTCCAAACATTTATTTATTTATTTATTTATTTATTTATTTATTTATTTATTGACTTTATTTATTTTTTGTTTTTAATTTTTATTTTTTAATTGTTATTTCCCCAATATATTTTTTTCTACTGTACAGCATGGTGACTCAGTTACACATAAACATGTACACATTCTATTTTCTCCCATTATCATGCTCCATCATAAGTGACTAGATATATTTCCCAGTGCTACACAGCAGGCTCTCATTGCTAATCCATTCCAAAGGCAATAGTTTGCATCTATTAACCCCAAGCTCCCCAACCACCCCACTCCCTCTGCCTCCCCCTTGGCAACCACAAGTCTATTCTCCAAGTCCATGATTTTCTTTTCTGTGGAAAGGTTCATTTGTGCCATATATTTTAGATTCCAGATATAAGTGATATCATATGTATTTGTCTCTTTCTGAATACTTCACTCAGTATTTAAGCTTTTGCACAGCAAAGGAAACCAAAAAGAAACAAAAAGACAACTTACAAAATGGGAGAAAATAGTTTCAGATGATGCAACTGACAAGGGCTTAATCTCTAGAATATAAAAAACAACTTATACAACTCAGCAGCAAAAAAGCCAACAACCCAATTGAAAATTGGGCAAAAGACCTGAATAGACATTTTTCCAAGGAAGATGTACAGATGGCCAACAAGCACATGAAAAAATGCTCAACATCACTGATTATTAGAGAAATGCAAATCAAAACTTCCAAACATTTAAACATAATAAAATACCATTTCAAACAATCCCTTTCAGAAGAGAGAAATGACACACCTTCCAACTCTGACTGAGACTAGTATTACCTCGACACCAAAATCAGACAAAAACAGTACAAAAAATGAAAACTACAGACCAACAACTTTCATGAACATTGATGCAGAAATCTTCAATACAGTATTAAAACTGAACCAAGAAATGTTTAAAAAGAGCAATACTTCATGACTAAATGGGATTTACTCCAATAATACAAGACTAGCCAAAAAAAAAAAATAGTGTAATTTACCACATTAAGAGACTAAGGAAGGAGGACTTCCTGTTGTGGCCTAGAGAAAATGAACCTGAGGAGTATCTGTGAGGATCCTGGTTCAATCCCTGTCCCGCTCAGTGGGTTAAGGAATTGTCTTTGCCATGAGCTCTGGTGTAGGTCACAGACATGGCTCAGATCCAGTGCTGATGTGGCTGTGCTGTAGGTCAGTAGCTGTAGCTCCAATTCAAACTTTATCCTGGGAACATCCATATGCCACACCCTAAAAAGCAAAAAAAAAAAAGAAGAAAAAGTAAAGGAAAAGAAAAAAGGCTAAGGAAGAAAAGCTGTATGAGCATCTCAATAGATGAAGGGAAAGCATTTGGTAAACTTTCACATCCATTTATATTAAAAACTGTCATAAATGCAAAATGATAAAAGGCATGTACAAGAACCTATATAGTTGGGTGGCCCACTATATAGGTTAAGAATCTGACTGCAGTGGCTTGGGTTGCATCTGCGGAGGTGGAGGTTCCATCCCCAGCCCAAGACAGTGGATTAAAGGATCTGGCATTGCCAAGTGCAGGCTTGGATTCAATCCCTGGCCCAGGGACTTTGGGTGGGGCCATTAAAAAAAAAGAAAGAAAGAAAGAAAGAAAGAAAGAACCTACAGTTAAGATTATACTTAACTGTGAAGGACATGCTTTCTCCACAAGAGTATCAATAAGGTAAAAATGTCTTACTTTACTACTTACTTTACTACTTCTATTCAACATCATACTGGAAGTTATAGTCAGTGCAATAAAGTAAGGAAAAGAAATAAAAATTATATAGATTGGAAGAAAAGAAATAAAACTCTCTTTATTCAAAGATGACATGATTATTTACATAGAAAAATCTAGAGGGTTTCCAAAATGACCTAGAATATAAAGACAAAATTAGCTAGTTCCTAAGTGTCTGGTCAGTATAAAAAAAATAAATTGTATTTCTTTTTTTTAATATTTTTTTTTATTTTCCCACTGTACAGCAAGGGGGTCAGGTTATCCTTACACGTAAATTGTATTTCTATGTATTAACAATGAATATTTAGAATATAAAATTAAAGAAACATTTATAATAATATAAAGCACATATAAATATAACAAACATGTCTAGCTTCTCTATGTTCAGTATTGCAAAACACTGATGATAGATAACAAAGATCTAAATAAATGGAAAGATGAATCATTCTCATAAGCTGAAAGAATTAATTTCCTTAAGATATCAGTTCTCCCTCAATTTGACCTATGGTTTTAATGCAACCTAAATAAAAATACTCATAATATTTTGTGGATACTAACAAAATCCTAAAATATACGTGAAAAAGCAAAGGAATCAGGATAGCCAAAAAATTTTGGAAAAAATTACAAAAAGCGCACACTACAAATTTCATGACTTACTAATAAAGAGTGTGGGATATTAGCAAAATGATAACACATAGATCAATGGAAAAGAAATGGTGTCCAGTAATAATCCTACACAAATATAGTCAACTAATATTTGACAAAAATTAAAAGAAATTTCAGGAGTTCCCTTTGTGGCATAGTGGTTAACAAATTCGACTAGGAACCATGAGGTTGTGGGTTCGATCCCTGGCCTTGCTCAGTGGGTTAACAATCTGGCGTTGCCATGAGCTGTGGTGTAGGTCTCAGATGCAGCTCGGATCCCTCATTGCTGTGGCTGTGGTGTAGGCCGGCAGCTACAGATCCAGTTAGACCCCTAGCCAGGGAATCTCCATATGCCGTGGGAGCAGCCCAAGAAATGGCAAAAAGACAAAAAAAAAAAAAGGCATTTCAAAAAAGCTTGAAAAACTGAACACCCAGAAAAACATGAACCACTGCAGATACCTCATCTTTTATTCAAAAATTGACCAAAGACCTCAATGTAAAAAGTAAAACTCTCAAAAATCTTGAAAAATAAAATAAAATCTTCAGACCTTGAGTTAGGTAAAAAAAAAAAAAAAAACTTTTCTGTAATATGACATCAAATGTTAAATCCATCAGGGGAAAAATATAAACAGGCTTTATCAAATTATGAACCTCTACTTTATGAAAGACACTGTTAAGAGAATGGAAAGATAAGCCACAAACTGAGAGAAAATATTTGCAAATCACAATTCTAACAAAGGACTTGTACATACAATATACAGAGAATTCTCAAAACTCTACAGTAAGAAAACAAGCGGCATAATTTTTTGTAATGAACAAAACATCTGGACAGAGAGTTAACCAAGAAAATGACCACACTGAAAATAAGCGTGTTAAAAAATGCTCAATATCACTAATCATTAGGAAAATGTAAATTAACACTGCTGTGTTAACACATAACAAAGGAAAGGCAGTCAAACAAAAACCCCGACTACCTCAAGTTCTGAGAGGATATGGAGATATTCTTGCATACTGTTGGTGGAAATATAAAATATATAACTACTTTTGGAGCAAAAACGGCTTGGAAGTTTCCTATAAAGTTCAGCATATATTTATTCTATGAACCATCAAACCCAACCCTAGCATTTTCCCAAGAGAAATGAAAACTTATATTCACACAAAATTCTGTACAGGAACACTTATATCAGCCGTGTTCATAATTGTCAAAAACTAGAAACCGCCCAAATGTTCTTCCACCAGTAGGTAGATAAATAAAATGTGGTTCATACATACAATATAACACTACTAAGCAATAAAAAAATGGATTCCTGCAACATGTATATATAAATCTTAAATTTTGCTAAGTGAAAAAATAAGAAACAAAAGACTGTGGCTCCATTTATAAGACTTTCTGAAAAAGGAAAAATTTTATAGGAATAGGAAGCAGACCAGTAGGACTGGGGACAGAGTGTAAAATTGACTATAAAAGGACAGAAGGAGAGAATTTTTGAGGGGATAGGAATGTTCTACATCATGCTTTGTGGTGGGTAGATACACACTTCTCTACGTCAAAACCCATGAAAATATATACCACAGAGAATACATTCTTCTTTGCATAAATTTAAAAAGAATCAAGAATAAAGGGAACACAAAATAGAATGCAAATTGTAATCAATAAACGAGTGAATTACAAATAAATAACATAACCACAGAAAAGGGGAATGGAGAATGAAAGAACTGACATAAATTAACTTTGAGCTAATTAGTTTTAGCATTTTTACTGGATGCTGTTAAGGCTAAAGATGAAAGACCTCTACACAAAAACAGTTACAGGGGTAATAATTTCTTACAGGAGTATATGTTAACAATTTATTTTTAAAAAAACTTTTCTGTGCATACTAGAGTTGAAACAAATAAGTAAATACAGATAATAAAAACCATGTTTGGAGTTCCCATCATGGCTCAGTGGTTAACGAATCCGACTAGGAACCATGAAGTTGCAGGTTTGATCCCTGACCTTGCTCAGTGGGTTAAGGATCCAGCGTTGCCGTGAGCTGTGGTGTAGGCTGCAGACACAGCTCGGATCTGGCATTGCTGTGGCTGTGGTGTAGGCCGGCGGCTACAGCTCCAATTAGACCCCTAGCCTGGGAACCTCCATATGCTGTGGGAGCAGCCCTTGAAAAGGCAAAAAAGACACACACACACACACACACACACACACACACACACACACCAAAAAAAAAAAAAAAAAAAGCATGTTTCTCACTGGTTTCTCACTGGAGAAAGGTTACAAATAAGGAAAGGGGGAATTCTAGAAGGAACCCTTTGGTATTAGATTGGAATCTGAGATATCAGAATAAATTCATGGGTTTTTTTTTTGCTATATACAGGGAGATACATACACAAATAATATGAGTAGCTAGATATACCAACATCATGTTCACTGTAATGTGTTGCACTGAGAAAGGCACAGCATGATTTCTGTGGTGTTCTTGACAAAAATGGATAACCTTGACCTAAGCATCAAAAAACTTCAAACTTAAGCTGAGAGAAACCTGATACAATAAATATTCTTTAAAAGTGGTCTGGTCATGAACGATAAAGAAAGATTGGGAAACTACCACAGAATGAAGGAATCTGGAGAGAAACAACAACCAAATGCAACATGAGATTCTGGACTCGATCTTGTAACGGAAAGTGACATGTAATGGCAACACTGGTCAAATCAGAATAGTCTGTGGTTTCATTAAAAGCATTGTACCAATGTTAATTTCTTCATTTTGTACTGTGGTTATGTAGAATATTAAATGTACAGGGAATTCTCAAAACTAGTTTTGCCACTTCTTCATAAATCTAAAGTTATTTTGAAATTTTTTTTAAACTAGGGAGGAAATGACCCCAGGTGGCCTATGCCATGTATCCTGAATGGAGACATTGCATCTTTAGTCACAGTAGCCAGATTGATAGCTAAGTACATAACCTTGACCATGAAAACTGAGAGTCAAGTTAAAGATGGATATGAAAGAATCAGTAGTTAATTCTGTGGTCCAGGTAACCAAAGCATGGCATAATGAAGGAGGGACATTTAGACCTGTGTCATAGTTTAGTTCAGAAACACAAAACATGCCAATGGGTCCTTTTACGTGGTGTCCAGCAAGAGCTTCACAGGCAGCCAAAATGAATTAATGGGCCGCATTTACAACTTGAACCTGAATTATGTAGCTACTGAGAAAAAAATCCATTGTGGATTTCTTCCTTTTCACCTCCTGTGGGAAGAGGCACTATTTCTTAGTTTTGTAAAAAAAAAAAAAATTATTATAGTTCATTCATAATGTTCCATCAAATTTCTGCTGTACAAAAAAGGGACCCATTTATACATATATATACATTATTTTTCTCACATTATCTTCTATCATGTTCTATCACAAGTGATTGGATATAGTTCCCTTTGCTGTACAGCAGGACCTCATTGCTTATCCATTCTAAATGTAATAGTTTGCATCTGCTAATCCCAAACTCTCAGTCCATCCTACTCCCTCCTCATTCTCCTTGGCAACCGCAAGTCTGCTCTCCATGTCTATGAGTCTGTTTCTGTTCTATAGAAAGGGTCATTTGTGCCATATTTTAGATTCCACATATAAATGATACCATATGGTATTTGTCTTTATCTTTCTGACTTACTTCACTTAGTATGAGAATCTCTAGTTGCATCCATATTACTGCAAATGGCATTATTTTGTTCTTTTTTCTAGCTAAGTAGTATTCCATTGTGAATATGTACCACATCTTCTTAATCCATCTGTTGATGGACATTTAGGTTGTTCCCATTCTCAGCTATTGTAAGTATTACTGCAATGGACACTGGGGATTAGGATGCATGTATCTTTTTGAATGAAATTTTTGTTTGAATATATGATGGGCCACTATTTCTCTTCAAGCTTTATTTCCCACTTTCTCTAGGCTTGTTTCCCATCACCTCATTTTTCCAGTTTGGAAACACAGGGCTTATCTCCCATCTTTTGGGTATTAAGTACTACTGACAAACCCTTTACCTAGCACAGACCAGTAAGTTTGTCTCTACTCTCTTGGTCAGCAAATTTCTTCCCTTAATCCCTCTTGCAAGGGACAACTTTGCTAAAATGAAACTTCTATCTCATTTCTCTACTGTCCAAGAGGTCACAATAATTTCCTGACATCTATTGCAAATTACAGATTCATAATGCAATTTATAAACTCTTCTTCTTAGCTTAATATACTTCTAACCTTATAACTTTATTCTTTCAAACATGCAAGCAAGGACTAATTATACCAACTGCTTTACTTCTCCCTTCATACATTATTAATCTTATCCATGTAACTCCTCTTATTCACTGAATCCAATCCTTACAACCTTAAAAGCCATGTTCATCTCATTTCATGCAAAAGACAGAGGGAGCTGACTCCCGGGGTCCCTTTAAATTCTCTCTGTACTGATCTCCTGATGCAAATTCTATCACCTACGTCACTGACATTATGTTATTTATTTTCATTTCATTCCATCTAATTGTTTCTTGTGTGTACTTGTGTCACAAATAACATATTATGGAAATAAATTCTAATGGATTATAGCTACATATAAAATGCATCCCACATGGCAAAAGATATTTGCTTCAGAGTCTCAAAAGGTATAACACAGTACAAACTTTCTATAGCTATAAAGTGTTGCCTACCACTAATTTTTTTTTCATTTTTATATCACACAAGTTATAAAAATTCATGACAGAAAAAAATATTCCATCATCCTTAGTCCTACCACAGAAAGATAAACAATGTTAGCACGTAAGTATATATTCAAGACCTTTTCTTATTCACATGCATAAATATCTCTCAAATATAAATACTTTGTAACTTGCTTTTCTCATTAATAATATATTGCTGACATCATTCAAAAACAATATATATGTGCTTATATATTCATTGTCAAATACTGAATAGTATTGTATGAATTACCATAATGAATTTATCCAAACCCCTATTATTGAACACTTAACCTCTGTCCAGTTTTCCTGCAATATTAAAGGTGCTATAATGAACATCTCTATAAATGCATTCTTGATCATTGGTCTGATTTTTCCACAGAAGAATTTCCTAAAAGTGGAATTACTAAACCAAAAGCAGCACACATCAAAAAATTCAACATACATAGCACCAACTTCTCTTCAGAAAAACTTGTGCCAATTTACATTTTATTAACAGTATGTATGAGTGTTCAATGTCAGCCCATATTCACTAACAATGAATGTTATTCTTAAAAAAGAAAAAACCTCATTAGCCTTTTATATCATGGTTTTGTCTACTAGTATATTTCTCAAAGTCTTTAGTAGGATTAAGATTTGACTTCTAGTCACTGCCCACTTCCCATGCAAGCCTTCAACTTCAACTTGGAAGGATATTTTTTGAGATGCTATTCACACAAATCCCTTTCTCCCCATCTCCATTGCCACCTCACTGTTCCAAGCCATCACCTCCTAAGTTATGGGGCAATTCTTTAAAAATCCTCCAATGGAGATTGGCTTTATATTCCACCCACCTAATTAGTCCATCCACTAAACATCAGCCACAGAAATCCTTCTGCAATAAACAACACATATCAGTTCATAGCACTGTATTGCCCCAAACCTTCCAAGGCCTCCCAGGTCAACAATAAAAAATTGTAAATGCCTTCCCCAGAGCCTATGAGATCTTATTCTTGACCCTGGGCCTCTGACTCTGGGGTGAATTCAAACTTTGAGAAACATAAAATTTATGCAATTTAATGTGCCCAATTCAAGAAAAACAATATAAAATTAGATTCAATATTTTGCAAGAATTGACGCAAATGTGGAGCTGAAGCTTATAATTTGCTACCTTTGCAGTCAAGTTGCCTCACATCTTCCAACTCTCTCCCTCCTTCACTCTTCTTCAGTCACACTGGACTTCTTTGATTCTCCTTGGCATTTGCTTTTGTTACTGTATTTGCCTGAAACACCGTTCCTCCAAATCTCCTGGTGACTGATTCCTTCCTATTATTCAGGTCTCAGCATTACTATCATGTCTTCAGAGAGGAATTTCCTGACATGTAATAAGATAGAGCTTCATACCACCACCCCTATTGCCCTTTATGCAGGAATCTTCTCCATTAGAATGTTCTATTTTGCTTTTTATAGCCCTTTATCAGTATTTGAAAATATACCGTTTGTTTATTCATTAATTTGTGGACTCTGTCTCTCCCCACTAGAGCCCATAAGAGAAAAGGAAGTGTCAGTGCTGTTCACTTTTATAACCTTCAGTGCCTCAAAAATGTGAGACATATTGTATGTGCTCAATAAATATTGGTAAATTCAGTGAGTAAAAAAGAATGTATGGATAGATGGATGGAGGAAGGGATGGATAGATGGATGAGTGGCATAGTTGAATGGATGGAAGAATTAATTATACTCTAGGCAGGTAGATATTTCCATTAGATAGGGTACTATTTCTACCACATCTTTCAGAAATATCTCAAAATATTTTCCCCATTGACCACAGCTTTACCTTTCAATTCCCACTAATATAATCTACCTGGATTTTTTTCTCTTATGTTTCTATTTCTTATTGATTATTATTAGAAATTTAAGGCAAGAATTAAATGTAGGAACTCAAATAACTATCAGAAACAAGAAAATTTTACAGTTTTCCATTTTTAAATTTAACAAGTTAGATTATAGGCATGGCAGGAACAGTATAAATCTTAACAGCAAATGTATAAGAGAGAAAGGGCAGTTATAATTAAACAAAATTAAGATCTATCATGATACAGTACTTGTTCTAATCATTTGACTCCCTCAGAATTAGTCCTAAGTTTCCCACAGCCACTATATTTTTTGTCGAATAATTTGCATTTGTAGGTACATTACTATGAAAATAACAGCAGATGAAATAAGTTGTTTCACCCAGGTTAGTGCACATCTCTAAACAGTGCTGAAAGTCAAATTAAAGATTTAGGACAGCAGGAGATCAAAATTTTATTTGCCAAAACAATGACCTCTCTTCCTGCTTCCTGTTTATTCTTGAGTTATTACATGGATTATGTTCCTCACTCTATACCTTCAGAAATGTGATTTATCATTTACAAATTCAGATTTACAAACATCTTTATCTGTCTGTAAAGCTGATTTCTGCAAAAGATATGAATATATCTCCTCCCTGACAGTGACCAATAAAAGTTCTCCCAATGACAAGGCTTCATTCTGGTTAGAGAGGACACTGTTAAACTTTTCATATCTGACAGTGATTTGTAACTTCATAAGATCTAAAACTGATGCATCAATACACTGTAGATATCATAAATATCAATCACTTTGTTTTTAAGTCCATTTATAGTTAGTTTCTATTCATGCTGAGTTCTCAATTGTTTGCTCTGTTGTTGGTTCCCAGAAGGCTTCCTGGCATAAGCAGGAGACTAAGAGTAAGGTTTTATTGGCCTTTTCTCCTTTTTCCTCAAAGTGTAGATGATAGCCCCAAATGTTATACATCTCTGCTGTAAAGTGTCAGACCCATAAAGTTAACATCATCGTGAAGCACACAACATGTCTTTGTATATGATGAGTTTTCGGTATACCATTAAATATTTTCTAACCTCTTTGTCTGCGTGGTTTTCTGTATTTTAAAATCACCCATGGATTTCTTTGTCGCCTTTGTTAATAGAAATTTCTCAGGCCTTAAGCTAGACTCAATTATTCAGATTTCCAGGTTGCAGTACAATCATATATTTAAAAACTTCCTTGTTAATTCAAATTAGGCAGGATTAAGAATAACCATTAGAATATAAGTTTTACAAAAAATTCTTCCAACTTCAACATAACATTTCAGTAGAAAATAAAAGGAGTTTTGATAACTACTCGCTTCCTCACCAGTCACCTAAATAAATATTGAAAATAATGCTGTGGGGTCATTTTACCCCCAAATTTTCCTTTTTCTCTTACCTTTCAGTATTTTACCCACAATCCACCAATCTGTAAATTCCTAAGTATTTCTCATTTATATTAGGACATTGATAGCCCTTCCTCTCTGTTGTGAGGCTACCTTCATTTTACTGTGGATTCTTCAAGATTTATTCCCATCTAGAGCCTAGATAATAACAGTTTAAATGTAGAAAACATGTATGAAACCTATGTGACCATTTGGTGTACCTGCAATGCTGGATACATGGCAGAAACTCAGTAAAAATATTGAAAACAAATCCTTACTCTATTATCTATACCCTAAATTTCAGGAGACCTTTGATTGACAAATATGTTGATAAGATGGATGGCTTTATAACTTTTCCCTATGCATCCACTTTCAAAGATTTGTGCAAGTTGTTGGAACATATTTAAGTATAACATACTGAATATTCAATAGTTTATACTGTAGCTCTACTTCATTTAAAATTAATCATTTCAACTATTCAAGGAGAAGATATTATGTCATAATGTTAACAGTTTACAAGTTAAAGCATAAAGGTCTTAGTTCCAGGCTACAGTAACACAGCAGGAAAAACTCTGAGATGGAAATGGCTGTGGATTTCTCCCCTAGGTTAGATATTCTGAAAATCACTGACACCCTTAGCCAAGGTTAAAACCGCAGTTATTAGGCATCAATGCTTGTTCCATTTCCCATTTAAATCTGTACCCTGACCTATGGTATTCTGCGATATATGCATTCATTATTCAATAGCTGGAAAAGGAGTCATAGCTTAGAACTTCAAGAGAAAAACATGGAAAGGCCGTATTACTTGAGCTGTCCCAGTTTCAATTCAACTACATTGGCAGAACAGGATTAATCTGAGATTTACTTCCCCTGGATATCATAATTAATGCTAAATGTAAACCTAAAGTAACCACAAGTGAACTTAATTCCACATCAATAAAGAGATATGTTTTAATTAAAATGACGATCTGAGATAATTTGGTGTTTACTAATAGATAAATGGTGACCGTTTTCCCTTAGGGATTTTCATTTTACTGAGGAAACAGAAGAAGCCGAGAGGAGACAGAGCAGACCTTTTCTATACACTAGCATCACAAGCCTATTTTTCCTTCTGGGAACATAAAAAGTCTACCTCTTAATTCCTCTCCTATCATTAGACTGGTAGATATACTTCTTTCTCAGGGGCCTCAATCCTCTGTGGACAGGGAACTGTGACCTCTAACCAGCCAAGTAAATTGAGGACACTCACTTAAATTCTCTGTGCCTGCTTTGCATCTGTAGAAAGCCATATTTATTTGGAAAGTCTTCCATTTCTACATCACAGGAATGATATAAGAATTATATGGCATTCTAAGTGTGAAATCTCCTGGAAAAGCTAACTATCATTACAAAGACAAGGTGGAGTTTATGGCATTTTTATTCTTGGATGCTTCCTAAATGCATGCACTACCTCTTTTCTAACCATCAAAGAACTTCAATTTTTCTTCTTTGTAAAACTTGAGGTCACATACCCATTCACCTGGATAAGCTTCTCAGCTTTGACCCTATTTTTATCTTTATCGTGGGGACTGTCCTGTGAATTATAGGATGTTTAGCAGCATCTCTGACTTCTACCTACTAAATACCAGTAACATTCTCCAGTCATAATGATGAAGAATGTTTCCGGATATTGCCAAATAACACTCGGGGGTGGGGGAAGAAAATCATTCCCAGTTGAGAACCACTGACTTATAGCCTACTCTATACATGTGCACCTAAAAAATCATTAAAATATACCATACTTTATAAGATATTCAGTAATAAAGTATATATGTGCATATGTACATGTTCATGAAAAAAATCAGTGATACTATCAAACACATTATTAGACACTAGATGTTATTAAAATATGATTAAAAGAGTAAAAGGCCTGTTAAACCAAGCAATGTGAAAAGTTACACAATAAAAAACTATCAAGACAAGAGTACAATATTGGAAATCCATACCAATTGAGTATTTGTCATCAAAGTTTAAGTGCAAAATAAGAAACCAATAATTATGTCAATTTAAAATTAATCTTCTCCCTAAATTGCTAAAGCAAACATTGTCATGTCATCAGATGACACCAACCAAGTGTGTGTTTAAGATGATCAAGTCTTAATGACATAACAATAAAGAATGAAAACAGTGGCCCAGACTCTCAACATTCTTTGAATTTCACAGTTAGCTCTTAAAAGTCCTCATTATTTAATGACACGGTCAGGACTTAAATACAAATAAAATTTCCTCACATTTGATGGTTTTTATTACTACTGTTTTGGCAGCTCAGGCACACCAGCTGTCTGCTTCCTTTGGAGAAGCTTAGCCATGGTAGCTATACAGTCCACTGTGAAAACTAATATGAACTGAAAGCAATGATAAAATCCCCCACCTTCTAGAGCCAAAGCACTGAGAACTATGTCTAGATACTTACACTGGAGTATGACAATGGGAGAAAAAAAGTGTGTATACATGTATGTGTTATTGGGTTCCCATGCTGTACAGTGGGAAAAAAATTGTGTTGGGGAAATAACAATAAAAAATTAAAAATAAATAAATTTTAAAAAAGAGAAAGAGAAGGGAAGGGCAGGAAAGGGGAGGGGAAAGAGAAATGTCAGGTGAAGACAAAGCAAGACAAGGAGGTAAGAAGGTTGATGCTGTATTTTCTAGTATTTATCAGTTACCAGGCTCATTCTTACGTCTATTTATTACCTTATTTCTTTAAAATAAAAGCTCTATTTTATAGGTAATGATAGTTTGTAAATGCCTTCTTATTTCTCCCCCAGACATTTCAAAAAGCCACTAGAAACAGCTAAGTCTGTTTCTTACTTAGCTGTCTCCTACTTCATGAGATTTTAAAAAATCAGGGTTTTATATTTCACATATAACTATTCTCCCTGGTCTATATCTGTAAAACAAATCACTGACCCAATCATAGGTTCTGCCTTGAGTAAATATTAAATAATTTTCACTGAATAGGTACTATAGACATTTTGCTAAATAACTCCAAATAGTATCTTGTTTAATCTTAGTACCAGGTTAGGAGGAGGACTTGGTCATATTATGGAAAGTAAGCTTGAATCTTGGGGATCTTCTGGACAGAGAATATTAATTTAAAGGTAGTACTCAGGACAGAATAAAGAGAGGAGAAATGAGGGAGAAGAAGAGGGAATGGAAGATAATTTAAGAAGCTATAATAATCATGCAATCATTCAGGTATGAATTAACACCTAGAAGGAGAATGTGGGGAATTAAAGAAAAAATAGAAAGGGCATATGTAAAAGACATAAAATAGAGGAATAGGGTTTGGTAATGGGGAAAGCTGGGGAAGAGCAGTGACATAAGGTAGGCATCAGCAATTCCCTGGACCTAGTTTACTACAAACAAGACTGTGATGTCAGCTGATGACTCTGACATTGATGACTCAATTCAAGAATCTTCTGTTATAAAGTCACTAGTGCAATTTTGGTCACATTAACCATTCTAAATCTTATTTACCCTGCTGAAGTCATTGTTCACAGTCCTATCACTTGTTTTCTTACTTATTTCATTAAAAAAAAATCATGAGGCACAAATTCCTTCCTGTTTGTCCATGTTCCAATTATTAATAGACTACAGGTTTTTATAAAGAAAATGATGGAGTGGAGGAAATCAGGGCAACTGACAGAGAACATACCCATATGCTTTGATTCCACATTCCTTCATTTTTAGATCATGCCAAAGGCAGTGGAGGAGCAGACCAGGAGGGACAGAAAAAAATGGTCACAACTGCTCTAACACAAAATCTGAGGCAACTTTCACTAAGTACTGCTACAGCCTCCAACTCCACCCAATTTTATCTGGCCTTCATCTGGCTCCAGGTAATGGATTCTCAGATATACTCCCATGCTGATTGCTCACTAGGGACATCCACCTAGACATGGAATTCTCCAATGAAATCACTGAAGAGTAGATCCCCATACAACATCTTCCTTTCTCCCCAGAGCTGGATTATGTCCCTAGCTCTCCATACATTCTCCCTTCATCTCTTATCTCACAGAATGTCTCTACTGTAAAGCTGAGCCCTTCAAACTCTTGCCTTCTTTAAGAATTCATTCTTTCAACTATCCCCTTTCACCAGACTCTTCAGTTCTTCCTGCCTTCAATCTTCCTTCTTTGTTATTTCCATTTTCCTCAGTCTCTATAGACAGACATTGATCTCCTTTTATCTAAAAGAAATGTTTATTTCCTCTAATTCTTCCCTTTAGTTCTGAAAACAACATAACCTCTCATGGTAGAGTTCCACATTTAGTGACCTCATAGCCTCTCTGTGCCCCCTTATCTCTCATCAGCTCAGCTGGTTTCTTCATCTTTCCTACTACTGAAATTGAATTCTGGAAATTTATAAAAGGTGTTCTGTGTCTTCTTTCCCAAAGTAGCACCTTCTGTTTGTAATTTCCCTATTTCTAGTCTATTCAAATCTCCAAACTCTAAATGCAGTTTTTATTTAACAACTCATTGCACATACAATTCATCTCCAAGATTTCTCAGCTCTTTCTTTGCAGACCTGTTATTAATCACTCCCATGTCAATCCTTTCTCCATCCTGATGGTCTAAACTATTCCAACTGCAATAGCCACCTAAGTATACTAGGGAACTCTTGAATAATCTCATGTAGCAATACAGGAAGGATTCTTGGCCATTTTCCATCTATTATCATCTACCTACATGTATAGGCACATGGACTTGAAAATAAGTTATTAGAAAAGCATGGTACTGCTATGCTTTTCTAGAATCAGATAATTTCTTTTACCTTAAAATAATTTATATGTTTTATAACCATGGGAAATAAATATGCCAAATCATAAGGTGTTCTATAGGGTTTTTTTTTTGTTTGTATTTTTCATGTCATTATAGTCAGCATCTTTATTTAAAGAATATAGAAAGCCCCCCTCTCAGCTGTCCAAATTATAAAAGAATTGTCATTGTATGTCATCATTGCTAGTCGCCTTAGTCAGTCTTCTGTTTCTTCTAGGCTGGCCTGCTCCCCCACCACTTTAGGCATGATCCAAAATTGAGAAAATGAGGAATAAAAATCTCAACTAGGAGATTTCAGAAGAAAGACAGATGGTGCAAGTTTTGAGAGACTAATGGGGAAAGCATAATAGAAGAACAAGAAACCCAAAAGAAATGAAAAGGCATTGAAAATCAGTTTGCTTACTTCAAAATTTTCCCCAAACCCAAGGACTAGCCAAAAATGTGGCTCAGGGGACTTACTGTAAATACACTCCATAAAACTAAAGTTGGAGCAAAATTAAGTATCTGAACTAAGGCACCAATGATGGGTACTAGGCTTTTCCTTGGAGGACCAGTACTGCTCAGAATATATACTGAAGGTGTGTCATCCTGACCTATGTCCACTCCTTCCCAGCAAGTCTGTGACCTTGACCAGAAGGAAAGCAGTTGGTAGGTACTTCAGTTATGTCCCTGACAGGACACTGTAAAATTTTCACCTAATGTGTTAGTTATGGATATTTTATATTGATCAGGATAGACTAACTGCTATGTAAACAAATCCCAAAATCTCAGTCTAACTAAATTAAACTCAGGTTTCATTTATGTTCATATCACAGTCAAAGGCTGGACAGTGGGGTGGAAGGTGGAGAAGACTCTAGTCTACATAAAGAATCAGCAATCCAGGCTCCTTATACCTGCAGGAAATCCTCTCTATTTAGCTACCAAATGAGAAAAGATCACTCTGGAGTTTTTCACAATCCAGTCCTCAAAGGGGTGCTATCATTTATGAACATATTATATTAGTCTAACACCAGTCTCTTAAGAAAGGAGGTTGGAAAATGTAGTATAGCTGTATACCCAGGAAAAAAAGGATCTTGGTTATCAGTGAATACAATCAGCATCTAATACATTATTAATTCACGATAAGATGTTGATGTAACTAGACAGAAAGTATAAAAACAAATGTCAATGTCATCAACAATTATTAAGGTTGTTTCTGGAATTGTCGATACCCACCCAGATTCTTTATAGGAACTGAAATGCATTAGGGCTTTTCTAACACCTTCATTCAGGGTCAATACCTCTTAAACCTTGAATTGTCTGTGCATGTCCATAAACAGATCATCATTACACATTTGCCCTGTGATATGCACATAGCATGTCTAGTCATTATTTTTAACTGATGGATAGGCCAGTATTATCCTGATACCAAAATCAGATAAAGCTCTAACAAAACCAGAAAATTATAGACTGATATCTCTTATGAATATAAATACAAAAACCCTCAAAAAGTACTAGCAAACCAAATCCAGCAACATTTAAAAGGAAGTATACACCATGATCAAGTGAGATTTATGCCAAGATTGTAAGGTTAGTTTCTTATCTGAAAATAAATGAATGTAAAATACCATATCAAAAGAGAAGCAAAAATAGCACAATCTCAATTGACCCAGAGAAAGCATTTGATAAAATCCAACACCCTTTCATGATAAAAATACTCAACAAAGTAGGAAAATAAGGAAATGTCCTCAACCTGATAAAGTGCAGCTATGAAAAAATCTACAGTGAACATCACAAGTAATATCAAAAGTCTAAATGTTTTCCCCACAAGATTGGGAAGAAGACAAGATATCTGGTCTCACCATTTTCATGCAACATTGTATTAAAGTTTTGTATTAAACAAAACTTACAGTTGAAAATAATAAAACACTTTTAAAATAAAGTAGACATATAAATGGAATGACATTCCATGTTTATTAATCAGATGATTTAATATTGTTTAAACAATGATGATACTTAACATATTGACCCACAGATCCAATGAAATTCCTATCAAAATCTCAGTTACTTTTTTTCTGAAATTGACAAGTAGTTCTTAGAATGCACATGGAAAATCAATGAACATAGAATAGTTGAAAAAAATCTTGGCAAAAGAGAGCAAAGTTTAAGGACTCATTTTTTTATTTCAAAACATATTATGTAACTATAGTAATCAAAACTGTAAGATATTGACACAAGGATAGAAATATAGATCAGTGGAATAGAAGTGAGAGTCCAGAAATATTTCTTACATTCGTGCTTAATTAATCTTCATCAAAGGCACTAAAAATAATTCAGTGAGAAAAAACCATGGTACCAGAAGTGCCAAAATCTAAAGTTAAACTCCTTGTTTACACCATATGAAATAGTTACCTGTAAATGAATTAACTACCTAAATGTACAAGCTAAAATTATAAAACCCTCAGAAGAAAACACAGGAGTAAATCTTTGCAAGCTTCTTATATGCAACACAAAAGTATAGGCAACAAAAGAAAAAAATAGATGTACTAAACTTCATCAAAATTAAAAACATTTTTGTTGCAAATGATAACATCAAGAAAGTGAAAAGATAATAGAAATGGGAGAAAATATTTGCAAGTCATATATGTAATAAGAATCTAGTATACTGATATATAAAGAACACTTACCATTCAATATAAAAAGACCATCTAAGTTTAAAAATGGGAAAAGGATTTGAATAAACATCTCTCTGGATAAGATAACAAATGACCAATAAACACATGAAAATACGTTCAATATCATTAGCTATAAATGAAATGCAAATCAAAACCACAATGAGATCCCACTTCAGATGAATTAGAGTGGCTATCATTAATAAGACAGATAAAAGAAGTATTGGCAAGAAGAAATCAGAAGAGAAACTTTTACATTATTGGCAGAATGTAAAATAGCACAGTTGCTTTGGAAAATATTTTGGAAGTTACTCATAATGTAAGACATGGAGTTACCATATTATCCAGCAATTCTATTTCCAGGTTTATATCCAATATTATGAAAACATGCCCTGGAAAAATTTGCATATGAATGTACATAGCAGCACTATTCATAAAAGCCCTAAAGTGGAAACAACCTACATGTTTATTAATGGCTGAATAGATAAAATGGAATATTATTTGGCAGTAAAAAGAAATAAGGTATTGATACATACTACATCATAGATTAATCTTTAAAATTTTATGCTAAGTAAAAGCAGCCAGTTACAAATGAACTATCTATCCAGAATAGGCAAACTCATAAAGATAGAAGGTAGATTAGTGCTTACCTAGGGCTCAGGGTTTAGTGGGAAAAAGAGTGACTGCTAATGGACACAGAGTTTATTTTGAGGTGATGAAAATGTTCTAAGATGAATTATAATTATGGCTGCTCAACTCCATGAATAAACTAAAAATCTTTGTAAACTTTAAATGGTTAATGTAAAGACGTGAATTTTATCCCAATGGACCTGTTTTCAAAACAAAACTATACCATGCAGCAAGATGACAGTGGTAGCATAATAGGAAGTTAAATTCAGGTAACTTGGTTTATCAAAGACAGGTTTCTTTTCACCATATAGGGTACATGACAGAGTTTGGGGAGGGGGTGCTATAGGACTATATGGGATTCTGCAAGACTCTATTCAGGGTTTGCCTTGGCCTGGCTGATCCTTATCCTGAAGAGGTTGAATATGAATATTTTCAAGCTAAATGACTCTGCTGTCAGGAATTTTCCTACCAAACTGTAACTTCACACCTCTCATAACTCTTTGAAAGAGTCCACTTCAATATAATCTAACCAGTAAGTCCTTCCCCAAACAACCTGAAAAATAAGTAGCAAGACCCTTTCACTCTACCTTTGTACTCTCCATATATCTTACTCTAGTTCCCCCTTCACCCCATAATACAGATCACTATTTGATATATTACATATACAGGTGGTTTTGTTGTTAATTTTCTCTCTCCTTCTCTGGAATGTAAACTTCTTCAGGTTTGTGACTGTTAATACAGTCTGTTAGCTAACAGACTATTAGCTTTTCAGTATGACAAAGTACTCCTCAAGTTTAGTGCCTTAAAATAACAACCATCCACTTAGTCCACAAGTCTGTGCTTTGACAACCTGGAATGAGTAAAGCTGGGCGATTTCTCTTAGGTCAGCTATGCTCACTCTTGCATCTGTAGTCAGCTGCTGAGTCAGTTGAGACCTGTCTGGTCCACCATGACCTTATCTGGGATGACTCTGCTCTGCTCCAGATGATTTCTCAGTCTCCAGCAACAGAGCAAGGATTGTCCACATGGTGGTTGGACAGGGTTATGTGGGAGCATGTGAAGTGTGTAAGACCTAGTGAATTCTTTGCCCAGACTGTAATCTCATCAATTCCATCCTGTTTTATTGGTCAAAGCACTTCACAAGGCCAACTGAGATTTAAGCAATGAGAGAGGCTAATGCATGCAGGCATGTGCCCTCTCTCTCTCCATATATATATATATATATGTAAATATGTATGTATTTATTTATTTATGGTAGAATCTGTGGCATATGGAAGTTCCCAGGCTAGGGGTCAAATCAGAGCTGCAGCTGCTGGCCTAATCTACAGCCACAGAAACACCAGATCCAAGCTGCATCTTTGCAGCAACGCCAGATCTTTAACCCACCAAGCGAGACCAGGGATCACACCCACATTCTCATAGAGATAATGTCGGGTCCTTAACCCACTGAGCCACAATGAGAACCCCAAGCCTTCATATCTTGATGGGAGCAGCAGAAAACAACATTGCAAAAAAGGTGACACAAAAGGGAGGAATAACTGTGGCCACTTTTATAAACAATCTACCAGAGAGGCTTCATCTACTTTTCATCTTGCTGTATCCCAAGCTCCTAGGACAGTGCCTAACAGTGCTCCAGAAATACTAGTTAAATGAATGTCTACCACTCCTGAACCAGAAGCTCTTCCATAAATCACCCCTCCTCTGTTGCAAATCTTTATAATACAGTAGATGTTTGCAAGACATTACATTGTGAATATTTGTAAATAGAATCCTGTTTCTATTGTTCTTTTACAGCTAAAACCAGCTTCCATAGTTCCTCTTTTCTTTAGTTCTTGCAAAGTCAGAATAACTGCTTCCAGAGACCATGAAGCACATCATATTTCATAGAATGCTTCCCTCCCAAGGACTTTGGAGAAGTTCCAAAACACTTTCTCATCAATCTCCACAGCTAGCCATGTAAACAGATAGGTGAGTCCTATTGTCTCCTCTTTCTTTGCTCCTCTCAGCTAACTTATTTCCTTTTCTTTCTTCAAAGCTGAAACCAGCTGAGACACAAGAGAAGGACCACTTGCCAAGGCAAGATAGCACCTTAAAATTCTGGCCTGGCAAACTTTCTGAAAGCTTGAACAATTGTGGACGGTTACAGACAGGCAGCGTGGAAATGCCCAAGATAGGACCAGATATGGAATTGTCTGTGGACTTGACCCATTTTCCAATCCCTGCCATTGCCACATAAGCAAAGTGAATTGGAAAATAGAAGTCACTGGATGCTTTGTCCTCATGGACAAAGATTTTCTAGAAATATCTAGCTTAAGGATCAACCAGGTCTGCTATGGTTCTTAATGAGTGGACTTGAAGAGCAAATTGGATTGCTCTGTGCTCCATTTGGTCAAATGGACAGACCCAGTTTTCTGGGCTTCAAATATCATTCTTAGCACATTGCCTAACATGCTGTGTTTGGGGTGTTCTTGAAAAACTGCTGTAATCCCTTGGAATTATGCTTTCTCCAAAAAATAATGAACATATCCTTTTTAAAAATGCATCACTAATCAGGGAATTGATCCAACCGCTGCTCTATGAGGTGGCATTCTTCACATATTCACCCACATGACAGATTGTTTGAATGCTGTGATACATGTATCAATACCTTTACTAGCAGATCCCTGCCATCTGGACTGGAAATTCTTTTAGCAGAGAACAAAGCCTTTTCATATTTATGGATAAAGCTGAAAAAAACAAAGACCCACAGAAGAAGCAATTCTGGACTTTCCTTTTTCTGTTATTTGCCCAAATATCCTTTGCTCAAAACCTCATCAGTATCTTCAGCTCCCTTTCACTTCACATCCAGGCACCAAGTCCTGCCAGTTCTTTCTCTGACATATTTTTCAGTCTTATCAGCATCCCACATTCAGGCATTTATTGTTTCACATCTGTATCACTGATATTACATACAGTATACTTCTGTTTTCATTATTAGTGATCGCCACTAAAACTACAGTTCTAATTTTAAATCTTATATTATAATGCTTCCATATATGATGTTATAGCATTGTGTGTTTTTTTTTTAATGTACCCATTACTATGTGAATCTTCTTTTGCTAAAATGGTTCAATTAGTGTTTCCAGAAAGATCTGCTACCTCAAATTTAAAGGGTATATTATGTGTGAAAATCACTTGGCAAAATCACAAACATTACATAAATGTGAATTATTGTCTTGTACCTACCCCTGGTCACTCTGTTGTCACTCTTTAAAGGTTTAATGAGTTTCTCCTTATTTATATGCTCTGCTCCTTACTCTGCTCAGAACATTCTTTTTCTTATCTAGTTACCCTAACCTCCATTCCTTTGACTTTAGACTCATCTTCTTTCTCTCTTCCCAGACCCTTCATGTTGATACAATACATGGGAAGTTTTGAGCCTGAATCTTTCTCTAGCATCAGCAGCTTCATAATCAACCCTGGCTGATGTACCTAGAAACCTAGATAAAATTTCCATCCCTGATCCCCACTTTACATAAAGAGGAAATCAGGTTGTCTTTGGCACCTCATAAAGAATGTCCATCTTTTTATGTCACTCCTCGTATTCAGAGCTCATTCTGGATGCTCTACACAGCTTTCCCTACCCAATATTCCCTACCCACCCCTAACCTATAGTGATCTTTGTCCTCTGAATTCTTATAGAACCAAACTCCTGTGATTTGTTCTGTTTAGATGATTCTTATATTCTACCATGAGTGTTTACTTAGCCTTAGTAGTTTATTCTTGAACTCCCAAGTAGGTTTTAAATCCCATCAAGTTGTGCACACAGCTTATATTCATTTGTAGTCCTATATTTCAACATTATCCAATACAGCCTGACATGTGATGGCCATTAATTGCTTATCTGACCTTATTAGTCACACTGCAAGTGACTGATAGCAATTCTCTCTCTCTTAATTGGAGTGTTGATAAAGGCTCAGGAAGCTCTGTAGAAAACAGAAGCCATTGTCTCCTTGGAGGAATATATGCCAGTACAGAGAATAAAGGTTAAGAAGGGAGATATCCAGAATCTAAGAGACAAATGTGCCAAATGCACCATTTTACTCAAGGTCAGGGAAGTGTTTATATAACACTGTTCAAATGAAAACTCCTGGACAGTTCTTGTTTAATTGATTTTCTTCTTCATTATTGGGAGAATATGTATGTACACACATTGCCTAAATTAGGCTTCATACAGCATCCTCTTCTGTAGCCATAACAGCTCTTACCTTTGTTTCCCCTTGGGGCTTACTTAGGTTTACCTTGCCCTGCAGCCACCATCCTGACAGTAGAAAACAATGAAATTAACAAACATAACAGGGGAAAAAAGAGGTATGACTGATGACTCCAGAACAGAAAAGAAAGAATTTGAGTTAATTTTAACATAGTAATAGATCTTAGGTATAAAACCCCACTATCAAATGAGAGCCAGCCAGAAAGAATAATGCCCTTCTACTTTTGAGTGACAAACCCCAAAACAATGTATTGTTTTATTTGAAACCAAGGGAGTTTCTTACAGCTGAACATTGTAGGGCAGACAAGAGGGTTCATCACTGTCCACTACTTTAAAAAGGGATCGTGGGCCCCTGGGGCTTTTACTAGAGGCTATATTTCTCTTTTGCAGGTCCCCTACCCTGTCCGTACTAATGAGATAGATGCCTAAATCTTAACTGTAGGTGTCAGTCAGGAAAAATGTTGCATGGTTCTGTGGCTAAACAATGAAATGTGACCTTCTCCTTCCAGAGATAGAATTTTTTAAAAAAGAAATCACTCTTCTAGAATGACTTTCTGTGCTAAAACTACAGTTATTTCTCTAAATGGCAGATCCATGATAACAGGATCTTCTGCCGATAAATGTATTTTTTTAACTTCAATTTTAAAATTATATAAATAAATACAAGTAGACAGCGATTCTGATTAAAATAAAGATGCATATGTTACTGATATCACTTTATTGTGGCATTACCATTATTAAAGTTCTTTATTGGCACATGAGGAGTGAAGGCCAATTTTGATGCATATTTACCTTAATACAATACTTTAAAAGAAAAAAAAGCATTAGAGGCTGAGCAGCTTTTGTGCTTATTCCTCAAATTTCTAAATTGCTTTGGCAATTATATCCCAATTGGATGCCCCTTCTCCATTCTTGTGTAAATCCTCCAGAGTAGGAAGATCAAATGCCCAAAAACCATTGCCAAAGATCTATAAAAGACACAACTAAATTGCAGTCTCCTGACTTCAAATGCTGGCCAAGGCATAATTTATATGAGTAAATTTAGGGATTGAATTATTTTATATAGAGAATTTGTTCTAAAAATTTAGGAAGACATACAGAAAAGTTATTTTTTTCATATAGCTCTACTTAAATTACTGTGAGCAAAAAAGAAATTGACTAGAGAAGTCCCCCTCATTTTATCCATCATAGCCCCTTTTGAGTATCACATATGTATAAACAAATCATCCACTGAGTTCCCCAAGTTCTTATACTTTCTCTATTTTACCAGGATATGATGACTACTCTCAGTTTAAGTCTGAGAAGATACCAAATGAAGGCTTTGTTCAGTTCGACAAACAAGAAAATGTCTACAAGTGATAGAACTGTTTTTTCCCCTTAATTTTAACACAAGCAAACTTCTCATTGGCAATTTTTGCAACACTGTTCTCAAAACAGCCAATGCAATCATTCAAAAGGTACACATGAAGGGAGAAGTGAGTTAAAAATCAATAACGTTTTGCAATTATTGGAAAATGAAACCATTATTCATCAGAAAATTAGAGGCTAGATGCAACTTTAACAAACCTCTTGATCCTGATCACATGGACGGGAATTTACATTCAAATGGAGCACAGAGCACCAAAAGAAAAACTTCCCTTCTGGGGGCAGTAAAGGTTATAACTGATTTTTCAGGAGTGGGAAGGCTGAAAGAATAACTTTTAAGGGGAAAAAAGCTTGGTGTGCTCCACATAATCAAATACAAGAGGCAGGTTTCCGGCAAACCTATGTGGCAGGACAGTCAGGCCAAGGAGTATATGTGCAAAATTTTCCAGGACTCCAAAGAGAGACCATCCCCAACTAGTGCTTTAGGGTCTCAGTATTTAAGGTGAGTGCCTCTGTGGTCACAGACAATGCTAAACCTAATGGGGGGTAGGGGGAGCTATTCTATTGAAAGCCCAGACTGGCCATTTGGAATCAAAACGTTCTGGTAACTAAGTGTCCTGGAAATTTAAAAGAAATCCTGTGTAGTGTTAGGATGAAGTAGCTAGAGCTATCTCCCTATCTGAAAAAGACAAGGGCGAGGGGGCGAATTAGGAGGAAAGAGTCTGCATCCTTTGGACAAAATTGTCCTTTCAGGTTCCCAGGGGAGTGCCAGCTAGAGCTCCAGGGCCCATTTGGACGATGCCACCCCTTGGAACTTGTTGGTCTTTCTGGTTCCTAGACCTTGGCTGGACCTTATGCCGCTTGGGCAAACCTTAAGGGTTTTTTACCCTCGCTTCGGCGGGTCCTAGAGCCTAGGCAGAGGGAAAGCTTCAGTCAGGATTAGCTTTCCCTGTGCCAGCGGGGCACACGCCCGGCCTCAGAGAAGGCCAAGGCACGCGGATCCCCGGCGCTAGCGCTAGGAGCCACAGCGCGCAGCGTGGCAGGCGGGCGCCTCCAACAGTAGATAAGTGGCGATGCCATTTACGGACCCGCCGGAAACCTGTAAAAACAGAAGTCCGTTCTCCCTTCCCTATTATTTTTAGTTTCTTTGGTGAGTGCCAACACCGAGGCAGGCAAGGAAAAATTCGTTCTGCAGTCCCTTGCTCTCCCCCACTGGCCCAACCTTGTACTTACAAGTCCACTGTAAAAGACAACTTCTAGCCACTTGTTTTAAATCCAAGAAAACAAAGCAAGGCGCTCTTCGCGGAAGAGTTATTCTGCGAGTCTACACCTGGAGGCGGGGATTCCCAGAGGACCCGTAGGCAAAGGGAAAAGCAGACCCTCCCACATTTCCCGACTAGCAAATTAACGCCGAGGGATTAGCAAGGGCGTAGAAGGGAAGATGGGAAAGGAAATAAGGAAAGAGATTGAAAAAAAAAAAAAAAAAGACCGGAACATTTCTAGGGCAAGTGGGCGGGGCCAGGGGGTGGTTGCTGGGGAACTGAGCAAAGTCCTGAACTTGAAGTTCAAGTTATAGCAGTGAAGCGATCAGGTGGAAGCGTTTTGTGAGAGCGGCGGCTAGATGAACAGTTTCTTTTTAGAGTGGATTTTTTGCCTGGAACAGCTGAGGCTTAAACTTCCGCTGGGAATATCTGGGGGGCAGAAGAGGGAGGATTCAATTGCTGGGATCAAAACTGATTCCAAGGCGAAAGTTTGAGCCTGGATAGCGTCTCAGAGACCCGGGGAGTTTCCCAGACTCAGTTGCCCTGCGGCTGGAGGCTCTCTGCACAGTGCTCCCTCCTTCGCCGCAGAGTATTGAGGGCTGAGGAAGGGGGCTTGGCGTCTGGAAGCAGCGCTCAGAGCAGCTGAGAATGTCAGAGGAAAAGTAGCAAAGGTTTTGATTCCAGAGGGCTAAGGGGTGCAGGTTAGATGGAGTAGACCTCCTCCAAGGCTACTCTTCCATCATCATCGGCGGCAGAACTTGCACTTGATAATCTTCTTAAAAGCGTTTTGGAAGTCTTTGTTAAAATAGGCGTAAATAACAGGGTTGAGCAGAGAGTTGGAGTAGCCCAGCCAATTGATTATGGCGCCCAACAGGGTGGGCATGTGGCAGCTGCTCTCGCAGAAAGGCAGGACCAGGGCCACAATGAAGAAGGGCAACCAACAGAGGATGAAGGTGCCCATGATGATGCCCAGCGTCTTCACAGTCTTCCTCTCTCGGGCCAAGGCCATTTTGCGCTTGGCTTCAGCGTTGCGCTCATTTTTCTTCTTGAAGGAGGTGGGGACGCAGGAGACAGCACTGGCCTCGTTGGGCAGCGGCAAGTGCTCTTTGGAGTTGCCCATTCGGTGCACTTCGATCACCTCCAGGGCGGCACCTTCTTCGCCCTGCCTCACCGCGCCGTTGGCGCACGGAGCCGCTGCTGCCTTGTTCTCCATGCTTTGCTTCCAGTCTCTGCTACCTGGCTCACCATTTACGCTTTTTGGGGGCTGCGGGGCAGGCGACGCCCCAAGGGGATTGTTGCCTCTCTTTTTCTCCACCTTTTTGACAGTCTTGCGGATTCGGAATCGCGCTGCTCTGAAGATGCGCCCGTAGAGAACCAACATGAGCAGCAGCGGGATGTAGAAAGCGCCGAAGGTGGAGTAAATAGTGTAGCCGTGGTCCTTGCTGATGGTGCATGCATCAGGGTCTGAGCGGTCTTCTGGGGTGCGCCAGCCCAGCATGGGCGGGATGGAGATGAGGAAACCAATGAGCCAAGTGAGCGAAATGAGCGCAGCGGCGCGCCGGGGCGTCCTCTTGTTCACGTAGTCAATGGGGTCTGTGATGGCCCAGTACCTGTCCAGCGCGATGGCGCACAGGTGCAGGATGGACGAGGTGCAGCACAGCACGTCGAGGGCGATGAACAGGTCACAGGTGACCTGTCCCAGAGTCCACTTGTTGAGCACCTGATACAACGCGGCCATGGGCAGCACCAGCACTGACACCATGAGGTCGGTGACGGCCAGCGAGCCTATAAGATAGTTCGCCACGTTCTGCAGGGAGCGCTCCAGGGCGATGGCAGCCACCACGCACGCATTGCCCAGCACTGCGCAGAAGATAAGTGTGCCCAGCAGCAAAGAGGTGATCACTTGGTAGCTGAAGGTCACGTCGGAGCTGCCAGTAGCGTTGCCGCGTGCCCCGAAGGGACTCTGGGACGACGTGGTGTTGTTGCCCTGATCAGGGCTAAGCACATCCATGCCTGCGCTCCCAGCGGGGGAGGGGGAGGGGAGAAAGGGCTGCGCCAGGATCCCCCCCCCCCGGGGGTCTTCCACCCCTCTTTCCCTGGGAGTTTCACGGGGAAGGGTACTGGGGACTCAAGCAGGAAGTTCTTACTGCTCAGGCGAAGGCATCTCCGAGGAGCTGCTATCTTCTAGGCGCTTCCTGGGCTCTTGTAGTCCAGCGCGCTCAAAGACTCCAGCTGGGAAACGAATTGGCCAGGGAACAGCTCCGGGATCTCTGGGCGGCGTAAAAGTGGCTGGAATGTCTGTCTCTCACTGTCCATTTTACTTTGCCGCTGCCTAATCCGCTGGCAGACCCGGAATCTTCCCACTAGCAAAAGAGCCTCACACCAGCAAAAGATACTTAGAAGTATCTGGAATAGAGAAACACCATCCTCCACAGTCCGCCTGTATCCTTCTTCTCCTTGCTTCTCTCCTTCTCTCTCTCCCACTCTTTTCTTTATCTTTCTCTTAAGCCTCCTCCTTCTCCCATTACCCGTCCCTTTCAGTTTCTCTCCCTTCTCACTCCCCTTTCTTTATCCTTCTAGTATTGCTCTGACAGCCGGTCTCCCTCCCTCCCACGCTTAACCCTCCTCTCCTAACACTTCCCCAACCCGGAGTGCTTCTTTCTCCCTGTTCCCCGCCCTCCTCTCCCTCTAGCTCAGCCTCTTTGCGTTCGAATCCCTTATTGTCGCCTGAGACTCAGAACTCACTTACACACACTCGATCAGACCAACAGTACAACAAATAACTCCGCCTCCCACCCAGGCAAACTGGAGGTGGAGGGGGGAATCTAACTACACATTGCTTCTTATTTCTGTCAGATTCTTAAGTAGAGTCGGTATCACAGAGTGTCAATAGGAAATGTGAAAAGGAGCCCCTTGGAGCCTGAATAGAGAGGTAGACAGCCCTGGGTCAATCTGTAAATTATTACTAATTCATGGAAAGAAGATGGAGTGTATCTTAGCTTTTTAAAATTCACCCCCGTTTATCATCTCATAATTCAGCCTGACTTCTTTGGGGAGGATATTGCTTCTGACTTTGTTTTTTTTAACCTTGAAGAAAGCAATTATAAAGGACGTGTCAAAGGACAGGTAAACCGCTGCACCTCAAAGTGAAGAAAAAATCAACTCGGTATGTATTACATACACACACACACACACACACACACACACACACATACATACACACATGCACACACACGTGCCTTTCCATCACCGTTGTCTTTTATAATTTGAAGGAACATTGCCATCGCCCACAGTTTTGTGGCAAGTAAATTTAGGGAAAGGAATCTCTTGCCTTTGTTTTGTAAATGAAGTCTTTTTTTTTTTCCCGTGGCATTTTGCTTTTCTTACCAGGGCTTGCAAACCTCTAGAGAAAACTTGGTGGAATCCCTGGTCTGCAGTTTTTCTTGGGCTCCAAAATTGCGTTCAGCACCTGGGACAGCTCTAGGCAATGAGGGCTTATGTCGCCACCTTCTGGCAAACGCTTTAGAGCGCCATGTAGAAACCCTAGTCTTGTAGGAAATAAGTATTGAGGAAATCCAACAACTTCAAAAATGAAAAAAGACAGTTATTAAAAGAATCCAATGAGTTTTGTATTTTTCCCCTAATTTCTTCAAAGATTTCTTTTAGCGTCCTCTTTTTCTTTTAATTATGTATATAAATCCTATTGCATTCCTAGCTCTTTTTGAAAGCCTACAGCATCTGTCATTCACAAGTTCTCTCTAGAAATGCGATTTTAATAGACTTAGGCAAACAACTTCACTTATGCTGATTTTGGGAAAACAAAGGCTGAACTTTGGAATTCATACGTTTGTACACATTCGTCAATAGGAGAAAACAGTATTGGATTTTTCCAAATGGGGATGACAACAGAAATTTAAAGAGACTGCTGTGGGTTGGTTCTAAGCTATTTCTCTTACTAAGAAAACCAAATTTAATTCCATTTGAACCTAGATAAAGAATGGGATTTTTAATCCACTAGAACAAGCATATAATACAACAAAGTTCACTTATACATTCTCATTTCATGACTGAAGTAAAGGAAAAATACAGAATGCAAGCCCCAAAGTAGATAACACTAGATAATAGTGCAGAATCACTGCAGATAGCAATATTCTTAGTATTGTGTTCAAATTTGAGCTCTGAATTCTACAAGATCAAACAAAAGCACAATCACCACGGCATCAAAGAAAATCTAGTTGGGCTGATACAGGCAGTACAGGACAGTGTGTGTGGAGATGGATTGTTTTACAATGCAGTGCCTGGCACAGTTCCCATTCAATCATTTCAGCATGCCACAATGAATGTAACATTTATAATGTTTCATGGCATTGAAAAGGAAGAGATAAGCAGACATGATGATAACGGCTACAAACTCTGAAGAAATCTTTTTAAAACTTGCGAAGGTACTCATTCTTCCTTTTAAAATCTCACAAAATTTTAAATAGCTTTAAAAAGCTTTGTTAAAATAAGTTTCAATTCAAAATTTTTTAATAGGAAAATAATTGAAATCTAGATTCTCCAAAGATGAAACTTTGGAAATGTAGTTGATAATGAAAACAAAGAGTAAAATAAAAGAAATTTGAGTTTTAAAAAATAAATATTCACATATCAGGTACAAACTTGAATAGGAATTATGCCAAACTTAGCACATATAAACATAGTGTAAATCAGTAGATGTGTCAGCAACTGTGCATCCATCACTATTAAACTCAAATTGTTTAATAACTGACAGATTTATTTTTACTTTTTAAGAAAGCTAAAATTCTGTAAATCTGGTTATTAATGATATTCATGAAATGTGACATTTGCTACTCTGCTTTAATATTTTACAACCCAGCTTTTTTATTCAAGTTGAAAAAACTCTTAAGTAGCTCATGTTTTTCTTAGAAATAATGTATATAACATTTCAAACATTTCAATATAACAAGAATTTTAGGCACTCTTATGAACACTAGGAGAAAACAGAAGCATAAAACGATATGCAACATTGACTATGGTTCCACAACCTCCAAGTGACTAGCAGATAATTATGTAAAACCTTTTGTTAAACTAATAATATTGTGATATATATTAACAACACCATGATGTGTTTCTTCATTTTCATACTTTCTGAGTTGTTCTATATTTAACCCTTAGTGATACAGAATCCCAGATGTGCCAAAGGAAGATGGTGCAAACCAAAAATTAAAATATAGGCCCTTCTTCAAGGTCTCTGAAATTAGCCTAAAGAAAAGCAAGCCTAAAATGGATATTATTGACAAGATCATTAGAAAACTTCCAGTCACTTTCATTTCTTGTTTGAATTTACTAGATGCAAGTTTAAACTTGTCAGTTATGGATTTGGAGTATGATACATCATCCATCATGTGAAATTTCACTAAAATTGTTTATGGGAGATAAAGATTTTTAACATCTCCACAGGAAATTTGATACAAGCCAAGCATTTCAATGCAGTTCTTTGAGCAGAACCTAAGATTATAAAAAGATGTTAGGCTGAAGTTGTATTGAAAACTCTGACTGTCATATTCTTATTGAAGGTTCAGTAATGCTCAATAACTGATACATTCATCGATAATTCCCAAGTTATGGCTGATTTGTTTATAAATGAAGAAATAATTTATGTTGAAAATTTGCTTGAGATTATAAAGATCATTTAAAAAACCCTCCTATTTAAAAATTTTATTTTCAAATTAAACCTAGGATAGATTTTTTTTAAGTTAAAAATATCATTCTGGGAGTTCGCATTGTGGTGTAGTAGGAAAGAATCCAACTAGTATCCATGAGGATGCAGGTTCCATTCCCAGCTTTGCTCAGTGGGTTGGGGATCCTCAGTTGCCATGAGCTGTGGTTTTGGTTGCAGACACACCTTGGATCTGGCATTGCTGTGGCTGTGATGTAGTCCAGCAGCTACAGCTCCCATTCAACCCCTAGCTTGGGAACCTCCATATGCTGCAGGTGCAGTCCTAAAAAAATGCAATATGTGTAAATATAGATAGATAGATTTTATATATATATATATATATATAATTCTGAATTTTATTCACCCTCAATCTGTAACAAGTCAAATTTAAATTTTTCCAGAACTGTGATTTTTTTACTGGAATTCATTAAAAAAAAAAAAAAAACCTTCAAGGAGAAATTTTTCCTTTAGGGAATGTGGTCTTCTGATTATTGGTAAGAATTAACTGGCCCTTTATGAGAAATGCAACCAAAATGCAGGAGAAAATTCTCCTTTAAAACTGAGCAGATTTTTTGCTTATCTAATTCTCCCCATCCACCGTCCTTGGATAGTATCATTCCTTAATGGCTATTTCTATATGACAGACACTTCTCCATGGTCCAGAACTGCACTAAGTTTTCAGTGGCAAAACAAAATGATAGAAGCTTCAGTCTCTGCTGCTGAGAACTGTAAGACTGATTTGGTTCATTTAACATATATGTTGAAAACAGAATGTGAAGAGTGAAAAAAGTGGAAAAATAAAGTAACGTCTTCACTAGGTATGTGACCTCAGACAAGTTAATTAATCCTTTTGTTTCCTCAGTAGTAAAATGGGTGTAAAAATAGGCTTGTGAAGATTAAGTGACTTAACATACTTTGCTGGCCCATAATAAACACCCAGTAATAGTCAAACAATAATAGTACTAGTAGTGATGCAAAGTAATAGTATTAACTCTCTACTAACAATTGCTGAGAAGTGCAGAGAAAGAGAATTAGGTAGGCTTAGTGAAAGAGCAAGGGATTGAAAAAACTAAGACCCTTTTGGGTGGGAATTTATTTTGAAAATAATTTGCACTTGGATGTATTACCAAACTAGGGTCTACTCACCCCCCACACATGCAGCAAAGCTAATCTACTGACAAGGGGTTGTAGTAGAATATTTATTGCAATGTGCCCAACATAGGGCTGAGCAAAGAAACCCAGGAGTTCCCGTCATGGCGCAGTGGTTAATGCATCTGACTAGGAACCATGAGGTTGCCAGTTCGATCCCTGGCCTTGCTCAGTGGGTTAAGGATCCGGCGTTGCTATGAGCTGTGGTGTAGGTCACATACACGGCTTGGATCCTGAATTGCTATGTGTCTGGCATAGGCTGGTGGCTGCAGCTCCGATTAGACCCCTAGCCTGGGAACGTCCATAGGCTGCAGGAGCGGCCCTAGAAAAGGCAAAAAGACAAAAAAAAAAAAAATGGAGACCCAGCAGCTTGTGCTCAAAAGACTCAAACTTCTTGATGCCTTTCAAGGGAAGGATTTTAAAAGACAATGTGAGGGATAGGTTTGTAGCATGCCTGACCTGCCGGTAAATATTCTTCTGATTGGTTGGTACTGAGGTAACCAGGTGGTATTTCTGGAGTCAACATCATCGACCTGGTTCCAACTGGTCTGAGGGTGTTGGTGGTCAGTAGTTAACTTCCTCCATCTGGTGGAAGTTTAACCATCTTCAAAATAACTCAAGGATATGACCCAGAATATTATCTATAGCCTTTAAGGAGGAATTAAAAGTCTCAGACTTTGTTTCATGGCAAAATTAATATTTTATCTTGCTTGACTATTTTCCTTTGTTTCTGCATTTTATCACTTCTCTGATTAAATTTGCATATTGGAACTGAATAAGACCCAGGAGGCCAAAGCTTTTCTACAAACATGTCCCCATCTATGAGGGGACACAGTGGGGTCTGTCCCCTGGTGGGCCCAGCAGGGTCCTGCTCAGTTTCAGATGTGACATTCTCCATAGTCTTTAAAGTATTTTGTAAGCTTCAAATTCTTTAGGAAATTCTGAGCACAAGACAAGTGAAGAAAGATGTGACCTTTGCAATCTGGAAATTCTTGACTTAAATCAGAAGTTATTGGCAGGGGGCAGGTGATGAACATGTCAACAAAATTTCAGTCATCACAGAGGAAAAGGAGTCTGCTGTTCTCTGGAAGCTCAACTTCAAAATAAATAATTGAAATTCACAGGTCCTAATAAATTGTTTAAAAGTACGTCAAAAACAAAAAGGCAGTATATTTGTTATAGGAAATTATCAGATCATAGTGACAGGTATGAATAAATGTGCCTTCCTGAGCTTACTTCCTCTACCCAGCTTTCTTTCTGACAATGTTTTCGTGGCTTACTTCTGAAAGGGTAAGAGCATAGTTGAGATGATAAAAATGTTTGAAATGTTAGTACATTATTTCCTGTTAATCTAAGGACAGTTGGAAATTGCATTCAGTCTAATAATTATTTGAAACAATATTTAATTACGGCATTTATTCTAACAATAATTGATGGTAAATACATTTTATTTTGCTTTGGAAAGTAAATTTTTGTTTTAAAACTAAAACCAATACTCAATGCATTATTGGGCATTATTTTAATCTTGTTTTAAAACATACTGCTTATATAAAAGCAACAACTGTGATTACAAATGTGAGTCTTTAACTGTGCCATTTGGCCTATGGAAGCAGTAATTTGGTAGTTGGGAGTGGTGCCTCAGGGCCACAGTACTGTATTCAAATAGTCATGCTGCCATTTACTAGCCCTGAATTTTTTTCTTAATTTTTCCATTGTATTATGCATTATATAAGAATTACAAAAAAAATAAAGATGATATAATATAAATAATAATATAGTAAATGTCTCTATACTTAAGAAAAACTTACAGAAAATAACAGTATGATTCCATTGAAGCTTTCTTTACTCTTGAATTTAGTTATTTGTCATTCGCATGATTTCGACTTTATACTTTAACACCATATGTATGTGTCAGTAAGCAACATAGAAATAGTATCATTCTCTATGTATCAGTCGACAACGTCCTTTTTTTGCTTGACATTATCTTTGTGAAATTAATCTGCATGGATACAAGCACCTCTAATTCATTTATTTTCACTATATTGTAAATCTAAATCACATAGACAGAGCCATAAATTATTTATCCTTTCTTTGTTTAGTGGACATTTGTCTTTTCCAAACATTTACTTTTATAAATAATATTGCTGTGATTATTAATGTATATATCTTCTTTTTTAAATCTATGTAACTTAGAGTAAATTAGATTAGTCTTTTCAAACAAAGCACATGGCAGGGAGGATCTTGTTTAAAATTCAAATTCTGACACCATAGGCATGGAAAGGAGCACAAGATTCTGCACATCTGCCAAGTTCCTGGGTAACACTGACACTGCTGATTCATCGGCCATACTTAAAGGCGCAAGGATCTAAGTGAAATCATTGGGTCCTTTGATATGCCCAGATACAACTTCAGTAGACATAGCCTAATTCCTCTCCAGTCTGGTTGTGTAAAATTTCATAACCACTTTTGTAGGTTGAATTGTGTCACCCAAAAGAAGGATTCAGTGTCTATGACTGTGACCTTATTTGGAAATAGGGCCTTTGCAGGTGCAATTAATTTAAAAAGAGGTCATCTTGGATTATTTGGGTAATGTTCTTATATAATGAGGGCAATCTGGACAGACACACACACAATCAGCAGAAACTTGGGCAAACCCATAGGATGAAATCTCCCCTAGAGCTATCAGAGAGTTTGTATTGGGCTAACACTTTCATGTCAGATTCTAGCTTCCAGAAATCTGAGATAATAGAATTTTGTTGATTTAAGCCACTCAGGTGATGGTACTTTGTTATGGCAGCCTGAAGAAACTAACACAATCACTAAAAATGTGCAAGTACCCATTGCTTCATCAAGGTTGAAGGTTTTCACGTTTCTTCACTAGGAATTATTTGACCTTGTCTTTTGTTTACCTCTAAACTGGGTTCTTTGTGTTTTTTATTAACTTACTAATTCTTAAAGTATTCATATATTATGGATATTACTCTTGTCATTCATGTCATTAAAATATGTTCTCTCAATTTGGCTATTTTCACTTTTTAAAATGTTAATGAATTTATATTTTTAGTTTAATGTAAATTAATATTTCTCTTTGTTCTGTGCATTTTCTGTCTTGTTTAAGAAATCATTTTCTAGGAGTTCCCGTTGTGGCGCAGTGGTTAACGAATCCGACTAGGAACCATGAGGTTGCGGGTTCCATCCCTGGCCTTGCTCAGTGGGTTAAGGATCTGGTGTTGCCGTGAGCTGTGGTGTAGTTTGCAGACACGGCTCGGATCTGGCGTTGCTGTGGCTCTGGAGTAGGACGGTGGCTATAGCTCCAATTCGACCCCTAGCCTGGGAATCTCCATGTGCCGCGGGAGCGGCCCAAGAAATGGCAAAAAGACAAAAAGACAAAAAAAAAAAGAAAAGAAATCTTTCTCTAATTTAAGGTTATAAAGATACCAGCCAATATTTTTTTTGGGGGGGGGGTTCTATATAGTTTGTGAATTCACCTGGATTTGTCTTTTGAGTATATTATGTGAGGTAGGAATCCAGTTTAATTTTTACTGTAAAAATGAAAAAAACACCCAGTAGCATTGATTTAATGGTCTATTCTTTCCCCTCGTGAAATAGAAATTCTTTTTTGTCATACATCTTGTTTTAACACATCTATTTTTTTCCTTTGGACTAATTGTCTATTTCTGTTCCAAAAATAAAGCATCTTAGTTTTTATAGTAAATTTCATATGTTACAGATCATCCACTTTGCTGTATTCTTCCTTAAAATTTCCCTGGCTATACTTGACCCTTTACTGATATTAACTTTGAATTAACTTTCCATCCCACCCAAAATTTTATTGGAATTTTATTGGAATTGTATTGGAACTACATGGTAATTTTAAAAGAGCAGAAATTTTTATGATATTGAACCTTTTATCCATGAATATGCATAACTTTTTATTCATTTAGCTCTTTCTTGCATTTCAAAATAGTTTTTAATTTTCTCCATTAATTACATGGACAGCTTGTAATAGGTTTTTCCCTTAGGTGCCTTATTTTGTTGTTATTATAATTGTTTTGTATAGACAGTAACTAATGCAAACGGTGTATTTTAAAATTATATTTTCAATTTTTTACATAAGAATGTGATTAAGTTATTTAATTGGTTTTATTTCTGTGTACTTTATTAACTTTAATCTATATTTTTTTCTATGTTTATAACTAAATTATCTGTGAATATTACAACATTTTTTAAGCTTTTTTACACTTAATTACCTGTTCCCTAATGAGCTAGCTTGAACAGCAGTTTAATACTTTAGAGATGCAGGAAGTGAGAGTGTACTCATTCATGATATTAGAATAATTTTTTTAATAATTGAGGTTTTTTTTTCTTTTTAAGTCACACCTGCAACATATGGAAGTTCCCAGGTTAAGGGTGGAATTGGAGCTTGCAGCTTGAAGCTGGATCCTTAACAGCTGAGTGAGTCCAAGGATCAAAACTGCATCCTCACAGGGGCTATGCTGGGTTCTTAACCCTCTGCACCACAACAGGAACACAGATATTAGACTACTTCTAATGCTGTACCATATAGAATATTTCTCAAATATTTGTATATCAGCTTTAAAAAGTTCTATTCCCTATCCTATTCCTTTTGTATACTTGGTTTTAGGTTTACATTATCAACACTTTATTACTATTACTTTGATTTAAATTTTTCTTCTAAATCCTTGAGTGAGATTTGTCTATATGTTTCCTTTTTTGTACTGTCCTATTCTGACATCAGTACCAAAAGTTATACTACCAACCTCATAAAAATGAGTTATGGAGTATTCCCTCATTTTATTATTCTCTGGAGTAGTTTATATAAGACCTCAGTTATCTGTTCTTTGGCTATTTGGTAAAATTTATCTGCAAAGCATTTGGTTGTGGTTTTATTTGATGCATATGCATTTAATTCCTGATGTAAAGTATTAAGTTGTTATAGAATAATTCAAGTTTTCTAATACTTCTAGAATCAATGTTAAGTTATAGTTTTAAATTTTTTCCTTTTTACTAAGTAGTTTAAATTAATTATCTTTCCTGTAAGTGCAGTGAATCTCATCTTGATCTTTATTAACTATTTGTGTGAGCTTTTTCCTTTTGAATTAGTCTCAACGAAGGTTATTTATTCTATACAACTCTATTTTATACTTTCCATTATGATTTCCAAATTGTGTTAATTTGGAACCATTATTTTAAAGGCCAATTAAGTGAAGTTGTTCTTAGTAATCTTTTGTAACTGGTTTGTAATTTAACTGTTGTCAGAGAATGTGAAGTAAAATACACCAAATTGTTTAAAATTAGAGATTGACTTTATTTCCTAGTAAATAATTAATTATGAGAAATGTTGTAAGATATACCATCTAATCATGATATGTGTAGTTCTAGTCACATCTTTTCGGTCAAACATATTAATTCTATTGCTCTAAGTTTCTATATCTGCTTGAGATATCAACTTCTGACAAATGTTGAAGTTTATAGATCAAACAAAAATTAGTACGGAGATAGGATAGGACAGAGTAACTTATCACAAATAGATTTGGTAATCTCTCCTTGTAGTTCTCTCAAAGTCTGTTTTATATACTTTCAGGACATAATCATAGGTACACACAGGATTACAATTGGTATATATCCCTGCAGACTTAATAGTTATCCTCCTTAACTCTAATAATTTTTGGTGCCTTAAAGTCTATTTCATCTATACCAGTTCTTTTCTATTTGCCTAGTATATCTCATTCCGTATATTAACTTTTTGCTTTTCTGTGTCATCAAAATTTAAGGTGAGTCCCTTGTAAAAATATTATAGTTATTTTCATTACAATTCTGAAAATCTTAGTGTTTTAGCAGGTGAGTTTAGTCTTAATTTTACCATGACTATTCCATATCGGAAGCTATTTCATTGTCACTTTATGTGTTCACATTCATCCTGTCTCCTCTATGATTCTCTTATCTCTATGATTCTCTTATATCCATTCCTAGCTTCTTTTTAAATTAATTAATTAATTAATTTTTAATTGTTATTTCCCCAATCCAATTTTTTTCCTACTGTAGAACACGGTGACCCAGTTACACATACATGTATACATTCTGTTTCCTCACATTATCATGCCCCATCGTAAGCGACTAGACATAGTTCCCAGAGCTACACAGCAGGATCTCATTGCTAATCCATTTGAAAGGCAATAGTTTGCTTCTATTAACCCCAAGCTCCCAATCCATCCCACTCCCTTCCCCTCCCCCTTGGCAACCACAAGTCTGTTCTCCAAGCCCATGATTTTCTTTTCTGTGGAAAGGTTCATTTGTGCCATATATTTTAGATTCCAGATATAAGTGATATCATATGGTATTTGTTTTTCCCTTTCTGACTTACTTCACTCAGGATGAGAGTCTCTAGTTCCTATTTCTAGGTTTCAAAATTAAATTTCTTCCTCTACTGTGGAAAGTTCTATATTCTAGCTTTGACTTTCCCTTATATTTTAACATAAATCAATAACTTAAAGTATAAAGATTAGGTATGTTTTTCACTACTTCTCAAACCGTATTAGTACCTTTAAATACTTTAATTCAGATCATTCCCATACAAGGTGCAGTTGTAAAATAATTAGTTTTGTCAAGATTTTGATTTTTATCCCTTTAATTAGACATGATTATCATTGTGCATTCAATATTGGCTTATGTTTGCCCATGTGGTTAATAAATTTATTTGATCATTGCTTCTTGCATCTCAGATATTTCTTCTGGGATTGTTTTTTCTTCAGCTTTAATAATATCCTTTAAAAATATGTTTTATGAAGGCCTGTTAGCAGTAAGCTCTCCTAGTATTTTATTGACTGAAGCGTTTGCATTTTAACCCTTACTTAAATACACACATAATTCTAGGTTAACACTTTTATGTTTTCAGAACTGAAAGATATTATTTTAATATTTATTTTGCCTTGCAGTTTTTCTATTGATAAGAAAGTTGCTGTTTGTCACTTATGTATATATAGTCGTCCTTTTCTCTGGGGCTACATTTAAGATCCCAGGTTTTTAGTTTTTATTGTGTTCTGCAATTTTATCTCAGTGTGTTTAGAAGCGGATTTTTTTTTTAATTTTACTAGGATTTATTTTGCTTCCTAAAACTAAGGATTCATAATTTCCATTAATTCTGGAAAATTATGATTCCTTCATTCATCATTAATTCAATAATTACTGCCTTTCCTTCATTCATTCTACTCTGTCCTGAAATTCTAAATATACTAAAAGAACTTCTCTTATCTTCCATGTCTCTTAATTTCTCTGTCATATTTTCAATTGTTTCCTCCCATGCTATTTTCTGGATAATTTATTCATATCTATATTTTAGTTGTCAATTCTCCCTTTAGTTGAGTCTAATCTACCAAAGGAATGGTTAAATCCTTTAAGTTTAAAACAACTATGTGTTTTATTTGCATATATTGTATTTGTTTTATTTTTCTAATGTAGCTATTTCAGTATGCCTTTGTTTCTTACTAAAGTTTATAATTTTATTATTTCTGTTAACTTTTTTTTCTTTTTAGGACCACACATGCAGCATATGGAGGTTCCCAGGCCAGGGATTGAATCTGAGCTGCAACTGCTGGCCACAGCCACAGCCATAGCAACGCAGGATCCCAGCCTCGTCTGTGACCTACACCACAGCTCTCAGCAATGCCAGATCCTTAACCCACTGAGTGAGGCCAGGGATCAAACCTGAATCTTCATGAATACTAGTTGGGTTCACTACCACTTAGGTACAACAGGAATTCCTATTTCCGTTAACATATTAAGCATGTTTATTTTATATTGTCTCTGATTATTCCAATATCTTTGTCCCTGATTATCTAATTCTCTTTGTTGAGTTTCACTCATGCTAGTTTGGTTACCATTGTGATTGGTGATTTTATGAATTTGTATAAACAATGTCTGTTTATCAGAATCATTATAATCTTGGTTCAATGGACATTATCCCAGGAATATTTGTTATTCCTTCTGTTATATGCAAGAGTAGGCTTACTAGTCTATGTGAGGGCATCTTTTATGGCTGATATTATCAGAGGAGCCTTTATCTTTGTGTGGAACTCAAGCCAGAGAGACACATTGTTTTTACTGAGGTTCTTTATTCCAGCTTTCTGTAGCTGTCCCTATTCCAGTCCCCCACACCATCTTTTATATACCTTGGGAATTGTTTCATGGGGAAGACATTAAATCTTCAGGATTTAGGTACCATTGATCAGCAAATGTCTCTAAGGTATCTATAACTTCAGTGCTGGCTGATTACCCACGCTTTTGTTTCTGTTATTTTGGGTTACTGAAGATCCTCCTTAATTTCTTGAGAGCTCAGCTCTGCCTGTTCATTGTAACTTGTCTATCATTCTTTAGTATTTTGCAGTGGAAAAAAATTTTGAATACAGAGCCTGTAAGATTATTAGAAGAAGAGAAAAATGTGTATCTTATTACGTTTCATTAGGATTAAATAAGGAAATGCAACTAAAGAACTTATCAGAGTTCCTTATACCTTAATTGTTTGATAAATGTTAGTAAAATTAGAGTTCCCATTGTGGCTTAGTGGCTAACGAATCTGACTAGCATCCATGAGGATGCAGTTTCGATCCCTGGCTTGCTCAGTGGGTTGAGGATCCGGCGTTGCTGTGAACTGTGGGGTAGGTCACAAGTAACTGTGGCTGTGGTGTAGGCCAGAAGCTACAGTTCTGATTGGACCCTTAGCCTGGGAACCTCATATGCCGTGGGTGAGGCCCTAAAAAGACAAAATTAATTAATTAAATAAATAAATAAATGTTAGTAAAATAAAAATCTTGGTTTTCCAAATTTTTTCTATCCTGGGCTTTCTCCATCTTTTTCATTTTTGTGAAATATATTTATCCTCCAAAAATAAAAGAAATGTAACTTCATATGCATAAATAGCTACTACAATTTTCATGCTTTAATGTATGTAAGAGATATACGTACATTAACTTATTTAATGTAAAATAAATATAGGAAAATTATACTAAATCATAGTATTTGAGTTTATAGTCAATCACTTTAATAGTCTATGGAAAAGAACTTCTTTAAATTAGTCAAAAATTACTGTTAATGTTTTACCAAAGACAATTTCTTATTTGAAATTATCCCAGAACACTTTGAAAAGTTGTTTGGAGTTCATTGTTAGCAGCGTTTATCTATTTTGAAAGTGAATGATATCTGTCTTCCAATTACAATTTCATCTGTCTTAATTTTCCATTCCACCTTGAAAGCTAAAAACAAATAGCACCTTTAAGCATGAGCCGTATCTTTAATTTTTTTTTTTTTTGGCCATCCCCACAGCATGCAAAATTTTCCGAGCCAAGGAGGGATGTGCACTACAGCAGTGACCTGAGACCCTGCAGTGATAATGCCAGATCCTTAACCCACAGCCACAAGGAACTCCTCAATAATTTTTTATTGTGAATGAGAAGTCATTTATCCCAGGCCCATCACTAAATGGGAAGCCAAACAAAATCAAACAAAACAATGATTCTCTGAAGACATAAGACAAGTTCAAACTATCCACTCCTGCTAGGGAGATGTAGTTGAGAAGGAGATGAGTGTGCCCTCGTATCTAATTGTTACTAAATGCAGTGTCCATATAGTTTTAATGTCAAACACAATAATATCAACCTGAAATCAAAATTTTCATCCAGGCTGAGAATCTCCTTGTTTTGGTTTATTTTTGGATTTTGTAGCTTTTCTAAATTGTTTGAGAAACACAGCTGCGCTTATTAATATAATGAGATATTTTAATTGAAGAAGATGACTATCATCACGTGCAGTTCTGGATCTTCCTCTGGACTTCACAGCCAACTGCTCCATCTTCAGCAGAAAGAAATGGAATCAAATGCCAATATTTGGAATTAAATATTTGGCTTCTAGCTCATGACTTGCGTAATGTAATAAAAGTGGTAGCCAGTGTAATTGAGTGTTTATTATATGCCTAACTCTATACCAGACCCTTGCCATGCAATGTTTTATTTAATCCTCACAACAGCCCAAGAAGGATCAATTTTTCAAATAAAAAAATGGAGGTGTAGAAAGTTATTTTGCTGGTTTATTTCTAAAATACTCAAGGAAAATGAGAAAATAAAATCCTCCATCCCAGAAAGAAGCTATCTGACCTTAGCAACTGTGGCTGCCCATTTATTTAGTTTTACCAGCTGATGAGGAGATACTGCTCATAAATTAATAGAAAGAGGGGACACACAGGTGTCCTGGGTGGAAAGCTCAAATGCCCTGAAAACATGCCCTGAGGGCTGCCTGGATCATCATTAGTCATCCATCACATTTTTTAAAAGTAGCCTCTGGTCTCCCTTAGAGGATCCTAGCTACTATCTGGAGTATCTGCTTAATTTCTCCCTCAATATCCCTTTGCTGACTGTCTGTCAATTTAAATATCAGATATTTCAAAAATATAAGGGGCCCACAGAACTCACCAAACTCAAACTTACACAATTTGCAGAAAAGGAAAATGAGTGTCCCCATAGTTATTCGCCCTGTATCACAGTGGTTGCCTCTTATTAGCCTGACTACATCAGTTAAAAGACCTCTAACATTATTATCAAGGTTTCAGAATAAAGTGCTACCAGATTCAGTGGAAAATTTCCAAAACTTGAAACAGAACAAAGAAGTTGAAATTTTTGTTCAGTTATCTCTATAATCCTTCCTTCTTCTTTCCCTCCCTTGCTTCCTTTCTTTCCTTCCTTCTTTCATTTAGTCACACAACAAGCACATATTGTTTATGTCTACTATGAGCTAGGGATTATAGCACCCATTTAGACTATAAAGTTAGAATGTCTTTGCCTTAACTCATCGACTGAAACATGTTCCCCAGCCACACTAATTAAAGTGGGGAATATCCAGGCCCAGCCACAGTTTTCTCATCAATTGTCTGTGTTTATTGAGTACTTACTATTTTTCTAGGCTTTTTGTATGTAAATATTAATAAGACCTACAAGTATCCCTCTACTCCATCATTTTCTACTGAAACCAGTAGAAAGAAACAAACTATTAACTGGTAAACCAATAAATAAATGAGATAATTTTTAGGTTCTGATAGTAAGGCAGATGAATTTGAGTAGGTATGATGGAGTGGCTGAAAGGGTCTCCCCTTGAAGGGTTGGTGAGGTGAGCCCCTCTGAAGAGTTGACATTTGAGACCCAATTAATACAAAGGGGATGGCCTTCAAAGATCTCATTGGTGATGTGCTTGGGACAGCAAGGCAGAGCCTGGGACAGCAAACCCCTGAGCAGTCACCTCTAGTGGTCAATCGCCTCCTCTGTTCACTCCAGTGTGTTTAAAAAATGTTACTCTTTTCTGTGTGTTGCATGATGTGAAGAGCATTGCAAAGCTCTATTCCAGTTGAGGAGACATATCCATGTAGAAGAAAAGCAAGGGAGACTGAGCATGGTAGGCTGGGAAACTGAAAGAGGAGAGTGCACAGAAGGGAGCATGATGGGGAATGAAGTCAGAGAGTACACAGAACCCATATCATGTGGATCCTTGTAGCCTGGGTATGGATGTAAGGGTGAAAAGTAGGTGGATAGAAAAGCTCTATCTGTCTGCTTCCAAAAAGGAATTAGATACATTCCTTTGCTAAAGTACATATTAACTAGAATAATCAAATATATATTAAAAGGAAAATTTGAAAATATGACAAAGTGGAGACAGAACACTTTTTATCTGGAGCCTGGTACAGGCACTAAAATTAACTAACATTAAAATTATGTAAAATTTATGGAATATTACTCACCCATAAAAAAGGAAATAATTCATTTTGCATCAACATGGATCAACCTAGAAATTATTATGCCAAGTGAAAGACAAACATCATAGGATATCACTTACACATGGAATCTTAAAAGAAGGATACAAATGAACTTATTTGCAGAACAGAAACAGACTCACAGACTTTGAAATCAAACTTATGTTTACCAAAGGTGACAAGTAGGGGGAAGAGAGGGATGGACTGGGGGTCTGGGATGGACATATACACACTGAGGTATATGAATGGCCAACAGGGACCTTCTGTATAGCACAGACAACTGTACCCAATATTCTGTGATAATCTATGTGGAAAAAGAATCTGAAAGAGAATGGATGTGTGTATATGTGTAACTGAATCACTTTGTTGTACAGCTGAAATTAAAATAATCTAAAATTTATGGACTATTAGCCATAAAAAAGAATGAAATAATGCCTTTCGCAGCAACATAGATCCACATAGAAATTATCATAGCCTTGTGAACCAACTATACTTCAATAAAGCTTTAAAAAAATTATCTAAGAACTATGTTGAAGAGTAGTGGCGAGAGCAGACATCCTTGTCTTGTTCCTGATCTTAGTGGGAATTCTTTCAGCTTTTCACCATTGAGAATGATGTTTGCTGTGGGTTTGTCATATATGGCCTTTATCGTGCTGAGGTAGGTTCCCGTTATGCCCACTTTCTGAAGGGTTTTTATCAGAAATGGGTGTTAGATTTTGTCAAAGGCTTTTTCCGCATCTATTGAGAGGATCATATGGTTTTGATTCTTCAGTTTCTTAATGTGGTGTATCACACTGATGGATTTGTGGATATTGAAGAACTCTTGCATCCCTGGGATAAATCCCACTTGATCATGATGTACAATCCTTTTAATGAATTGTTGGATGGGGTTTTCTAGTATTTTGTTGAGGATTTTTGCATCAATGTTCATCAGTGAAATTGGCCTGTATTTTTCTTTTTTTGTGATATCTTTGTCTGGTTTTGGTATCAGGGGGATGGTGGCCTCATATAATGAGTTTGGGAGTGTTCCTTCCTCTGCAATTTTTTGAAATAGTTTCAGAAGGATAGGTGTTAGCTCTTCTCTAAATGTTTGATAGAATTCGCCTGTGAAGCCATCTGGTCCTGGACTTTTGTTTGTTGGAAGTTTTTTAATCACAGTTTCAGTTTCAGTACTTGTGATTAGTCCATTCATCTTTTCTATTTCATCTTGGTTGAGTCTTGGAAGACTGTACTTTTCTAAGAATTTGTCCACTTCTTCTAGGTTTTCCATTTTATTGGCGTATAGTTGCATATAGTAATCTCTTATGATCCTGTGTATTTCTGTGATGTCCATTGTAACTTCTCCTTTTTCATTTCTAATTTTATTGATTTGAGTTCTCTCTCTTTTTTTCTTGATAAGTCTGGCTAAGTGTTTAGCAATTTTGTGGATCTTTTCAAAGACCCAGCTCTTCGTTTCATTGATCTTTTCTACGGTTTTCTTTGTTTCTATTTCAGTGATTTCTGCTCTGATCTTTATGATTTCTTTCCTTCTACTAACTTTAGGTCTTGTCTGTTCTTCTCTCTTTGGCTGCTTTAGATGTAAAGTTTGTTTATTTGAGCTTTTTCTTGTTTCCTCAGGTAGGCTTGCATTGCTATAAACTTTCCTCTTAGAACTGCTTTTGCTGCATCCCATAGGTTTTGGAGTGTGATATCTTCATTGTCATATGCTGCTAGGTATTTTTTAATTTCCTCTTTGATTTCTTTGGTGATCCATTGGTTGTTTAGTAGCATGTTGTTGAGTCTCCACGTGTTTGTGGTTTTTGCAGTTTTTTTCTTGTTGTTGATTTCCAGTCATATAGCATTGTGGTCGGAAAAGATGCTTTATGTGATATCAATTTTCTTAAAGTTACTGAGGTTGGATTTGTAGCCCAGGATATGGTCAATCTTAGAGAATGTTCCATGTGCACTTGAGAAGAATGTATTCTGTTGCTTTTGGATGAAATGTCCTATAAATATCTGTTAAGTCCATCTGGTTTAATGCTTCATTCAGGGCCTGTGTTCCCTTATTGATTTTCTGTCTGGTTGATCTGTCCATTGCTGTAAGTGGGGTAGTTCTGGAAGTCCTAGCCACAGCAATCAGAGAAGTAAAAGAAATAAAAGGAATCCAAATTGGAAAGGAAGAAGTAAAACTATCACTATTAGCAGAAGGCATGATACTATACCTAGAGAATCCTAAAGACTCGACCAGAAAACTGTTAGAGCTTATCCACGAATTTGGCAAAGTTGCAGGATACAAAATTGATGCACAGAAATCGATAGCATTTCTATATACTAACAATGAAAAAGCAGAAAAGGAAATTAGGGAAGCAATCCCGTTTACCATTGCATCCAAAAGAATAAAATACCTGGGAGTAAACCTACCTAAAGAAACAAAAGACCTGTACTCTGAAAACTATAAGACACTGATGAAAGAAATCAAAGATTACACAAATAGATGGAAGGATATACCATGCTCGTGGATTGGAAGAGTTAATATTATCAAAATGACTATACTACCCAAGGCAATCTACAGATTCAATGCAATCTCTCATCAAATTACCAAGGACATTTTTCACAGAACTTGAACAAAATATTTTAAAGTTTGTTTGGAAGTACAAAAGACCCAGAATAGCCAAAGACATCCTGAAAAAGAAAAATGGAGCTGGAGGAATCAGGCTCCCTGACTTCAGACTATACTACAAAGCAACAGTCATCAAAACTGCATGGTACTGGCACAAAGACAGACATATAGATCAGTGGAACAGGATAGAAAGCCCAGAATTAAACCCATGCACTTACAGCCAACTAATCTATGACAAAGGAAGCAAGACTATACTATGAAGAAAGGACAGCTTGTTCAATAAGTGGTGCTCGGAAAACCGGACAGCCACATGGAAAAGAATGAAATTAGAACACTCCCTAACACCATACACCAAAATAAACTCCAAATGGATCAAAGACCTAGATATAAGACCAGACACTATAAAACTCTTAGAGGAAAACATAGGCCAAACACTCTCTGACATAAAAGACAGTAACATCTTCTCAGATCCACCTATCAGAGTAGTGACAATAAAAAGAAAAATAAACAAATGGGACCTACTCAAACTTCAAAGTTTCTGCACAGCAAACGAAACCCTAAACAACACAAAAAGACAACCCACAGAATGGGAGAAAATCTTTGCAAGTGAATTGACTGACAAGGGATTAATCTCCAAAATTTATCAACACCTTCTGCAGCTCCACACCAAAAAAACAAACAACCCCATCAAAACATTGGCAGAAGATCTAAACTGACGATTCTCCAAAAAAAGACATACGGATGGCCAAAAAACACATGAAAAGATGTTCAACATCACCAAGTATTAGAGAAATGTTAATCAAAACTACAATGAGCCATTTTATACCAGCCAGAATAGCCATCATCAAAAAAAGTCCTCAAACATTTAATGCTGGAGAGGGTGTGGAGAAAAGGAAATCCTCTTACACTGTTGGTGGGAATGCAAACTGGTACAACCACTGTGGAAAACAGTATGGAGATTCCTCAGAAAACTAAAAATAGAACTACCATTTGATCCAGGAATCCCACTCCTGGGCATCTATCCAGAGAAAACCATGACTCAAAAAGACACATGTACTCTGATGTTCATTGCAGCACTATTTGCAATAGCCAAGACATGGAAACAACCTAAATGTCCATCAACAGAGGAGTGGATCCAGAAGATGTGGTACATATACACAATGGAATATTACTCAGTCATCAAAAAGAATGAAATACCAGCATTTTTAGCAACATGGATTGACCTAGAAAATATCATGCTAAGTGAAGTCAGCCATACAATGAGACGCCAACATCCAATGCTTTCACTGACACGTGGAATCTGTAAATAGGACAGACTGAACTTCTTTGCAGAACAGAAGTTGACTCAGACATTGAAAAACTTATGGTCTCTGGAGGAGACAGTTTGGGGGGTGGGGAGATGTGCTTGGGCTGTGGGATGGAAATCCTGTGAAATCAGATTGTTGTGATCATTATACAACCACAGATGTGATAAATTCATTTGAGTAAAAAAAAATTACCTAAGATTAATACTGAGATGCTTACAGCCAAAGTCTAAAATACCTTGGACCATGTAATTTTATTTGTCTCATTAAAGGAAATATGAATTGCACTAGGAGATAGATTTTTTTTTCTTTTTCTTTTTCTTTCTTTTTTGTAGGGCCACACCCACGCATATGAAAGTTCCCAGGCTAGGGGTCAAATTGGAGCTGTAGCTGCCAGCCTACACCACAGCCACAGCAATGCCAGATGCAAATCGCATCTGTGACCTATACCACAGCTCACAGCAACACTTGATCCTTAACCCACTGAGCGAGGCCAGGGATCGAACCCGAGTCTTCATGCATACTAGTTGAGTTTATCACCACTGAGCCATAAGGGGAACTCCTAGATTTTTTTTTCCTTGATACCCGAGTGGAAGAAATAATAGCAAGGTTCATTACTAAGTGGTTTAAAAATTATATATTCCCTGCCATTTTTTTGTAAGTTCAGGAATATTTTCAAATGTCATTTCATGAAATAAAAGCTAAAATTTTATCTTAGTGAAGGCTTTTCATGAGGAGCTAAGTATCTGATATATCTATAGCTATCTCCATGTATCTTGTTTTCTGGTGATGAAACGTCATTAAATGGAATCTACATGCCTTTTAGACCTCTCCATACAACCATGCCTCTGCTTCATTGCTTATAGTTCCTTTAACTTGCCATATTCATTTCCATATTTTGCACCAAAGAAATTCCTACCTCCAATGCAAAACAGTCATCAACCCCAACTGCTTGGGAACTACACAGTAGTTCTCTGCTTGAGTATTAAGTTCAGCTGGGTAGCTTTTAAAATAGATAGGTACAACTCCCTACAAATTGAATCAGGATTTCCAGAGAGGACGGCCTGGGCATTGAAATATCTAAGCTCTCCAGGTGATTCTAATGAGTAAACAGGGTTAAGAATTGTTGAGCTTGGTTAGTGTTCCCTCCTTAAAGTGAGCTCTAAGGAGGATGTGGAGTTTCACCCTTGTTACTTGGGTCTGATGAGTTTCCTTCTTAAAAGGAAAAACAAATACTGACCGGCTACAGCAGAATGCACCACAACAAGAAAGTCTTTGTGTTCTCCTATCATGGAAGGTAAGTGAGCAATTACCTCCTTGACCTTGTATTTAATGAGAAAAACTGCATAGCAAATCTGCTTTGGTTCTGGTTTCACTCAGAATTTGTACAGAAATAGATACTTTGGTCAGTCCTTTTCACCGCCTCATTGAGAAAAGAGGAGACAACATTATAAAATGATTATAGAAGGAACAAATTAAAGTGACTCTCAGACCTTAGTGTACATAAAAATTATTTGAGGAGCTCGGTAAAAATGTAGTCTGCCAAGCCCTAATCGTGAGTGATTTTGATGGAGTAGTTCTGGGTTTGATCTCAGGGATCTGTATATTTAAAAAGCACCCCAAATGATTCTGATGCTGCCCATCCACAGGCTAATGGGAAATAGGAGTTTACCAAAAGCTGCCCATTTTTGGTAAAGTATAAGTGCTCCTCCCTAACTCTCACATAAACCCAAGGGCCCTTTGGCCATTATTGAAAGGAAAGAGAATTAAGAAACTCTAAGTTTGGGAGTTCCCATTGTGGCTCGGTGGTAACAAATCTGACTAGCATCCATGAGATTGTGAGTTCAGTCCCTGGCCCTGCTCAATGGGTTAAGGAATTGGTGTTGCCATGGCTGTGTCATAGGCCAGCAGCTGCAGCTCTGATTTGACCCCTAGCCACCAGGGAATTTCCATATGCCTCAGGTGTAGCCCTTAAAAATTAAAAAAAGAAAGAAAGGAAAGAAAGAAAATCTAAGTTTGGAGGCAAATGTTAAAACCACAACACAGGCATGCCAGCTGAAGTAAAAGGACAGTGGAGAGAAAAGAAGCTTAGGCAGCAAATGAAGACAGCTGGGGAGTGAGGGCACTGGCCTTAGAAAGATACTCAGGTGGTGAGGCCAGATCCGGGTTGGAGTCAAGAAACGTGCTGTCAGCTGGAGCAGATTCTCTGTAGTGAGCAGGCTGGAGGATAATGTCCCAGCTGCTCTCCTGGAAATCAGATGTAATAATCTTGCCCTTCTTAGATGCAAACTCTTCTCATCAAGCTGTGAAAAATATACTAACTTTGGTCTGCTATTGTTGGCCGAAGGCTAATTTGGTTGTACCCTGTTGCTTCAATTCTCACATCACTATCAGAAACAAACTGCTTCAAGCTCAGGAAATGTAGCTTCAGGAATTTCACTTAGAAGCACCCACTGGTCTCTCATGAGGCAGCAAAAGAAAAGGGGGAGCAACTGACAACCCAGCTTCTCTAATAAAGCAAAAGGTACAGTGTTGTTTTCCAGCACTCATACTCCCCACTGGAGTCAGAATACTAAGTGTAATAGAGCATGGAATACCAAATACATAATAACTATTCCTTTATTCCTTGTCTCATTTGTTTATCCATCATTTATCCTTTGAACCCCAAAATATTTTTAAACACTACACATGTCCTTCAAAAGCAGTATCTGAGACAAAAAATTGAGTACAAGTAGTGTCTTCGGGAGGGGATGCTGAGGAACAGAAGTGAGAAAATGGAAGGAGAGGGAAGGGAAAAGAAGGAAAGCTAATGAAGGTAAGGGTATATTATGGAGGGCATCACTATGGGCAATGGAGACTCAGTTCTGCTGAGACTTTTTCTGGAATCGTCTCCTGAAGGATGATAGAATGAAACAGTTATCAGAGGGTTCCAGCCTCCCAAGGTGGAAGTTAACCTAGGATCTTAAATTCCATTCTTCTAAACTCCACACACCTGAAGGCTAAGGAGGCCCTGTCCTTTACCATTTCCAGGAGCCAAGCTCATGCAGGAATAAGGCAGAAAGCAAGGTGAGAGGCTGTCAGCTGAAGTGAGCTTAAGCTTGCACAGGCTTCTTCGTATTGCCCTATGGGAACTAAATTTGGGGGGAAAACCAAGAGGATGTTTGTTGGAGCTTGATATGTGTCTACTGCAATATTCATGCTATGCTATGCTACAAATATGAATAAATCATGTTCTCTGCCTCTAAGAATTCTTGGTCTTATAAGGGAGCGAAACATAAAGAAAACTTAATATTCCATATGAAAATTTCTGTAGTAACGACATTCAAAAAGCTTTATCCAAAAAAGCAGAAGAAATCGGTTGGTAGAGGGGAGATTTGGATAAAGGAATGGAGCCATAGGGAAAGGAGGATTGGGAGGGCTTTGCATAAATGTCAACTGAACATTGAAGGATGAATTATCTATTGAGCAAAAGAAAAATAAAAGGTATGTTCATTGCTAAGAACGAGGTACATTCTGGAAATGGTCCTGAGTACAGTGTGACTGAACATGGTGCTTATGTGAAAGAAGCTAGGGGATGAAGCTAAACATCTTCTATCCTGAAGGCAGTGGGAGGGCGACTGAAGTTTAAGCAGGAGAGTAACTCAAGGGAGTTCTATCCATTCTTGGTGAGCTCAGAAAAGATTAACTACCTAACTGTAATTCCTGGATATAGGTTCTTGTGTCAAACATTTATGAAGCACACATTCAGCACCACACCAGGGGCTGAGCACATCCAGATGAGTGAGATAGGGTTCTTGTCCTAGTGTGGTTCAGTGCTTAGTGATGGGAGTGAGAGGACCTTTGTAATACAATGCAATCAATGTCACTATACTTCTCTGTGCAGGGGGCTTTGGGAGCTCATGGGAAGGCTCTCCCCACCCCTGACCCCATCAGCCAGGCTTTTGGTGTTCCTGAAGACTTCCTGGGCAATTAGTTATGTTCACTTTTCTAAAGTTAGAGATAAGCATTCCAAAGGACACATTCCTAAGGATACAGTGTCTCTGGGTGGTAGGGGGGGGATTCGACATGAAATAAATGATGGTAGTATGTGAAGGAAGTATGGAACTAGGATATGTGTGGTCAAGAATACTTTCCTGTTCCTCACCTGCCATGTTTTGCCTCATCACCTTCTCTGGCTGGCTTATGCAGCCTTTAGTTTTCAATTTGAGTGTTACTTCTTCCTGCAAGACTTCTTGACTTCCCAGGTCTAAGAGATCCAAACTAAGTGTCCAAACACCTTCACAAATTACCTTTTCTTAGTTGTCTAAAAAATGCATATAAGGAAACAAATCATCAACCTTCTAACTGTAAGGACAGTAAGGTGGCCTCCCTGTACATGCCATATAACATTTGAGTCTTGGCACAATGAGTCTGTTGCTGGAGTTCCCGTTGTGGTGCAGTGGAAATGAATCTGACTAGTATCCATGAGGATGAGGGTTCTATCCCTGGCCTTGTTCAGTGGGTTAAGGATCCAGTGGATCCGGCATTGCCATGAGCTGGGGTGGATGTTACAGACATGGCTCGGATCCCGCATTGCTCTGGCTGTTGTGTTTGCTGGCAGCTGTAGCTCCTATTGGACTCCTAGCCCAGGAACATCCATATGCCGTGGCGTGCAGCACTAAAAAAAAAAAAGAAAGGAAAAAGAAAAAACATCAGTTGCTAATCGAGGAAGATACATCCAAATATAATATTTATTTGGTATCTGTAATCATTCTTTCTCCCATTCTCTCAGAAGTCCAAAGTAGTTCTTGAATCCTAGGCATTATTTTGATTGCTCCCAGATCTTCCTTTTAGGCTCTACTTCTCAGTTCAAACTCCTTCTCCCTGCCAAGGGGCTGGTGCCCAAGACAGCAAAATATTTTCAGTTCTACATACGGCAAGGTCCAAGGCTCCAGGTTCACACTCAGTTTGAATGACTTGAAATGTCCAGCCTAGGCTTCACCTCTGCACAGATAAATATCCAAAATAATCAGGAACTGCTGTCCTATTTGTTTCTAATAATGATAATAATAACTAGCGTATGGTAAATACCACCTCCCAAGCACTAAGTGTTTTACATGTATTAATTATTTTTCTACTTGCAACCTCTTCATGTGGTAGGTAATGATCTGTATACCCCTTTTAAATAGCAAAAGACTAGGAGTTCCCATTTTGGCCCGGTAAGAATGCGACGTTTTCTCTGTGAGAATGTGGGTTTGATCCTTAGGCCTGTGGTTGCGGTTTTGGCTCAGATCCTGGTCTAGGAACTTCCATGTGCTACAGGTGCAGTACCAAAAAAAAAAAAAAATGAGTGAGGAGAAAACTGAAACATTAAGTAACTTACCAAGGTCTCACATCTAATAAACAGTGGAATAATACTTTGAGACCCAAGAAGTGTATCTAGAGACTGCGCTCTTAATTACTCTGCTCTGCTAGCTCCCAGATTTCTTTCAAAGGTCAATCCCTCTTATCAATTTATTTCTGACACTATAGAAGGTACATCTACCTCATTGCAACTTCAGATCCAAAATCACCCATCCATCTTCTTTCTCTTTCCAGAGTTAAATCTGCTTCCTTAAGCCTTTTTCATAGGAAGAAATTTCCATCCATCTGGAAACTTTTCTGATTAATGTATTTTCAAGAATCAAATCATAATTATACTTGTAGCAATCTATATGGCAACTGCTTGCATCTATTCACCTCATCACTACCTCGATCCAAGCCACTTGACAATTTTCAAGGTTGGTCTGTATTTTACCATCTCTCAATAATGCTTTTCTCCCAGGGAAACAATTTTACAGACTTCACTGGGATTTTGAACACAGCCTAATCATCAAGCCATGGTTTTTCACTTAACTGAAATGACCAGACATACGGCTTCATTTCCTGTCTCTTTCACCATCTTTTCATTGAAGCTAGCTTTTCACAGCTAGGGACAGTGTCAATTCACTCTCAGATTTTCTGCTTTACCTTTAAAGAGAGCCACTATATTTCTTTGCTCCCTTTTCCTCAAACTGTTTTGTTCATTTTGTAATTCTATAAAAGGGTTAGGAAGGATTTTCCACCACTTGGCAAAGTTTCAGTGGTAACTGGAATTGAACTCTTTAAACTCAGTCAATAGCTATGACGAAAGTGCATTGTATTTCAGACCTCTGCATATGGAGGGAGGGCTAACAAAGAATTCTTTTCTCAATATTAACAATAATCACTAACATTTATTGCTTCTTAATACATACCACGCACTGCCAGGTGTTTCACACATTTTATTTTTGAGATGAGGAAACTGAGGCTTGGAGAAGGCAAGTCCCTTGTTTCACATCACAGCTGATGGTTGTTTCAGAGTCTATGCCTTAACCCAGCTCAGAGGAATCTACTCATCTCCTTCCTTCATTACTTGAGCCATTAACTATTCTACATCAATCTGTATTGAATATGAGAAAATATCTTGAAAGAAAAGAACCATTTTCACAAGTTTTTAAAGCACGATCTTATATCTTTGGAACTTCACAATTGTGTTTCATAAATATTCTTGTTCCTTGTAACATGGTAGACTTAAATCTCTTTTTCAGATGTTACCAGCAGTGGTATTTAGGTTTAATAAACCACCCTTTAGCTTTGGGTTACAAATGATAAGCAATGCTAACTAGAACTCAGTTAAAAGTTAAGAATACTTATCCATTCTCCTAATAAAAGTAGGAAGGTAGGGTGGGCCCCAGGTCCAGGATTCTAAGGGACTTTTTAAACTTTTTGTCTTCTTTTGGTTCCTCTTTATGAGCAACTCCTCAGAATTGCTCCCTACAAAACCTAGAGCAAGTACTTTCTTTTTTACACACAACAGCAAAATAAAATAAAATAAAAACAAAGCAAAACAATATATTTCCTCAAGTATGGGCTAAAAGACTTCTCCTTTAGCCCAGTGGGACAGCCTCACTATGCACCCACCCTTGAGAAGAAAAAAAGATATGATCTCAATTAATCCACAAAAAAATAAAAAAAAATCATGATAAAATCCAACACTCATTTGTTGTAAAACAGTATATTCAGACTTGAATCATAGAAAGCAAATTCTTTGCCTAATAAAATGAATCTAGCCATAATTTACAGCAATAACCAATATCTCTTCGTACTGGTGACAGCCGAGGAACATTCTCAATAAAGTCAATATTATACTCAAGGCCCTAAGCAGTACAAAAAGATAAGAAAAAGAAATAGGCATTGTAATTAAAAATTAAAGGCAAAAGTTATTTTTACAAAAAAAATCATCTACATAGAAAGTAAAAGAACATCTATAAACCATTAGTACTAATGGAAGTGTTCCAAAGAGTTAGGAATTTTCACTTACATATAAAAATAAGAGCATTCCTATATACCAGCAATAAGTAAGAAACGCTTTAGAAAATATTTGTAGTTATAACAAATATGTAATATGTTCAACTTTAACAAATGATATGAAAAAGCAAATTCAGAGTAGTGTTATGGAAGCATGAAAGATTACCTAAATGAATTAAGGTACAGACATTCACATGATATTAAATGAAAAGTCATACTATTAAAGACATAAAAATTATGCAAGTTCTGGTCAAAATGGCCATCATTAAAAAGTCTACAAATAGCAAATCCTAGAGTGTGTGGAGAAAAGGGAATCTTACTACACTGCTGTTGGAAATGTAAATTGGAACAGCCACTACGGAAAACAATATGGAAGCGTTTTAAAAAAACTAAAAATAGAGTTGCCATATGATCCTGCAATCTCACCCCGGGTATATATCTGGAGAAAACTCTAATTTGAAAAGACGCATGAATGTCAATATTCACAGCAACACCATTTACAATAGACAAGGCATGGAATCAAGCTAAATGTTCATTGACAGATGAAGTGCTAAAGAGGACGTGATATATATATATATATATATATATATATATATATATATATATATAATATACACATACACAAACAATGGAATAGTACTCGGCTATAAAAGAAATAAAATAATGCCATTTGCAGCAACATGTTTGGACATAGAAATTATTATATTAAGTGAAGTAAATCAGAAAGAGAAAGACATGTACCATATGATATCACCAAAGGAGAATGGGGGTGGAGGAGGGATCAATAATGAGTTTAGGTTTAGCAGATACAAATTAGTATATATAAAATAGATAAACAATAAGGTCCTACTGTATAGTACAAAGAGCTATATTCGATATCTTGTAATAAACCATAATGGAAAAGAATATGAAAAGAATATATAATATACACATAACTGAAATACTTTGCTGTATACCAGAAAGTAATACAATATTGCAAATCAACTATAATTCAATAAAACATTAATTCAAATTATAAATTAAATGCAATACACTTTAAAAATTTTAGCAAACCTAGGCATAAACAAAACTGATGCAGATATTTGTATAAAATATATGACAAAATTTATAGCTTTTTAACTTTACAGAGAGAACATTTTTGCCATAATATATTTGATATATTAAAAGTAAAATAAATGTTTAATACCCTGAATGTGAAAGAAATCTTGTAAGTTAATAAGAAAAAAAATCCTTAACACCCTGGAAAATAGGCAAAGGATATGAACAAGCAATTCACCTGCAAAACCTAAATGATTAACAAATGAAAAGATGCTCAAGGAGTTCCTGGTCATTGCTCAGTGGTTAACAAACCAGACTAGTATCCATGAGGACATGGGTTTAATCCCTGGCCCAGCTCAGTGTGTTAAGGATCAGGAGTTGCTGCGAGCTGTGTTGTCATGAGCTGTGGTGTAAGTAGCAGACACGGCTCAGATACAGTGTTGCTGTGGCTATGGTGTAGGCGGGCAGCTATAGCTCCAACTGGACCCCTAGCCTGGGAACCTCCATATGCTGTGGGTGAGACCCTAAAAAGAAAAAAGACCAAAAAAAAAAAAAAAAAGATGCTCAACTTCTTTAATGATCAAGGAAACGCAAAAATAAAACAATAGTGAGATCAGGTCATATCCATCAGATTGACAAAATGTAAAGTTTGACAATGCCAAGTATTGACCAATTTCTAGGATAACAGGGACTCATAAACTACAGATGGTGTGTATACATTTGCATAACAGCTTTGAATATCTAGCACACATGCCAAGTCTGCTTTTAGGGTTACATTGCAGATAAATTCTTATACATGTACTCCCAGAGGCATGCACAAGCTTGTGAATTATAACACCGACTGTAATGGCAAAAAAATAAAGGTACACTACCATACTATTTTTAGTTAAAATAGAAAAACGAGATTTAAATATAGTCACTGAGGAGTTCCCGTCCTGGCGCAGTGGTTAACGAATCCGACTAGGAACCATGAGGTTGCCGGTTCGATCCCTGGCCTTGCTCAGTGGGTTGACGATCTGGCGTTGCCGTGAGCTGTGGTGTAGGCTGCAGACACGGCTCGGATCCTGCGATGCTGTTGCTCTGGCTCTGGCGTAGGCTGGCAGCTACAGCTCTGATTGGACCCCTAGCCTGGGAACCTCCATATGCCTCGGGAGCGGCCCAAGAAATGGCAAAAAGACAAAAAAAAAAAAAATATATATATATATATATATATATATATATATATAGTCACTGAATAAATGTCAAACCAATATTTAGTGGGAAAATATAACGTGATACAATTTATAAAATTTTGAATAACTGCATACCCAAAATACATATTATTCATGGATAAGCAGATGTAATAAACATGAACTTGAAGAATACAAATTAAATTCAGGATAGTGGAGTTCCCGTTGTAGCACAGTGGAAACAAATCTGACTAGGAACCATAAGGTTGTGGGTTCGATCCCTGACCTTGCTCATTGGGTTAAGGATCTGGCATTGCCATGACCTGTGGTGTAGGTTACAAATGTGGCTCTGATCTGGTGGTGCTGTGGCTCTGGTGCAGGCCGGCAGCAACAGCTCCAATTAGACCCCTAGCCTGGGGACCTCCATATGCCAAAGGTGCGGCCCTAAAAGGACAAAAGAAAAAATAAATAAATAAAATCAATATAGTAATGGTGAGAGAAGAGTGGGAAATAGGACTACAAAGGGTTAAATACAAACAACTTTTTAATATTTCTTTTAAGGGAATGTATCTGAAGCAGAAACAAAAGTTTAATATTAATTAATTTGGGTGGTAGAATCATGGATATCTATCAAGCTATTTTCTATATTTTTCTGTATCCTTAAACCATTACAAGAATATTTTAAAAGGGCTAAATATTGTAAAGGTGAGGATAACTACAGGCTAAAAATAAATAAAAGAGAAGGCCAAAAAATGAAATGTCTACAATTTTTACATTTCTCCCCCTGCCCCAAAGATAAGTGAGTGAAGTATAGCTGAAGTATATCTGTTTAAACAGTTTGAATTTAATCCCATGTTGGATCTAGAGGCTCATAAACATATTTGCATGAATCATACACTGCCTCAATTCTTTCCAAAATCAATGAAAAACTGAGTATTCCAAGCTAAAAAAGATAGCTTCCTGAGAACCATTACTTTCTGAACTATTACTTCCAAGAGCCATTATCTCTGCTTTTGTTTAATTTACCATTAAGATTAAGTTCTATGATGCAGTAGAAATGTACTTGTTAATTTAAAAAACCCCAGGATGCCTCAGATTCTTTTTTTGGGGGGAGGGGGAAGCTTTTATTTAGCATATGGAAATCAAAATAGCAGTGTTAGAAAATCCTTCAAAGCATCCACGTCCAAAGAAGCCCTTGCCCTCTGAAACTTTACTTGCAATTTCACTTTATTCAAGATTCTTTCAGGAAAGGCAAAGTCACTTAGATGAAATTCGCAGGTGCATTTCTAAGAATAACGCTATTTTATACTTGGTGGTATTTGCAACCAGTCACATCCCAAATAACCGGAGCAGAGCAAGTTCTTGAAATAGGATTCCCCAAGAAACAATAAAATTTATGACCCAGCCAAACCTGCAGAAAATACACTCAAATTCTCCTAGTAGCTACAGAGCCTTAGTCTGTATCCCTCTCCTAATTTTTTTTTTGGTAATTTTTGAATTTTGAAATAATTTCAGGCTTACAGAAAGCTGAAACAATAGGACAAAGAAGCCCTAGACATTTTAGCTACACACACGCAGGCACATACTATTATAATTTTTCAGAGCAATTTGGCAGTAAGTTGCAGATATGATGCCTTTTTAACCTAAATATATCAGTGTGCATTTCTTAAGAAAAAGGGCATTCATTAACATAATCACACTAAAATATCAATATTAAGAAATTAATGATGATATAATACTATTTAATTTATCTTTGAATATTTTTCCAACCACTACAATAATATACAATAATGACCTGTGTGTGTGTGTTTGTGTATAGAGGGAGAGCCAGAGAGACAGACAAATACAGAGTTCAATTCAGGATCACACATTCCATTTAGTTGTCATGTCTCTTTAGTTCACTTTAATCCGGATAATTCCTGTCTCTTTTCATTTTCTGTTCCCCCGACATATTTTGATAAATTTGAATAGTAAAGAGCAATTCATAAAAATATTTCTCAATTTGAGTTTATATGATGTTTCCTTGTGCTCACATTCAGGTCATGCATTTTTGGCAGGATATCACTGTTTTAATACCTGCTTTCTCATTGTTTTCTTTCTCTTGCTTGTGCTCATCCCTTTATTTTCAGCATTTCTGAATCATCTTAATTTATATATGCTCCTTTTCATAAAGTATATAGATTGGTCTTCCTTTGTACACCAAAATGTAAATATTTTTTAATAAATGAATTTAGCTCATTCATACTTACTGATGCAGCTGATGTATTTGGTCTCAACTTTGTTATTTTATAAATCCTGTGTATATAGGATCTGCTCTGTATGTTCTCAGCATTTGATCAGGACCTCTGGAGTTCTTACATGTTTAAAAATGGGGTTTTGGAAGTTCCTGTTGTGGCTCAGTGGTAACAAACCTGACTAATATCCACAAGGACATATGTTCGATCCCTGGCCCTGCTCAGTGGGTTAAGGGCCCAGTGTTGCCATGAGCTCTGGCATAGGTTGCAGATGCAGCTCAGATCTGGCATTGCTGTGGCTGTGGTGCAGACCTGAGGCTACAGCTCTGATTGGACTCACAGCTTGGGAACTTCCATATGCTGTGGTTGCAGCCCTATAAAGACAGAAAAAGCAGGGGTGGGGGGTTCTTTTAGTCTTGATATTTGAAGGATATCTTGGCAAGATGTAAAATTTTTGGATCATAATTCTTAAGTTTCTTGAAAATGCTTTTCTCAAAGTTTCTTACCCTTGTAACTTATTAGATCTTTTTGATTGAAAACACTGTGAAGTATTTGGACTTTAAACTCCAAGAGTCTAACTAGGATATGGCTTAGATTTGATCATCCTATGTCAATTTTCTTAGATAAGCCCTTTCAATACATAGATGTAAGTTTTCTTTTTATTTCTGGAAAATTGTCTTAGATTATTGTTCTAAATATCATTAATTTTCCATTGTTTTTTCTCCATTGGGGACTTTAGTTATTCATGTACTGGGTATTCTGTTTTCCAATCTAATTACTTTCCTCCTGGCATTTTTTATTTCTTTTTTACCTTACTTTTATTCTTTGATTATTACCTTGCTGTTCTTCATTGAATTTTTAAGTTTTTATTTAATTTACTCATCATTAACCAACTTGTAGTTTAGTCTCTTTTTGTTGTATTTATTTTCTGAATGGAAAAAGATAAGTACTCATTTTATTTATTCCTTTCTCTCTTTTTTTGTCTTTTTTGTTGTTGTTATTGTTGTTGTTGTTGTTGCTATTTCTTGGGCCGCTCCCGCGGCATATGGAGGTTCCCAGGCTAGGGGTTGAATCGGAGCTGTAGCCACCGGCCTACGCCAGAGCCACAGCAACGCGGGATCCGAGCAGCGTCTGCAACCTACACCACAGCTCACGGCAACGCCGGATCGTTAACCCACTGAGCAAGGGCAGGGACTGAACCCGCAACCTCATGGTTCCTAGTCGGATTCGTTAACCACTGCGCCACGACGGGAACTCCTATTCCTTTCTTGATTCTATTTCTGCCCTTAGGAAAGCGATTCAAGATATTTTTTCATACTGCCAAATATTTATTGGAGAACATTTATTTTATAGAGTTATATGACAGTATTCTCATTTGTGAATATTGTCTTTCTTTTTAGAGACATTTTTAACAGGTGAAATTTTGATATTAATTCTCTAGCTTGAATCTCTGCATTTAGTAACCAAGGATGAAAATTTTTGGATATTTATAAGATTCCTTGTTCTACATCACCCTTTTATATGTGAGTGTAGCAAAGCAAAATTGTTTTAGTGTGGGTGCAAAGTGGAGAAAAATGGGCCTTGTGATATTTTTATTTGAATTTATTTTACAAAATTCTAAATTTTTCACATCTTACATCTTTTTCCCTTTATTACACAATTTCCAAAGCTCTCTTTTCCCTTGCTCTTTTCTCTCTTAGGCAGTTTTCCCATATTTTGCTCTCTAGAAAATTTGGGGTAGGGAAATTAAGAAATAGCTTCACCAGAAATTATTTGTTCATTTATTTAGTTATTAAAAAGATTCTTTAAATTTTATAGTTCCTTAAAACTTAAAAAAATTTCACACCCATGATTTTATGTAATTCCATGATAAACACTTTTTTTTTTGTCTTTTTGCCTTTTCAAGGGCTGTTCCCCCTCGGCTTATGGAGGTTCCCAGGCTAGGGGTCTAATCAGAGTTGTAGCTGCTGCCCTACCCCAGAGCCACAGCAACTCAGGATACAAGCTGCATCTGAGACCTACACCACCACTCACGGCAATCCTTAATCCACTGAGCAAGGCTAGGGATCGAACCCACAACCTCATGGTTCCTAGTCAGATTCGTTAACCACGGAGCCACGACAGGAACTCCAGCTTTTTTTAAAAATATCCTACACCAATATTGCCTTTCCCGACTTCCTTTACCTCACTGGTAACCAGTAGTGTGTTTTTTATATCTGTGAGTCTGCTTTTCTCTTTTATTCACTAGTTTGTTGTGCTTTTTAGAGTACATATTTAAGTGATATCATAGAGTGTTTTTCTTTTCTGACTTGCTTCACTAGCATAATGCCTTCCAAGCCTATCCATGTTGCTGCAAATGGCAAAATTTCACATTTTTTATGGCTGAATATTTTTCTATTCACATCTTATTTATCCATTCATCTGTTTATGAATTCTTAGGTTGCATTCATATCTTGACAATTATAAATTATGCTGCTATAAATATTGGAGTGCATGTATCTTTTTGAATTCATATTTTTGTTTTTGTGTTTTGGATATTTACCCAAGAGTGGAATTGCTGGGTCATAGGCTATCATCAAAAATAATACAAATTGGAGTTCCTGTTGTGACTCAGTGGAAACAAACTCAATTGGTATCCATGAGGATGCAGATTAGATCCCTGGCCCCACTCAGTGGGTTAAGGATCTGGCATTGCCATGAGCTGCACAAGCTGTGGTGTAGGTTTCAGACGCAGCTCAGATCCTACATTGCTGTGGCTGTGGCATAGGCTGGCAGCTGCAGCTCTGATTTGACCACTAGCCTGGGAATTTCTGTATGCCAGAAGTGTGGCCCTAAAAAGCAAAACACATAAAACAAAACACAAGAAAGAAATGCTGGTGAGGAGGTGGAGAAAAAGGAAACCTCTGTGCACTGTTGGTGGGAAATGTAAATTTGTACGACCACTCTGGAAAAGAGTATGGAGGTTTCTATGAAATATAAAAATGGAAATTGGTTTTTATTTTTCTACTTAAATGCAAATTCAACTGTGCATTTTACTCTGATTTATAGTCATCCTGAAGAATGGGATGTCTCTGGGTTTAAATTTTACTTTAGTTAATTTGAAGATTTCTCAGAATGTATTGGGACATTCAGATTTAGGTAACCACCATTTCTTGACCTGTATCTCCAAATTCTTGATTCCTTCAAATCCACATATTGATAGGGGAAAAAAAAGGTTTTGAGATATTAACTATGCAAAAGTATTTTTCAAAATATTTCATATTCAGTTTTACAGGCTTTTAACACTTTATTATTAGCCTTAATGCAGGTATGTATAATCTGACATTACTGAGGTACTCAGCAAGCCTCAGTTGTCACTCTCTCTAGATGTCCATTCCTCTGCTCCCAACCATACCTCTTGTGACCCTTCAGTACCCAGACTTGAGAATTTTCTAAAACAAGAAACTCTATATAAAGTTCTTACCAAAAGTTTGCTATGAATATTTGGGGACACCTTCAAAAAATTCCATAGCAAATCCGAAGAATCTCAATCTGTACAATAAGCTAGTTCTGTACACTAAAACCCATTAAACAGTGATTCATATCCTGAGGGAGATATTAGAAATTAAAAATGCATTTGGGTGATCCATTTTAGCTTATATGCTCCATCCTCCCCTTCCCACTAATGTTTATTTCCCTTTATAGCAGACAGTTTCCATATCTCACCCATATTCCTTCAACATTTGTCATTCTAATGCATTTCAGTGGTTTCTTACTGCAGTTATTCACAATTCTTTTATTGAGTGCTTTCTAGGAACATGGCAACTGTAGTGTAGTCCTTTCCTAGGGAAGATCCAAAATATCTACTCCCAGGAGAAACTCTCAATCAATGACATAGGGGAGTTGGTAGTTGATGAATACCCTAGTTTCCTTGCCCCATAACAACTCTGCGGAATATTCTACACAGCAGCTCGGAGATCTGCATCATGCATTGAGCCCCACCTGTCTGTAATGATAAGATTCATTTTCTTGGCTCACGTCTCCATTGCTCAAATAGAGCTTCTGGTGATCATCTCTCAAAGAAACCATTTTCACTCAAATCCTTGTCTCAGTATCTTTTTAAAGGATAGCCCAACTTTAAGACATATTTCCATGAATCCATAAAATGTTATATTCTGTATTCTAGGCCCACTGTCTAAAGTGAAGATCAGAGATAATTTTTTTTTTTGCCTTCTAGGATTTCAAGTTTTCTGGAAATGATCATAGGCTAGACACTCTGGATATTTATCTATTTAGCTCCAAGAACTTCAATTCGCTTGGAATTTTCCAAAATCCCTGAAAGCCATAGGGTAGTATTTAAATGAATCTGATTGAATTAAACTGAAGTAAACATCAGGGTAGTTTCAAATGGAGGCATATTTATGATTTTGCCCTTGGTAATTTTTGTAATAATTGTATACATACCCGAGAATCACCAGGCTCAGCTCTGACACTAAGTATTTAGATGTCTTAGAAAACTCATTTCACTGTTCTAAACTTCAGTTTTCTAATCATCAAAATAAAGAGTTGAATTTGTGCTCTCTAAGCAATTTGTTGGCCATTAGTGCTCCTTGGTTCTATGATTATAAATAGGTCTCTGAGACCGATCACGTCACATAATTTTTTTTGCCTAATTTTTATTGTCTTGGAAGTTAAACTTAACCAACATTGTTCTTTCTCAAATCTATTAATTTATTCAGATTTAGCTTGGATTCATTCAGATTAATTTTTACTTATAGGTTTCTGAATTATGGTAGCTCATATAGAAGTAAACAGAAATTTTATGTCTTCTTTCCACTGACTTACTCAGAAACATTTTGGTGTCCCATAATTTCTGAAAACAAGAAAAGATTACATAGATAAGCCACCCATTTTGATCAATCTAAATTCATGGGCTGAATCTTCACCCAGTTATATAACAGATGTTGCATAGATGAAAGAGTTTGTCAATGACAATTAAACTTCTTTTCTGAACTGAGAAAGTGAGCTTTGAAGCCAGTTTTTCTTGAGTGGAAAATATTGATCCAGGGGAGAAGCTAACATAGAATGAAGAGAAAAGAATCAAAGTGTGCTAGTGGAAAGAAAAGGAATTAAATTTGTAAATTTGGCAGTGTGCAGACACTATAGATCTTGAGGAGAAATAGAGACAAACAAGAATAGAAAAAGTCAGGGTTGCAGAATGGTTTGCATTCTTTTAACCGTAAATGTGAAAAAAGCTAATAACATAGCAGAAAACAGACCGAGTAAGAGCTCTAAGATTAAATAGCACCATACCTGCTCCACTCATAGTTGCCCCAACAATTAAAATTTCATCTTATGGCAATAGGTTAAAAAGAGGGAAATTACATGAAATGTAGTAAAGAGTAATTCCTAATGAGCTCCTCCTAGAGGAAAATCTGGAAAAGATTTTGGGGAGGAGTTAGCAATATAGAACAAGAAGAATGCAATGAAGGAGAATAATACAATATTTGAACAAGCACAAACGAAAAGAGAAAGATATTGAACATCTATTCTTGGGGTTTTTTTGGCATCTGAAATACCTATTTATATCTTCTGCCCATTTTTATTTTTTCTAAATTTTTTATATATAATGCTCCATGAGATGTTTGTATATTTTGAAGACTGATCCCTTGTCAGTGATTTCATTTGCAAGATTTCCCCCCATTTAGTGGGTTGTCTTTTCATATTTTTTATGGTTTCCTTTGCTGTGCAAAAGCTTTTTAAGTTTAATTATATCCCATTTGTTTATTTTTGTTTTTATTTTCATTTATTCTAGGAGGTGGATCAAACAAGATATTGACACAACGTATGTCAAAGAGTGTTCTCCCTGTTTTTCCTCCAGGAGTTTTATAGTATCTAGCCTTATATTTAAGTCCTTAATCCATTTTGAGTTTATTTTTGTTTATGGTGTTAGAGGGTGTTCTAATTTGATTCTCTTATATGTAGCAGTTCAGTTTTCCCAGCAGTCTTTTTTTTAAGGGTTTGTTTCCTTTTTATTTTTGATTAAGATATACATGCAAAAAAATGCTTCTATCAAGTGTACAGCTTGACGAATTCTCATAATCCGAACATAACCCTCTAAACCAAACCAAAACTAAGAAGTATAATATTGCCATTACCTCAAATGACTCTCTTATAATTCTTTAAAATTTTCTGGCCACCTCCCTCAGCAAATGGAAGTTCCCAGGCCTGGGATCAAATCCACATCTCCACAGAGACAAGCCAAATCATTACCCAGCATGTCTTATTGAAGAGACTGTATCTCTTCTACTGTATGTTCTTGTTTCCTTTGTCATAGATTAGTTGGTCATAGGTACTTATGTTTATTTCTGGGCTTTCTACCTTGTTCCACTTATCTATATTTCTTTTTTGTGCCTGTACCATACTGTTTTGATTACTGCAGCTTTGTAATACAGACTAATGTCACGGACCATATTTCCTCCAGTTCCATTTTTCTTTCTCAAGATTTCTTTGGCCATTTGGGGTCTTTTGTATTTCCATAAACATTTTGAAATATTTTGTTCTACTTCTGTTAACAATGTCATTGCTAAATTGATAGGGATTTCAAAAATCTGTAGATTATCTTGGATCACATAGTCATTTTGAAAACATTGATTCTTCCAATCCAAGAACATGGCATATCTTTCCATCTGTTTGTGTCATCTTTGCTCAACATCACTAATGATTCCAGATATGCAAGTCAAAACTACAGTGAGGTATCACCTCACATCAGTCAGAATGGCCATATCAAAAAGTCTACAAACAATAAATGCTGAAGAAAGTGTGGAGAAAAGCAAGCTCTCCTACACTGTTGGTGGGAAGGTAAACAGTGCAACTACTATGGAGAACAGTATGGAAGTTCTTTTAAAAACTAAATATCTAACTAACATATGATCCAGCAATCCTACTCCTGGTCATGTATCTGGAGAAAACCATAATTCGAAAAGACACATGCACCCTGATGTTCACTGAAGCACTTCCAAGACATGGAAGCAAACTAAATGTCCATCACTAGAGGAATGGATAAAGATGGTACATATACAGAGTGGAATATTATTTGGCCATAAAAAAGAATGAAATAATGCCATTTGCATCAATATGGATAGACATAGAGATTATCATACTGTATAAAGTTAAGTCAGTCAGAGAAAGATTAATATATAGTAACACTCATGTGGAATCTACTTAAAAATGACACAAGATAACATTTATAAAATAGAAACAAACTCACAGATTTCAAAACAAAACTTATGGTTACTATAGTTGAAACCATTGGAGAAAGGAAAAAATTGGGAGAGTGAGAATAACATATACATATACAATAACATACACATATACAATTATTGTATAAAATAGATGATTGATGAGAACCTACTGTATAGCACAGGAAAATATACTCAATAGTTTGTGGTAACCTATATGGGAAAAAAGAATGGATATATTTGCATATATGACTGATTCACCTTGCTGTACACCTAAAACTAATACAACATTGTTCGTCAATACTCCAGCAAAATAATTTTTTTACAAAAAAGAAAGATAGAGACTTTCTATTACTTTTGCTGATCAAATTGGTTTTAGGTAATAAGCAACATCTTTGCTATCTACACTGTCTAACTCAGTATACTCAACTACTTGCTTCTTGGAAAGAAACCACAGAAATCAGGAATCCTGGATAAGAAAAGGTAAATGTCATTCTCCACACTGTAAGGCTCAGGGCAATTTAGGTCTGCTGCCAGGGTCACTTTCTAAACTTGGTTTTATCCCAGAGGTAGGCTAGGTGAGTCAATACGGTGAGTCAATGACTGCTATTACAGCTTGAAAAGAACCAGCTAAGTATAAAATATCTTTAGACTTTGACAGTAAAAAAATTACACTAGGACAAAGAGCAGATCCAAAAAGCAGAAGTGATTAGATTTTGGTCAGATTGGAATAGCTCTCCCTGTTTGTGCTGGCAGCTCATAATTCTCAGAGATACTTGGCCTCAAAGAACTACGGCAGCAGTCATGGCTGGCCTGAGTGACACATGCACTCCACTGAAGGGACCTGATGGTCAATTTGGCAGGTTATAATCACAGACATTGCCAACAGCTGCACCAACAGAAAAGGAAGAATAAAACTAATAAGGGAAATCAGAATCTAGGTTGAAATCAGCTTTCCAATTTACCAGAAAATGTGTTCCATTTCATTTTACTTGTGCACATAAAGCCTGGCAGATGCAGTTTTTGAACAAGCTGATGGCTGATGAGAGTCATCTTGGTGTAGTGGCTAAAACATAGATTTTTTAAATCAAACAGATCTACATTCAAATTTTGGCAAAGTCACTTACTAGCTATGCCATCTTAGACAAGTTGTTTAATCTCTCTGAGGCTTGAATTCATTTCCATATATAATGAGGAGGATAATCCCTCCTCTGCAGAGCTTGATAAGGAAATGAGATTAAAGCACCTATAGAGTAGGGTTCATTAAATGGCACCAGTCGTGGTGGCAGGAATGATGTTTACTATTGTGTTAAGGATGTGTTAAGGATGGTAATCGTTTTTGTTTTTGTTTTTTTTAATTTCTGTTCTTATGGAGGATGTTGTTTTTCCATTTTTATAATGAACATACTATGTCTTTCATGGATTTAAAGACTGTTCTAATATTTCTTTGTTGATATTTTTCCTTCCTCAGTGGAGAGAGGATGAGAGGATGATACCCCAAATTTAACATTTTAAGGTTTCTCAGTATCTTACTTTGGATCTAGGTCCTTAAGCATCAGAGATCAGAAATCTCCCAAGCCACATTTCCTCTCTAATTTTGTTAGAAAGAGAGATAATGAGAGGATACTGTGATCTTTTCACTAAGGGTCTGGATTTAAGTCAAGACCTAACACAAAGAAACACAGTATGATTTACACTGTGATCATGAACCAAAGAGATCATGCTCCAAATTCTAACTACTGTTGAGTATCTTAAGGTGTAAGTTAAATTTTCATTTAATGACAGTTTTAGCTACAATAGGTAAGTAAACACAGAATGCCATAGCTGGTGCCTTGTAGTGTGTGAAAGGATGCCAGCCAAAACATGGGGGTGTGGGGAGCAGGAGTAGAAAGAATACCAGCCTCAATAGTGGCTAACAAATAAGAAACAATCCACAAAAGGAGGATGGCAATTCAAGTTCCATTCCAGGAGGATAAAAAAATCAAATGATTCCAAAACGAGACAGAGATACCACCAAAAAAGAAAACTGTCGCCCAATATCATTGATGAATATAGATGCAAAAATTCTCAACAAAATCTTAGCCAACCGAATCCAACAACATACCAAAAAAATTATACACCATGACCAGGTTGGGTTCATCCCAGGTTCACAAGGATGGTTCAACATACGCAAATCAATCAGCATCATACACCACATTAACAAAAATCAAAAATCATATGATCATCTCAATAGACACAGAAAAAGCATTTGACAAAGTCCAACATCCATTCATGATCAAGACCCTCGCCAAAGTGGGTATAGAGGGAACATTCATGAACATAATCAAAGCCATTTATGAGAAACCCACAGCAAATATAATCCTCAATGGGGAAAAACTGAAAGCCTTCTCACTCCAAGGCGGTAAAGGACCTATATGCCGAGAACTATAAAACTTTAATCAAAGAAATCAAAGAAGATGTAAAGAAATGGAAAGAGATTCCATGTTCCTGGATTGGGAAAATCAATATTGTAAAAATGGCCATCCTACCCAAAGCAATCTACAGATTCAATGCAATCGCTATCAAATTACCCAGGACATTTTTTCACAGAACTAGAACAAACAATCCAAACATTTATATGGAACCACAAAAGACCCAGAATCGCCAAAGCAATCCTGAGAAACAAAAACCAAGCAGGAGGCATCACTCTCCCAGACTTCAAGAAATACTACAAAGCCACAGTCATCAAAACAGTGTGGTACTGGTATCAAAACAGACAGACCGACCAATGGAACAGAAGAGAGAACCCGGAAATAAACCCTGACACCTATGGTCAATTAATCTTTGACAAGGGAGGCAAGAACATCAAATGGGAAAAAGAAAGTCTATTCAGCAAGCATTGCTAGGAAACCTGGACAGCTGCATGCAAAGCAATGAAACTAGAACACACCCTCACACCATGCACAAAAATAAACTCAAAATGGCTGAAAGACTTAAATATAGGACAGGACACCATCAAACTCCTGGAAGAAAACATAGGCAAAACACTCTCTGACATCAACATCATGAATATTTTCTCAGGGCAGTCTCCCAAAGCAATCGAAATTAGAGCAAAAATAAACCCATGGGACCTCATCAAACTGAAAAGCTTTTGCACAGCAAAGGAAACCCAAAAGAAAACAAAAAGACAACTTACAGAATGGGAGAAAACAGTTTCAAATGATGCAACCGACAAGGGCGTAATCTCTAGAATATAGAAACAACTTATACAACCCAACAGCAAAAAAGCCAATCAATCACTGGAAAAATGGGCCAAAGACCTGAAGAGACATTTCTCCAAGGAAGATATACAGATGGCCAGCAAACACATGAAAAAATGCTCAACATCGCTGGTTATAAGAGAAATGCAAATCAAAACTACCGTGAGATAGCACCTCACACCAGTCAGAATGGCCATCATTAACAAATCCACAAATAACAAGTGCTGGAGGGGCTGTGGAGAAAAGGGAACCCTCCTACACTGTTGGTGGGAATGTCAACTGGTACAGCCACTATGGAGAACAGTCTGGAGATACCTTAGAAATCTATACTTAGAACTTCCATATGACCCCGCAATCCCACTCTTGGGCATCTATCCGGACAAAACTCTACTTAAAAGAGACACGTGCACCCGCATGTTCATTGCAGCACTATTCACAATAGCCAGGACATGGAAACAACCCAAATGTCCATCGACAGAGGATTAGATTCGGAAGAGGTGGTACATATACACAATGGAATACTACTCAGCCATAAAAAAGAATGACATAATGCCATTTGCAGCAACATGGATGGAGCTAGAGACTCTCATACTGAGTGAAATGAGCCAGAAAGACAAAGACAAATACCATATGATATCACTTCTAACTGGAATCTAATATCCAGCACAAATGAACATCTCCTTAGAAAAGAAAATCATGGACTTGGAGAAGAGACTTGTGGCTGCCTGATGGGAGGGGGAGGGAGTGGGAGGGATTGGGAGCTTGGGCTTATCAGACACAACTTTGAATAGATTTACAAGGAGATCCTGCTGAATAGCATTGAGAACTTTGTCTAGATACTCATGTTGCAACAGAAGAAAGGGTGGGGCGAAAAATGTAATTGTAATGTATACATGTAAGGATAACCTTATCCCCTTGCTGTACAGTGGGAAAATAAAAAAATTTAAATAAATAAATAAATAAATAAATCAAATGAAGCAGCCCAAAGTAGGAAGAGTGGGCCATGAAGTTCTCTTGGGTGATAAAAACAATGAGAGCATTCCTTGAAGGTCAGACTGTCCAAGAAAATTTATCTGAAAATAAGGAAGAATATAAACTCACCTGGATCCTGGGATACAAAGACTGATAGTAATGAAACTGACAAGATCTCATCCTGTTGGAGAGGATTTGGCGATGATTTGAAAAATCAGAGCCAGCCACGGGATGCGTTACTCTGCACCAGCATTATTCAAGGACATATGGGAGTGTTGCCCAGAGAGTCATGAAAGCAGAGAGACTTGCAGTCTCAACCCAGGAGCAAAATATACGACGCACAAATTTTCCCTGCCTCTGAGTCCAAAAAATAGATGGTATAACTCACAGCTGAATACGCAACACAAACAGCTGAGATGAGGCTGGGCTGGGGCTGAGACTCACATTAAGGTGCACATGATTCATTTGTACTTTCAGTTGCATCTTATATTTTTCATTTTGATCTGTAATGGTGAGGAGAAGGGAATATTTTACTCTACAATGATATTCTAGAAACTAGAACATTAGGCTGAATAGTTTGTGTTGACATATGAGTCTCTTTGGATGCTATTTGGATATTCATGATGGAAAAGAACATTTCAAACCTGCAGTGTATAATGAGGCACAACTCGCTGTCTTCCAAATATACTAAAAAGAAAAATCACCATAGCATAACTGAGTCATGCCCTTAACAGTATTGAGCAACTGCAAAGCTATTTGGAGGTTCAAACTGAAAAGAAAAATTTCCTTACCTTCATAAAAAGGTATCATTCCAACTCCTCCACTGCCATTCCAGAGAGATAAAAGGACATATAAGTTGTAAAAATGAATTTTAACAAGAATCTTAGAATTTGGGTATCTAAATGAATATTTCCTTCTCTAAGGCAGTTAATTTGGGAAGCTCGATGCTAATTTCATAATGCTACCTGGAATGAAGGTGTCAATCAATTCCTCCTATTTATAATACTTCTCTTAGAATCTGTGTTATCTGTAGCCTGAGGAGGTGCAGCTTTATTTGCCGTTTATCTTCACTTAGTTCTCTGTCTCTTTGGACCCGAAATGGAAAAGGCAAGACAAAGCCACTCCATCTCAGAATCTACCTACTGGAGAATCCAAACTGTGACAAGGGAATTTGAAACAAGTCTTATTATATACAGCTAAAACTTAGACATGTGAATTTGAAAAATTCCTTGACAATTTCAAATCTGACTTTTCTCTAGATTTGGACATTTGGACCTAGAGCTCATTATGACTTTGTTTTACAAGCTTTTACTGTTATAGAACCCAATGGCAAAGTATAATTCTATCATAAGCAAACAAAATCTATAAAGTATTTTTGTTTTCTTTAAATATCATGTAAATTTTAAACTGTATTAACATATAGTCATTTGTTGTAATATTACATGACACTTTCAATAATATTGTTTGAGTTTCTTAACTTTTCCTCAAAATATTCAAGTAACATCAAAAGCATCCTGACTTCAAGGAAAACTTGTACTGTGTTTTTTTTTTCATACTTTCTTATCACTATGTATTGCCCAGAGAAATCATTTGAAATTTCTTGGCAATACTAAAGGGAGGAGGGGAAATAAGAATATAAAAAATGAGAAAAATATAGTGAACAATATCACAAAAAGAAATCACAATTTCTGATAACTGGGCCACATAGTCATCATTTTCTGGTATGTTCTCAAGTTAAGCTGAAATTACCTAAACTCAAAGCCCAAGGGGAGGACATGTCCTTGTCCCTTCCATAGTCTGCATGCTAGAGGTGGAAGGAAGGGAACAAGGTCAGGATTGTTGATTTCTAAAAATCAGAAAGCTCAGAGCTCACTATCGGTATCAAACCAAATCAATCAGCATTCTCTTATTCTTCTATTCATTCTAGAAAGGGCACCTTAGAAGTGAAAGCAACTGAGATAAAAAAAGAAATAATCCTAGAGGGAGGGTCAGGTCAAGATGAAAAAGCAAGAAGGGGTGATGCTTCTGCTTTTTTACATAAACTTAACACTTTGTAACAGAAGATGCTGTAGATAGTGACAGCTCCTTGTATTGTTCTTGAAAGTGCCCTGTTTAGAAACAATTTGTCAATCAACTAATTCTTAATTAGTAAATCATTTCAATAATAGCTTCATGTTACTTTTCTATTGTCCAGCATTGATCTCATTTGCAATGACTTTGAATATTTATTAAACCCTGAAGCAGTGTTGGGTTTTCCACAGTGTCTTCCATATCCCTTAAAAGAAGCATGAAGAAAAAATTTCCCATTACAGCCTACAGGGATGAGAAGATTGCAACAGTGATAATATTCTTAAGACCAAAAAAATGATACTTCAAAGTAATTGAAATAGGGGTATTATCACCAATTATCAATAATTAACTATATATTAGCATTTATCATTTTATAATTACAACTTTGCTGGTGATATTAATGAGTTGTGGTTATGTTCATTGCTCAGGCCATCATCTTTTATTGAAAATACTAGTTTATCTTAGAAATCTGTTTAGTGATTGTATACCTTGGGCAGGTGCTAAATCCAAAACAATTCTTGTTCTTAGCAAAATAAGCAATTCTCAAGAGAGGATCAGCCCTCTGATGTCAGAAATCTCCCTACTCTTTTCTAGAGAAAGTTGTAGTAGAGTCTGCTTATGGGATGCTTAAAATGAATTAGGAAACTAATAATTCAGAAATCTTCTCTACAAATGAGCCTTGGACCTTGAAGTTTTCACATCCCCCTAGAAGCATTCCTGGTTTTAAGAAAACGTTGTGTATGCTATTTTTAGCTATACGTTTATAAAATTTATGAAACAAAAGTCTAAGGGCCACACCTGTGAGTGAGTAGAGTAGGTTTCTGCCTCTCTGGGTTTCAACAGGAAGGGAAGAGAAAAGGGTTTCCAGAATCACCCTGTGAGTTTTTCGGAATAACCATGCCGTGACATCCAAAAGCAATGAGTTATCTTTAATTGTATCAGGACATAAAACAAAACACAAACACACACACACACACACAAAAAAAAAAAACTATAAAGGATATTTTAGGAACAAGTAAGAAAATTTGAATATGGACTAGGTATTAAAAAATGTCACTTAATAGTGCCAAATTCCTGTGTCGTAATGGTATTATACTAATGTGGGATAATATCATTCTTAGGTGATATATGTTTATTATTTTGGAAGGGAAGGTAAATTGTCATGCTCTCTACAATTTACATTTCAATGATTTTTCTTAAAATTTTGTCAAGATAAAAATATTCCTGAGACCCCAAGCATTTTGTTTCTTTGAAAGAAACTGGCATCTGATAATAAGAGCAACAAAGTATCGGTGTAAAAATTTGAGTGAAATAGATAAAACATAAAGATCAGAGTCTTGGCACTAACATTTTGAATTCGGGGTAGATGGAAAATAATGGCGAGAAAGAGGCCAGTCTAGGGAAAGTTGTAGTAGAGTCTGCTTATGAGATGCTTAAAATGTACCCTTGAGCTTTTATTCTGAAAAGTCTAAATGATTCTTTGAAAGATTAGGAAAGACAAGGCAAAATCAGTGATCCTTACATTCATGTTGAAGAGAAAAAAGATGATTAAAACGCGTCAGAGATCCTTTAAACAATGACTAAGAAAGTGAACTTTAAGCTCACTTAAGAAACATAGAGAAAATTGTAATAATTTTTTATCAACTTGCAAAAATGTTGATATTTTCCCAAATGACCTAGTTCTCTTTTTGTTACAGTAAGATAGCTCCAAATACTTGTAGTTCTTTGACCCATTTTGTATAAAGAAGTATATACCTACCAAGCTTTATCATCATATACCAGGAAGACAGAATCACTTTCATATGCTGAATAGTAAGTCACGTTCTACCCCAAATCCCATTTTCTTCCTGTTTTTTTTCCATTTATTTTGAGTAATAATAATAATCATTTATTGTAATCCCATTCTTCAGTCACAGTGATAGACATTTTATGTAAACTTTATATTTTATGAACAACTATCCAATGAAGTAGGAAGTTCCCAGGCCGGGAATTGAATCTGAGCTGCAGCCTATGCCACAGCTGCAGCAGTGCCAGATCCTTAACCCACAGAGTTAGGCCAGGGGTCAGACCTGTGCCTCTGCAGCCACCCAAGCCACTGCATTCAGATTCTTAATCCACTGTGCCACAGTGGGAATTGCTTGTCCCTCATTTTATTGCTGAAGAAACAAAATTAGAGATGAAGAAGTGTAGCTAATTTAGACTTAATCAATGCTGGGGCCAGGATTCTAAACCCAATCTGATGTCTATGCTCTGACCCACTAAATTCACTGTTTCCTGTGTGATTTCTTAGAGTTCCATATTCCCTGTCTTCTTGGTCTGCTGTCGGGTAGCAGACATCAATCCTGCTTGGCATCCCTCACATGCCATGTGCCATGGCTGCCGACAGTCTGTCACTGACAGCACGGTAAAGAAGCTCCCAGCTTCTGAGAGATAGTGTATAGGAAACAGAATGGAGCACTACCCCACATGCAGTTGCAATGTGTCCTTGGAGGACATAAGAGGTTTTGAGAATCAATGTCTTATTACAGACTGCCCTTCTCCTGATCTGCTTGCCATTAATCTTTTCTATATAATCATATCCTATATGCTTTTCTGCTTTTTTTCAATAAAGGAGTCTTAATCGATGATAATTATAATTCTGTAATTAGTTTCTTAATGACATTTTAGTAGAAGAGTACAGAACCCTGAGCATACTTCTTGGTAGTTAGAAGTATTTTTGCAAAACATCTCAAAAGGCCTTATTTGCTGTTAGATATTCCTGCAGGATATTTTTAGTATTAATTGAGTCATCCAATCATGTTGATCCACATTTTCCACTCTAAGTTTCATTAATGTCTTACCTCCCTTTAGCATATATTTCTTTGCCAACCTCTCACACCTGATTAGGTTCAATCACTCGTCTCTGAATATTTAACATCACCTCTGTCACTTTGCAGTACTTAGTTTTGCTTTTTAAAATATTATTGACCTATTCATGCATGGCCACCAAATTGATGAATTTTTTATCCAATATTTTAGAGTTAATTGTATTAGATGTGCTTGGGAAACATGCTGAATCTCCACCTTTTTCTTTGGAAGTTACCCTTCCTCATAACCTCTGTGGAAGTGATGGGTTTGGGTAGCTGTGCATTGCCAAAGAAGCCCTCTCCTTAGCCATTCCTGATTGGATCAGGAGTGGGATACTTGATCTGGGAGGAATTATCCATAGGCCAATCTGTGGCTGATCAAGGTTATGAAGGGCAAAACTAACAGGCTTGCAACTAGTCCAGAAAAAATAAGAATGTTGCAGACTTATGGAATGAGTGGAAATGATAGACTATATGGTCCCAATAAAAGAAAAATATTGCCTACTAACTTTCCTGGTTTCATGAAGCTTGGCTGTACTCCAAGTAGATGGATAATTTGTGAGTTCCTTCTTTCCTGTTTTCCCACCTTCTATTCTTTTTTTTCCAATGGGAAGAAATGTATTTATTTATCTATTTTTATTTTTTAATGATTTTTACTTTTTCCATTATAGCTGGTTTACAGTGTTCTGTCAATTTTCTACTGTACAGCAAAGTGACACAGTCACACATACATATATATATACATTCTTTTTCTCAAATATCCTCCATCATGCTCCATCATAAGTGACTAGATATAGTTTCCAGTGCTATACAGCAGGCTCTCATTGCTTATTCATTCCAAAAGCAATGGTTTGCATCTGTTAATCCCAGATTCCCAGTCCATCCCACTCCCCCTCTTTCTATTCTTTATGTACAGATGATTCGAATGACTACCATCTGCACCAGACATACAATACAGTAGCTAGGACAGAACAAAAGTAGTTTTAAGAATTTAGATGTCACAGCCAAGAGACCACTTGCTATAAGGAAAGAAGTCTTTTTTCAATTTAAGAATAGAAACTGAAGCAAAAACTGGGGTTCAAATAATCAATATAAATGAATAGTGTGTAGAGAAGGTACAAGCATGAAAGCCATGCCATGAAGTACTGATCAAGAAAGGTCAGTTCTCAGCCAGAAGTTTGGGAAACATAAAAAAAGAGGGGAAGTCTAAATACACTGATAGAGAACACAGCATGAAAGGGGTAGCTTGAATAAAAAAGTTATAATGGAGGCAGATGCCTCAGGAAGCTAAAATAGCAGTTGGAATCATCTTAACATCAAGGCTTGGAGGGAAGCACAACTAGAATTATAAAATAAGGGCAGAAACCACAGGTAGGGTGAGTATCCATGTTTCATCGCATTAGGTGAGACAAGGATGAAGTGCCAGGCAGATCCTAAAACTGGAGGAAATATTATAACTTTTCTATAAATGTCACACATTGGGTGACTCAGGTTCTAGACATAATAGGTCATTTGGTCACTGACAATGGAGTTAGAGCCTGGAAAATGCAACACAAGACAAAATGAAATCTCAGTCCTTATTTTGGACTGGACAATCAGTTGGGCAGATGAGGTACCCTAGGAAAATATGGCAGCAGCTGTGGTCAGGGTCATGGGGGGCAAGGCTAACTTCCGGCCAACTCTTGTGTGTGGAAAATCTTAGATATTGGTGGAAGATTCCTAGCCAGATCAAGACAAGATTCTACTGTACCAGCCACAGTTTCTGGATGCAGAGGTGCAGAGAGGAGCTCCATCCTAGAAGTTAGAAACAGCACAATCCATCAGAATTAGTGTTGAGGAGACAGCTCAGCCAGCATTATGAACATGAACCTAGGGAAAGGGTAAGAAGAAAGGGAGTGAAGGGTCTCAGGGTAGATGTGGGAACAAAGCTGGTACTATCTGGAGGAAAACATCAGCAGTGCATCCCCAAACTTGTTCCCTACCTCAGGTTCCCTCCTAAGTGGCATTCAGAGGAGGTAACAACAAGTCTCCTCTATTCCACACCAGACTAGGAATGGGGGATAGAGGTTGAAGTTTGTGAAGAAATGGTAGGAGCTGGAGAGATTTTGCCACATTGTGAGCTAATAAGCAAAAAGAACGACAAGTTCACTGTACTTACTCTCTGAGGTAAGTGGTAACAAGACCTGTTTGCTTCTTTTCTTTTCTTCAATGATCTTAACACTTTAAGGGTATTCTACTTCCCAAAGTACAGAACACACTGCAAGTTTCAGTATTGACATCCCATTTTCCCAGAGGCAGTTTTGATCACATCTCAGGGTTCTAAATGCAAATTAATTCAGCTGGATAGCAGACATGCAGTTATTTATGGAGTATTCACACCTACACAAATTGTCCCTCTTCTAGCCAGTAATGGGGTTGAGTCTCTCAGGCTTTTCATACTTTGTCATCTTCAATTAACATCAAGTTCCTCCATGAAATGATGCCCCTGCTCTCTGGCTCAGATTCTTCCCCAGTGTTACAGATGACATTGCATTCAGCCTTTCAGACTATGGTTGTATAAACCACAAAGGGGAGACCTCCTTACTTAGTGTCTTACATTCTGACAAACATCAGAAATGTGTCTTTCTGATCATCTTCTCTGTCCTGGTTCCAAACACACACGTGCACATGCACACACACAGGTCATCACCACTTTAGAAACATCTAGTGAACTATTCTCTGTGCTTGTTCAGATTGTGTTGGTATCCTATGTGTCATTGAATAAAGACTGATACTGAAGGAGGTATTTTCTGATTAAAGTAGTCCTCCCTTACCCACAGTTTTACTTTCCTCATTTTCAGTTATCTGCATTCAATCTTGGCCCCAAAATATTACATGGAAAATTCTAGAAAGAAGCAATTCTTTTTTCAATCATGTAATTTTTAGTTGAATTTTTAATTGATACTGAATATAGTTACCTGTGTTATGCAGTAAATTCCTGTTGCTTATCTATTTTATGTGTAGTAGTGTGCATCTGTTACTTCCATACTCCTCACTTATGCCCTCTTTCACCTTTGGTAACTCTAAATTTGTTTTCTCCATCTGTGAGTCTGTTTCATACTTGAAAAATTTTAGTAATCTATAAGCTGGTAACTCAGTTACATCTTCCTACAAGTTTCCCAGAAACAAAGACTTAGAAACCATCTGAATTGCAAACGAATTTGTTAGCTAGTGTTTAAGTCACTCTCTTTTTCAATACCAATATTTCCTTTTTTATTGAGGTATAATTGATGTACAATATTATATGTTACATGTATACAACATAGTGATTCACAGTTTTTAAAAATTGTATTTCATTTATAGTTATTATAAAATATTGGCATACTCACTGTTGTATAATATATCCTTGTAGCCTTTCTTTTATTTTCTTTTCCCTGTGGCATGCAACAGTTCTGGCCAAGGATTTAATCTGAGCAATAGCTGAAATTTACACCATAGCATCAGCAACACCAGATCTTTTAATAACACACTATGCTAGGCTGGGGATTGGACATACACCTCCACAATGACTGGAGCCCCTGCAGCCAGATTCTTAACCCACAGCACCACAGTAAGAACTCCTTGTAGCTTATTTTATACAAATTGTATGTAACTCTTAATCTCCTACCCTTATTTTGCGCCCCCTTCCTTCTCCCCACTGCTAACCACTAGTTTGTTTTTTATATCTGCTAGTCTGCTTCTTTTTTATTTCCTAGTTTGTGGTATTTTTTATTTTTTTTTTCAGATTAGAGCATGAGAGATTTATTATTTTAGATCACCATAGTTTTGTTGATATTTATTTATTTGTTTATGATATTTCCCCAATACAATTTTTTTTCTACTGGACAGCATTTGTGGTATTTTTTAGATTCCATATGTACATGATCTCATATAGTATTTGTCTTTCTCTGGCTTCTTTCAGAGAAAATATTTGCCAATGATTTGACTAATAATTAATATTCTAACATATAACTCAACATCAAAACAAACAACCTGATTAAAAATGGGTAGAACTGAATAGACATTTTTCCAAAGAAAAAATGCAAATGACAAGCAGGCATATAAAAAGATATTCAACACTGCTAATCATAAGGGAAATGCAAGTCAGAAATAAATACTTTTTTAAATTAAATTTTGGGGGAGTATAGGTGACTTATAATGTGTTAATTTCAGCTGTACAGCAAAGTGTATTATCCCTATATATAGTATATATATATACTATAAAGTATATATATAAGTATATATATATACTTTTTTTTCAGCTTCTTTACTCAGATAAGCTATCACAGAGTATTGAACAGATTTCCCCAAGCTATCAAGTAGGTCCTTGTTACCAATCAATTTAGTATTTAGTACTGCATATATGCCACTCCTAAACTTTGAATCTATCCTTCTCCCCAGCATTTACCTTTTGTTAACTGTAAGTTTAGTTGTGAAATCTTTCAATATGTTTCTTCTTGAGAATAAGTTCTTTTGTATCATTTATATTTGATTTCACATTTTACTGATCCCATGTGATATTTGTGTTTCTCTTAATGACTTACTTCATTTAATATGATAATCTCTAGGTCCACCCATGTTGCTATACCTGGCATTATTGCATTCTTTTTTATGGCCCAGTAGTATTTCATTATATATATTTACCACATCTTCTTTATTCAATCCTCTGTTGATGGACATTTAGGTTGCTTCCACGTCGTGGCTATTGCAAATAGTGTTGCAATTGGACTTCTTATTGTGGCTGAGCGGGTTAAGGACGTGATGTACCTCTCTGTGAGGATGCAGGTTCAGTCCTGGCCTTGTTCAGTGGAATAAGAATCTGGCATTGCTGCAAGTTTCAGCATAGATTTCAGATGTGGCTCAGATCTGATGTTACCAGGGCTGTGGCATAGGGGTCAGGTGCAGCTTGGATTCAACCTTTAGCCTGGGAACTTCCATATGCCACAGGTGTGGCAAGAAAAAAAATAGCGTGGTAATGAATATTGGGGTGCATGTATCCTTTCAAATTATGGTTTTCTCTGGGTGTGTGCCAAAGTGTAGAAGTGCTATATCCTATGGTAGTTCTACATTTTAAGGAACCTCCACATGCTCTCCAAGTTTGTTGCATTAACCTATATTCTCACCAATAGTGTAGTAGGAGGGTTTTCTTTTCTCCATACCCTCTCCAGTATTTATTGGTTGTAGGCTTTTTGATGATGACCATTCTGACTGGCATGAGGTGATATCTCATTGTAGTTTTGACTTGCATTTCTCTAATAATTAGTGATGTTGAGCACGTTTTCATGGGTTTTTTTGCCATCTGTATGTCTTCTTTAGGGAAATGTCTATTTAGATCATCTGACCATTTTGTTTTGTTTAGTTTTTTGATACAAAGTTGCATGGATGTTTGTATATTTTGGAGATTAATCTCTTGTCAGTCAATTCATTTACAAACATGTTCTCCCATTCTGTGTGTTGGCTTGTTTTTATGGATTCTTGTACTGTGAAAAAGCTTTTAAGTTTAATTAGGTTCAATTTGTTTATTTTTCTTTTTTATTTTCATTACTCTGAGAGATGTATCCAAAAAGATATTGCGGCAATTTACGTCAAGATTGTTCAGCCTCTCTTTTCCTCTGAAAGTTTTATAGTATCTGGTCTTATATTTTGGTCTTTAATCCATTTTGAGTTTATTTTTATACATAAGGTAGGAGAATGTTCTAATTTCACCCTTTTACATATAGTTGTCCAGTTGTTCCAGTACTACTTATTGAAGAAACTGTCTTTTCTCCATTGTATAATCTTGCCTCCTTTGATGTAGATTAATTGACCATAGTTGTATGGATTTATTTCTGGGCTTTCTGTAATATTCTACCAATCCATATTTCTCTGTGTGTGTGTGTGTGTGTGTGTGTGTGTGCGCGCACACACGTGCGCACGCGTGCGCACGCGCCATACTGTTTTGATGACTATAGTTTTGTAGTATGATTATAATTGAGGAGCCTGATTCTTCCAACTGTTTTCTTTTTCAAGATTGCTTTGGCAATTTGGAGTTTTTTGTGTTTCCACGCAATTTAAATTTTTTTGTTCTCATTCTGTGAAAAATGTCATTGAGTGTAAGCTGGTACAACCACTATGGAGAACGATATGGAGGTACCTTGGAAATCTATACATAGAACTACCATATGATGCAGAAATCCCACTCTTGGGCATATATCCAAACAAAACTTTCCTTAAAAAAGACACATGTACCCGCATGTTCATTGCAGCACTATTCACAATAGCCAAGACATGGAATCAACTCAAATATCCATCAACAGATGATTGGATTTGGAAGATGTGGTATATATACACAATGTAATATTACTCAGCCATAAAAAAGAATTAAATAATGGCATTTGCAGCAATACTGATAAAACTAGAGACTCTCATGCTGAGTGAAGTAAGTCAGAAAGAGAAAGACAGTACCATATGATATCACATATCTTTAATCTAATATATGGCACAAATGAACCTTTCACAGAAGAGAAAATCATGGACTTGGAGAACAGACTTGTGGTTGCCAAGGGGGAGGGAGTGGGGTGGATTGGGAGCTTGGGGTTAATAGATGCAAACTATTGCCTTTGGAATGGATTAGCAATGAGATCCTGCTGTGTAGCACTGGGAACTCTGTCTAGTTCCTTATGATGGAGCATGATAATGTGAGAAAATAGAATGTGTAAATGTATGTGTAACTGGATCGCCATGCTGTATAGTAGAAAAAAATTGTATTGGGAAAATAATTTTTTAAAAAGTCATTGATAATTCAATAGGGAGTGTACTGAATCTGTATATTACCTTGGATAGTATAGACATTTTGACAATGCTGATTCTTCTACTCTAAGAGCATGATATATCTTTCCATCTCTTTGTATTATCTTCAGTTTCCTTCATCAGTGTCTTGTGCTTTTCAGAGTACAGGCTTTTTTTGCATCTTTAGGCAGATTTATTCCTAAATTTTTTATTCTCTTTGATGCCATGGTAAATGAAATTTTTTCATTTTAATTCCTCTTTCTCATCTTTCCTTTATAGTGTACAGGAATGCAAGAGATTTCTATGTATTAATTTTGTACCCTGCAATTTTACCAAATTAATTGATGAGCTCTAGTAGTTTTCTGGTAGTATCTTTAAGATTTTCTATGTAGAGTATAACAATGACAGTTCCACTTCTTTTCCAATTTGAATTCCTCTTATATATTTTTCTTCTCTGATTCCTGTGGCTAGGACTTCCAAAATCATGTTTGAACAAGGGTGGACAGCCTTGTCTCATTTCTGAGCTTGGTGGAACTTCTTTCTATTTTTCACCATTGAGAATGATGTTAGCTGTGGGTTTGTTGTATATTGCTTTTATTATGTTGTTAGGTTCCCTCTACAGAAATGAGCAATTCTTAAGTTTTTTTTTTTTTTTTGTCTTTTTGCCATTTCTTGGGCTGCTCCCATGGCATATGGAGGTTCCCGGGCTAGGGCTCTAATCGGAGCTGTAGCTGCCAGCCTACGCCAGAGCCACAGCAACACCAGATCCAAGCCGCATCTGCGATCTACACCACAGCTCATGTCAACGCTGGATCGTTAACCCATTGAGCAAGGGCAGGGATCGAACCTGCAACCTCATGGTTCCTAGTCAGATTCGTTAACCACTGCACCACCGCAGGAACTCCAATTCTTAAGTTTTAAAATGCTCACCATCCTTAGTAGTGTCATAAAGTCTTGTGCTGTCCCCTCTGTCCCACCTGAGACATGAGTCTTCCCTTTGTTTGGTGTATCCTGCCCATTAGTCACTTAGTGGCCATCTCAGTTATTAAAATGAGTGTCACAATTTTGAAGTACTTGTATTCAGGTAACATCTAAACCTTACTTAGCAATAGCCCCAAAGTTTTAGAGATGGTGGTAATTTGGGTCTGCCAAAGAGAAGCCATAAAGTACTTCCTTTAAGTGTATAGGTGAAGTTTCTTGACTTGAAAAGGAAACAAATTTGTATGATGAGGTTGCTAAGGTCTGTAGTGAGAATAAATCTTCTCTTTGTGAAATTGTGAAGAACAAAGAAATTCGTGTTAATTTTCCTGTCATGCAAAAATTACAGCCATAGTGTGTGATAAGTGCTTAGTTATGGAAAAGGCATTAAATTAAATACTCTAAGATATTTTGAGAGAGAGAGACCACATTCAAATAACTTTTGTTACAGTATTGCTTTGTTTTATTTTAATGTTATTGTTAATCTCTTACTGTTTAGTTTATAAATTAAACATTATCAGAGGTATGTATGTACAGAAAAAAATCATAGTGTGTATAGTGTTTGGTACTATCTTAAGTTTCATACATCCACTAAGGGGTCTTAAAAATGTATCTCCCAAAAATGGGAGATACTACTTTAGTGACTCAATAGTGACAATTTTGTCTATCTTTATAGAAATGTAGCATTTTAATGTGTCCATGTGAAATGTGCTATTGGTAAAAATTGACAGCTGTTTGCATCCATAGTTTCTAATCTGCCCAGGCTGAATGAATTCCCCTTACTTAGTGTCTTTTATTTTTGGTCTCTTCTATTTTTAAGTGCAGAAGACAGAGAATAGAACTCCCAAATCATGATGAATATGGAAGAATCACACACAAAAGTATTTTTTTCTATTAACCTTATTTGCATGTGATTTTGTTTATTCTAATGGGCTGCCTATGACATCTGGCCACATAACACAAACAACCAGAAATGGGGAAGACACAATTGAGGTAGGCTCAATCTTGTCTCTTAAGACTTTGATTATTGAGGTTGCATAAACCAAATGGTAGCACTCTTACTGCTAAGGCCCCTATGCATTTTTTTCATGGTTTGCTAAGCACTTCTCTGTGCTTTTTATAAGGATTAACATTTGTAAAAATATTACAAATCTTTAAAAAAATTTCTTCTAGTTTTATTGAGATATAATTGACATAACAGTACTGTATAAGTTTAATGTGCACAGCATAATAATTTGACTTACATACATCATGAAATAATTACCAAAATACATTTAATGAATGTCTATCATCTCATATACATACAAAATTAGAGAAATAGAAAAAAACTTCTTGTGCATGATGAGAACTCTTAGGATTTATTTTCTTAAGAACTTTCATATATAACTTACAGCAGTGATAATTATATTTGTCATATTGTATATTACATATCTTATAACCAGAAGTTTTTACCTTTTGAATGCTTTCATTCAATTCCCCCCTTTCCCACCTCTTGCCTCTGGTAACTACAAATCTTATTTATTTTTCTAAGAGTTGGTTTGTAATGTATATTTTTTCTCTTTTTACAATATTTGTTTTAAAGTCCATTTTTTCTGACATTAATATTACTACTCTAACTTCCTTTTTGTCTCCATCTTCATGAAATAACTTTTTCCATCTCACTTTCATTCTGCATGTGTTTTTATTTCTGAAGTGAATCTCTTGTAGGTTGCATATATATGGATCTCAACTTTTTATACATTCAGCTTCTCTGTCTTTTGATTGAAAAAGTTAGTTCATTACATTTAAATTAATTACTTGTAAGTGTGTACTTATGTCCATTTTGTTAATTGGGGGTTATTTTTTGTTTCTTTCTTCTTCTTTTGATCTCTTCCCTTATAACATGATCACAGTCTTTACTATTAAGTTTGGATTCCTTTCTCTCTTATGCATCTATGTCTACATTTTGTGGTTACCATGAGGTTTACATATAGCAATCTGTTTATATATGTAATTATTTTAAGTTGCTGATCTCTTCAGTTCAAACATATTTTAACAACCCTGTATTTTTAACCCTCCCCATATTTACTGTTTTTTACACCATACTATGCATCTTTTTGTTTTGTATATCCCTTATTTGTTGCAAATTTGTATGGTTTTACTACTTTTGTCTTTTAACCTTCCTACTAGTTTTGTGATAGTTCTACTACCTTTGCTGTATATTTGCTTTTACCAATGAGATTTTTCCTTTCATAATTTTCATATTTCCTGTTGTGGCCTTTTCGGCTTAGAGAAGTCCCTTTAACATTTTTTGCAAAGCTGGTTTCATGGTGTTTTTGTTTGCATATCAAAGTGTTGGTCTCGCCTTCAAATCTGGGTACTTCCCTTTCATCACTTTAAAAATATCATGCTACTCCCTTCTGGTCTGCAGAGTTTCTGCTAAAAATTCTTCTGATAGCCTTATTGGAGTTCCCTTGTATGTAGTTTTTTGCTTTTCCCTCAATGTTTTTAATATTCTCTCTTTATCCTTAATTTTTGCCACTTTAATTACAAGGTGCCTTGGTGTGGTCCTCTTTGGGTTGATCCTGTTTAAGACTCTAATTTTGAGACCTGGATGTGTTTCCTTCACCAAATTAGGGAAGTTTTCAACTATTATGTCGTCAAATATATTCTCTGCTTCTCTCTTTCTCTTTTTTTCCTTCTGGGAAACTTATAAATGCACATATTAGTTCATTTAATGTTGTTTCAAGGCTTCTTAAACTATCTTCATTAAATAAAATTTATTTATTTTTTCTCTTCAACTTGAATGATTTCCACTACTCTGTCTCCCAGTTCACTGATCCATTCCTATTAATCTTCTGTTGATTTTTGTAGTGTATTTTTTACTTCAATTTTTGTGTTCTTCTATTCTGTTTGATTCTTCATATTTTCTAGCTCTTTATTAATCTTTTCACTCTGTTCACCCATTCTTCTCTCAAGTCCTTTAAGCATCTTTATGATCCTTACCTTTAATTCTTTATTGGGTAGATTGCTTTTCTCTACTTCACCTAGTTCTTCAGAGGTTTTATCTTGTTCCTTCATTTAGAACATATTTCTCTGTCACCTCATTTTGTCAATTTTCTGTTTTTATTTCTATGTATTTGGTAGGTTGGTAACATTTCCTAGTCTTAGGGAAGTGGTCTTATGTAGGAGACACCCTATGTATCCCAGCACCACACTGTCCTCTGGCCATCAGAGCTATATGCCCTAGGGGTGCCCCCATGTAGGCTTCATGAGCCCTTCTGTTGTGGTTGGCTGACTGCTGTGTAAAATCACGCAGACACAGCTGGCCTTCAGTCCTATTGGTTGCCAGGCCATGACTTGCGCAAAGGCTGTCAACCAAAGTGGATGGGGCCAGTTCAGGAAGTGGTTGGCTGCAGATGTCCAGGGAATCCCAGGGCCAGTTCTGGTTTTCTGCTGGGTGGGACCAGGTGCTGGAGTGTCTGGAGCAGGGGGATGGGTGCCTATATCTAGTGTTGGCATGCTGGTAGGCAAGTCCTATTCCTGACATCTGGATGCAGGGTCTGTGTTTTCTCAAAACTGGTGTTAGCCTGCTGGCTTGTGGGTCCAGATACTAGAGTAGCTTGCTGAGTGCCCTAAGTTATCTCAGAGCAGGTGCTGACCTGCTGGTTTGCAGGTGCAGGGCCATATGGCTCTGGAGCCCCCTAGACTTGATGCCAACCCACTGGGGGGCAAGGCTGGTTTCTAATGAAATAAGCTTTGGGGAACAATTTATTGTACCAAAGCTGGTATTGGACCACCGTAGGTGGGGCTGGGGCCCAGGTTGTCCCAGGGCTGTCGTGGCCTTCTGTTGACATGGCAGGCTGTGGGGCTACAGTCTCCAGAAATTGGTTCTACCTGCTAGAAGCCAAGGCCTGGGGGTTCTCCAGACAGTGCCTACTCACTGGTGAGTGAGATTGCATCCTAGGCTAATGCTAGCCCATTAATGGGCAGAGGATCAATGACTGTAGGCTCTGGGGGTCCTGGGACTAGTGTCAGTGCACTGGTAGTCAGGGCCAGGTTCAGGAGCCTTGGATGGGCAGAGTTAGGTCTTAGAAAGCCCATATAAAGAGCCTCATTTAAAGAGCCTCATTCTGGTCATGTCCTTCTCTGCCAGTTGAGGAGTCTATGGAGGAAAGAGGCATGAGTCTTTGCCCTCTAGATATATTTTCGAGATACCAAGGACACTAGATTTCCCAGCCAAAGTACCCTAGCTAATTTCTAAAGCCTATGCACATACACAATAACCATGCTTCCCTTATATATAGTCCTAAACTCAATGATTAGTTTAGGGGTCTGATAACATGTTTTGAGGTACTCCTAGGTATGGTATAAAGTAGCAATAGAAATGGAAGAAAAATGGTAGATAGCCTCCATTTGAACTTTTGCTTCTAGCCCCCAAAATATTAAGAATGTAGTCTCTTCCTTATTGTCTCTGCTTTTCCACAGTGTCTTGCTAAAATGGACATGTTCCCCAGAATTTACTAAATAGAATAACACATTCTCTTTCCTCTGATCAGATAAAATTATTTTCCGTTTTCCAGTAAAGTAATTTACTCTTCTTCTTGATACTATCCACTAATTTAGGGGTGAAATAAAGCTGCTTAATCTAGAACCACACAGATGTTAAGAACTTTTTATAACCATATATTTTTTTTTTTATTTTCCCAATGTACAGCAGGGGGGTCAGGTTATCCTTACATGTATACATTACAATTACATTTTTTGCCCCACCCTTTCTTCTGTTGCAACATGAGTATCTAGACAAAGTTCTCAATGCTATTCAGCAGGATCTCCTTGTAAATCTATTCTAAGTTGTGTCTGATAAGCCCAAGCTCCCAATCCCTCCCACTCCCTCCCCCTCCCATCAGGCAGCCACAAGTCTCTTCTCCAAGTCCATGATTTTCTTTTCTAAGGAGATGTTCCTTTGTGCTGGATATTAGATTCCAGTTATAAGTGATATCATATGGTATTTGTCTTTGTCTTTCTGGCTCATTTCACTCAGTATGAGATTCTCTAGCTCCATCCATGTTGCTGCGAATGGCATTATGTCATTCTTTTTTATGGCTGAGTAGTATTCCATTGTGTATATATACCACCTCTTCCGAATCCAATCCTCTGTCAATGGACATTTGGGTTGTTTCCATGTCCTGGCTATTGTGAATAGTGCTACAATGAACATGCGGGTGCACGTGTCTCTTTTAAGTAGAGTTTTGTCCGGATAGATGCCCAAGAGTGGGATTGCGGGGTCATATGGAAGTTCTAAGTATAGATTTCTAAGGTATCTCCAGACTGTTCTCCATAGTGGCTGTGCCAGTTTACCTTCCCACCAACAGTGTAGGAGGGTTCCCTTTTCTCCACAGCCCCTCCAGCACTTGTTATTTGTGGATTTGTTAATGATGGCCATTCTGACTGGTGTGAGGTGCTATCTCACGGTAGTTTTGATTTGCATTTCTCTTATAACCAGCGATGTTGAGCATTTTTTCATGTGTTTGCTGGCCATCTGTATATCTTCCTTGGAGAAATGTCTCTTCAGGTCTTTGGCCCATTTTTCCATTGATTGATTGGCTTTTTTGCTGTTGGGTTGTATAAGTTGTTTATATATTCTAGAGATTACGCCCTTGTTGGTTGCATCATTTGAAACTGTTTTCTCCCATTCTGTAAGTTGTCTTTTTGTTTTCTTTTGGGTTTCCTTTGCTGTGCAAAAGCTTTTCAGTTTGATGAGGTCCATGGGTTTATTTTTGCTCTAATTTCGATTGCTTTGGGAGACTGCCCTGAGAAAATATTCATGATGTTGATGTCAGAGAGGGTTTTGCCTATGTTTTCTTCCAGGAGTTTGATGGTGTCCTGTCCTATATTTAAGTCTTTCAGCCATTTTGAGTTTATTTTTGTGCATGGTGTGAGGGGTGTGTTCTAGTTTCATTGCTTTGCATGCAGCTGTCCAGGTTTCCTAGCAATGCTTGCTGAATAGACTTTCTTTTTCCCATTTGATGTTCTGGCCTCCCTTGTCAAAGATTAATTGACCATAGGTGTCAGGGTTTATTTTTGGGTTCTCTCTTCTGTTCCATTGGTCCGTCTGTCTGTTTTGATACCAGTACCACACTGTTTTGATGACTGTGGCTTTGTAGTATTTCTTGAAGTCTGGGAGAGTGATGCCTCCTGCTTGGTTTTTGTTTCTCAGGATTGCTTTGGCGATTCTGGGTCTTTTGTGGTTCCATATAAATGTTTGGATTGTTTGTTCTAGTTCTGTGAAAAATGTCATGGGTCATTTGGTAGGGATTGCATTGAATCTGTAGATTGCTTTGGGTAGGATGGCCATTTTTACAATATTGATTTTCCCAATCCAGGAACATGGAATCTCTTTCCATTTCTTTACATCTTCTTTGATTTCTTTGATTAAAGTTTTATAGTTCTCGGCATATAGGTCCTTTACCTCCTTGGTCAGGTGTATTCCGAGGTATTTGATCTTGTGAGGTGCAATTTTAAAAGGTATCGTATTTTTGTATTCCTTTTCTAATCGTTCATTGCTGGTATACAGAAATGCAACTGACTTCTGAATGTTAATCTTATATCCTGCTACTTTGCTGAATTTATGAATCAGTTCTAGGTGTTTTGGGGTTGAGTCCTTTGGGTTTTCTATGTATAGTATCATGTCATCTGCCTACAGTGACAGTTTGATCTCCTCTCTTCCTATATGGATGCCTTTTATTTCTTTGGTTTGTCTAATTGCTGTGGCTAGGACTTCCAAAACTATGTTGAAGAGCAGTGGTGAGAGTGGGCATCCCTGTCTTGTTCCAGATTGGAGTGAGAAGGCTTTCAGTTTTTCCCCATTGAGGATTATATTTGCTGTGGGTTTCTCATAAATGGCTTTGATTATATTCAGGAATGTTCCCTCTATACCCACTTTGGCGAGGGTCTTGATCATGAATGGATGTTGGACTTTGTCAAATGCTTTTTCTGCATCTATTGAGATGATCATATGATTTTTGACTTTTTTTTTGTTAATGTGGTGTATGATGCTGATTGATTCGCGTATGTTGAGCCATCCTTGTGAACCCGGGATGAACCCCACCTGGTCATGGTGTATAATTTTTTTGGTATGTTGTTGGATTCGGTTGGCTAAGATTTTGTTGAGAATTTTTGCATCTATATTCATCAATGATGTTGGCCGATAGTTTTCTTTTTTGGTGGTATCTCTGTCTGGTTTTGGAATGAGGGTGATGGTGGCATCATAGAATGTCTTTGGGAGTATTCCTTCTTCTTCCACCTTTTGAAAGAGTTTAAAGAGGATGGGCACCAATTCCTCTTTATATGTTTGATAGAATTCACCTGTGAAGCCATCTGGTCCTGGACTTTTATTTGTAGGGAGTGATTTTATGACCTCTTCACTTTCATTTCTAGTGATCGGTCTGTTCAGTTGGTCTGTTTCTACTTGATTCAGTTCTGGCAGGCTGTAAGATTCTAGAAAACTGTCCATTTCTTCCAGATTGTCAAACTTGTTGCCGTATAGTTGTTCATAGTATTCTCTTATTGTTTTTTTGTATTTCTGCTGTATCCGTTGTGAGTTCTCCTTTTTCATTTATAATTTTGGTTATTTGGGTTCTTTCTCTCCTCTTTTTAGTGAGTCTGGCCAGGGGTTTGTCCATTTTGTTGACCTTTTCAAAGAGCCAGCTCTTGGTTTTATTAACTTTCTCTATTGTTTTTTGAGTCTCTATTTTATTGATTTCCTCTTGGATCTTTATAATTTCCTTCCTTCTGCTGACTTTAGGCCTTTTTTGTTCTTCTTTTCTAATTCATTTAGGTGGAGGGTTAAGTTGTCCATTTGGGATCTTTCTTCTTGTTTGAGAAAGGCCTGTCTTGCTATAAATTTCCCTCTGAGCACTGCTTTTGCAGCATCCCATAGATTTTGAGCGGTTGTGTCTTCATTATCATTTGTTTCAAGGTAGTTTCTAATTTCCTTCTCGATTTCCTCATTGACCCATTGGTTTTTTAGTAGCATGTTGTTTAGTCTCCATGGAGTAGGTTTTTTTCTCTTTCCTTTTCCCATGGTTGGTTTCTAATTTCATGGCATTGTGGTCAGAGAAGATACTTGAGATAATTTCTATGCTCCTACATTTATTGAGATTAGCTTTGTGTCCCAATATGTGGTCGATTCTTGAGAATGTTCCATGAGCATTTGAGAAGACTGTGTATTCTGCTTTTTTTGGATGTAGTGTCCTGAAGATATCAATGAAGTCTAACTTTTCTATTGTTTCCTTTAGGATCTCTGTTGCTTAATTGGTTTTCTGTCTAGAGGATCTGTCCATTGATGTGGGGGGGGGGTATTAAGGTCTCCTACGATGATTGTATTCTCATCAATATCTCCCTTTATGTCTGTTAATATTTGTTGTATGTATCTGGGTGCTCCTGTATTTGGGGCATATATGTTGACGATAATAACATCCTCTCCTTGGATGGATCCCTTAATCATTAAGTAGTGTCCTTCTTTGTCTTTCTTTATGTCTTTTGTTTTAAAGTCTATTTTGTCTGATATGAGCATTGCGACTCCTGCTCTTCTGTCATGTCTATTGGTGTGAAATATTTTTCCCCACCCTTTCACTTTCAATCTATATGTATCTTTTGTCCTAAGGTGAGTTTCTTATAGGCAGCATATTGCAGGTTTTTGCCTTTTTATCCACTCAGCCACTCTGTGTCTTTTGATTGGGGCGTTCAGTCCATTGACATTTAAGGTGATAATTGATAGATGATTATTTATTGCCATTTGAACCTCGTGTTCCAGTGGATTCTATGGTTCTCCATTCTTCCTTTTTTTTTTTTTTTTTTGGTTGGATGGTCTCCTGTTATTATCTGCTTGAGTGTATTTTTTTTTCATTTTTTGCAAATGCAATATTTGGTTTTGGCTTGTGGTTGCCCTGTTTTTTAAGTATGCTAACCCCTTCCCATAATTGTGTGTTTTAGCCTGATGGTCCTGTAAGTTCAAACCCTTCATTACTATATTAAAATTAAGAAGAGAAACATACAAACAAACAAAAAGGGTTATTTACTTCCTAACATCCCTTGCCCACATTTTATGGTTTTGATGACTCTTTTTTATTTTTTTATTTTTAATTTTATTTTGTTTGAGGCCTGTTCATGATTAAATCTGTATGCTGGCTTATTTGAGTGACTGCTCTCTGATTGCGGTTTCCTCAGTCCTAGTTCTTCTTCTTCTTCTTTTTTTTCCTTTTCTTTTTTCTTCCCTTTCCTTCCTTTCTTTTTGGTTTAGAGAAGCCCTTTCAATATTTCCTTTAACCTGGGTTTTGTGTTGCAGTATTCTTTAAGTTTTTGTTTGTTGGAAAAGATTTTTATTTCCCCTTCTATTTTAAATGATATTCTTGTTGGATAGAGTAGTCTAGGTTGCATATTTTTTCCTTTGAGCACTTTAAATATCTCTTGCCATTCCCTCCTGGCCTGTAGTGTTTCTGTAGAGAAGTCAGCTGATATTCTTATGGGGGGTTCCCTTGTAGGTAACATTCTGTTTTTCTCTTGCTGCCTTTAGGATCCTCTCTTTATCACTAACTTTTGCCATTTTTATTATGATGTGTCTTGGTGTGGGTCTATTTGGGTTCAGTTTGTTTGGGGCCCTCTGTGCTTCCTGTATCTTGAACCCAGTATCCTTTAGATTTGGGAAGTTTCCAGCGATAATTTCTTCAAATATATTTTCCACCCCCTTATCTTTTTCTACTCCTTCTGGAATTCCTATTATGCGTAGATTGGCCCGCTTTATATTATCCCATAGGTCTCTTATATTGCTTTCCAGTTTTTTGATTCGGTTTTCTGTCTGTTGACCGGATTGAGTGATTTCCATTATTCTATCTTCCATATCACTGATTCGTTCTTCTGCATTATTCATTCTGGTTTTTACTGCCCTTAGTTCAGTTTGCATCTCTGCAAATGAATGTTCTAATTTTTCTTGGCTCCTCCTTATCTTTTCTAGTTCCTTTCTGAGGGTATCTGCATTACTGTTCATATCTTCTCTTAATTCCTTCAGTATTTTCACTATTTCTCTTTTGAACTCCAGGTCTGTCAGACTGCAGGGACCTGTTTCATTGTTGACTGTTTTAGGTGAGTTCTCCTGTTGGTTTGACTGGGGGTGGTTTCCCAGCTTCTTCATCTTGCTTGTTGTTTTCTTTCTCCTGAGGGAGATGTACTCTCCGTTATCGGGCAGTGTTTGCCTTGTCACTGCCGTGGAATATTTCCTGAGGGCTGGCGTTGTTGGTCGATCTTTTTTGAGGCAGTGTGGCTTTTCTGGAGTGTTGATGGGGCTAACAGTGTTTCTTTGAAGCAAAGGAGGACTTCCTGAGGGCAGACAGGACTGGGAGGTCCACACCACGATGGTAGCAGATTTCACTTGGTCATGCAGAGCTTGCTCTGGTGTTTTTAGGCTGTGGGGTTCTTGCAGGGGGTTGGCGGTGTTGGGCAGCTGTTCCTCAGGAGTGCAGCACCCCCTTGGGGGCTGGAGCAGCTATCTGGGTCACTGAGAACCTAAGAGGCTCTTCCCTAGGGCAGCCCAACTCACAAGGACGGCGTGGGAATGTAGGCGGATCTTTTCACAGTCTGGCCAAGCTTGTTGCAGCTTTTCTTGGCTACAGGGGCTCTTCCAGTGGGCTTGTGGTGCTGAGCAGCTATTCCGAGGGAGTGGGGCACCCCCTGGGGGCTTGGGCGGGTAGCAGGGCCATTGGAGACCCAAGAGGCTCCTCCCCGGGGCAGCCCGACTCAGAAAGACCATCTGAGATCTTTTCCCGACTCGGCCAGCCTTGTTGCAGCTTTTCTGGGCTGCAGGGGGTCCTGCCTGGAGCTGGCAGTCCTATGCAGCTGATCCTCTAGAGCTTGGCACCCCCTGAGGGCTTGGGCGGCTAGCTGGGCCATTGCAAAGCCAGGAGGCTCTTCCCCAGGGCAGGCCGACTCAGAAAGACTGTCCAAGAATTAGGCAGATCTATTCATGGCCTGGCTAGGCTTGTTCTAGCTTTTCTGGGCTCCAGGCCTTTTCTCGGGGGCTGGTGGTGTTTGGTGCTACTCTGCGGAAGTGTAGCCCCTCCAAAGGGCAAGCAGGCCTGTGCAGGGACAGCCCTGCGGTGGTAGGCTTCAGGCAATTGTTGAGGCCAGCCCTCCTGGATGGCAGGCAGCCCCAGGTTCGGGAGAGCGCAGGGGGTGGTGGGGGTGGGGGGAGGGGATGCACTGGGAAGCACAGCTTTCAGCTAGCTGGTGGGCCTGTAAGCTTGCTGTGGCGTGGGGGGTATTCTATGGGGACCCACCCCTTCTTCTCTCCCCTCCCCAGCACGGGCGCAGACCAGGCTCTTCTCCCAGGTTCCCTCTGATGCGGCTTTCCACTTCCCCGCCCCTAGAGTATTGCTCCCTTCCTCTGCGACAGCTTTGTTTTCTAGTCTCCCAGGCAGTCTCTGCCCCGTCAAATGGTTTCTAGACCTCCCAAGCAGTTTCCACTCTGCCCCGCCCCCCCAGCCAGTTCTCAGGGTCTAATCTCTGGAGCCGAGGTCTTGGTGCCCAGCCCCCACCCAGGCGTCCCCCGGCCCTTTCTCGGGGACTAACCTTCGGAGGCGAGGTCTCGGTGCCCAGCCCCCACCCAGGCGTCTCAATTTTTGGTGACTGTGCCCGTAGTTCAGATGGTCTGTTCGGTTCTTGATTGGCTTTTCCATACTCCAACTTACTGCTACACTCTTCTCTGCATCTGGAGATTCCTCCGGTTCGTTTGATCTTTCCCCCATGTAGGTGACTTTCCAGGGTGTGGGATCCCTTTCTCCTCCGCAGTTCCCTTTCGGGAGTGCCCGTCCCGCTCGGATTCTCCTTCTCTCACTCTCCTCTTTTCTCCCGTTCTGCCCAGTAATGCCACGAACTTCTTGCCATTGTTGGAGTTTAGGTTCCTCTGCCAGCGATTGGTTGCTGTTCTGTGTGAGTCATTTATTCTGTAGATGTGCTTCCCTTTGTTGTGTTTGTGGGAGAGGGCGAGCGTGTCCCCCCACTTCTCCGCCATCTTGTCCTCTCTCCATTCTATTGCTTCCATTTGCTCTCTTCCTAAACAACTCCAGAGGGGGCCCTCCTGTCCTTGTTAAACGACTCCAGAGGGCGCCCTCCTGTGGCTGCTAATAGTGCCTGTGCAGTTGAGTTGCCTTGTCTCATGAGTTGCACACGATTTTTTCTGTTTTGCCCCCTGTTGCTAGAAATGATATGATTGCTTTGAAAAAAATTCTGTAGACGGATAATGTTTTTAATTTTGGAAAACATCACAAGATGGGGTTTCTTTTTTCTCTGGGTTGGTTGTCTTGTTCACTTTTACCTCTTCTTTTACCATTTTATCTATATATTACAATTTTACCATTACTTTGTTACTGTATTATTTATCATTACTATATTACTATACTCTTACTATTGAGTTTTTAAATTCTATTTTTATTTTTACTAGGAGCAGTAAGAAGCACAGATTGCCTTGTCATACTTTCCTCACTTCTTTCCTGTTGATCAATAAGGCTTGGCTATAACAGTGCTATTATTTTTCATACAATCAGAAAAAGCCAGACTGGTATTATGATTATTTTTGGTCATCTTCCTATGAGCAATTTGCACAAGTTCCCACATGCTACACACTTGACCTATCTGCTTCATTTTTATATGAGGGTGGCATCTTTATACTATAAGCAATTTTGATGGTATGCACAATAGTAACTCATTGGATGGAGCTGTTTGGTGACTCTGTTGTTACAGGTTTTTTTCTTTAGATTGGTCTGTGATTATGAACTAAAATGAAGAAAACACAGACACATTTAAATAAAGCAGATCCTATCTTCTGCTGTTCCAATTCCTCTAAGCTTTCCTGGCCTGGTACAGAGGGGAAACTCACTTCCACAGATTGAGGAAAGATGCAAAAGGAAGGACTAAACAGATCCCAATTAGTTACAATAACTACCAGTTAGCACCCCATACTTAAATTAGTGATGAGGGGAAAAGAAAATGGTTCAAGCTGAGTTCATTTCCTCTATCAAAAAATATGGTTAGGAGGAGAGAGGACAGGATGGCAGAAGAGTGGGGGGACACGCTCGCCCTCTCCCACAAACACAACAAAGGGAAGCACATCTACAGAATAAATGACTCACACAGAACAGCAACCAATCGCTGGCAGAGGAACCTAAACTCCAACAATGGCAAGAAGTTCGTGGCATTACTGGGCAGAACGGGAGAGGAGAGTGAGAGAAGGTGAATCCGAGCGGGACGGGCGCTCCCGAAAGGGAACTGCGGAGGAGAAAGGGATCCCACACCCTGGAAAGTCACCTACATGGGGGAAAGATCAAACGAACCGGAGGAATCTCCAGATGCAGAGAAGAGTGTAGCAGTAAGTTGGAGTATGGAAAAGCCAATCAAGAACCGAACAGACCATCTGAACTACGGGCACAGTCACCAAAAATTGAGACGCCTGGGTGGGGGCTGGGCACCGAGACCTCGCCTCCGAAGGTTAGTCCCCGAGAAAGGGCCGGGGGACGCCTGGGTGGGGGCTGGGCACCAAGACCTCGGCTCCAGAGATTAGACCCTGAGAACTGGCTGGGGGGGCGGGGCAGAGTGGAAACTGCTTGGGAGGTCTAGAAACCATTTGACGGGGCAGAGACTGCCTGGGAGACTAGAAAACAAAGCTGTCGCAGAGGAAGGGAGCAATACTCTAGGGGCGGGGAAGTGGAAAGCCGCATCAGAGGGAACCTGGGAGAAGAGCCTGGTCTGCGCCCGTGCTGGGGAGGGGAGAGAAGAAGGGGTGGGTCCCCATAGAATACCCCCCACGCCACAGCAAGCTTACAGGCCCACCAGCTAGCTGAAAGCTGTGCTTCCCAGTGCATCCCCTCCCCCCACCCCCACCACCCCCTGCGCTCTCCCGAACCTGGGGCTGCCTGCCATCCAGGAGGGCTGGCCTCAACAATTGCCTGAAGCCTACCACCGCAGGGGCTGTCCCTGCACAGGCCTGCTTGCCCTTTGGAGGGGCTACACTTCCGCAGAGTAGCACCAAACACCACCAGCCCCCGAGAAAAGGCCTGGAGCCCAGAAAAGCTAGAACAAGCCTAGCCAGGCCATGAATAGATCTGCCTAATTCTTGGACAGTCTTTCTGAGTCGGCCTGCCCTGGGGAAGAGCCTCCTGGCTTTGCAATGGCCCAGCTAGCCGCCCAAGCCCTCAGGGGGTGCCAAGCTCTAGAGGATCAGCTGCATAGGACTGCCAGCTCCAGGCAGGACCCCCTGCAGCCCAGAAAAGCTGCAACAAGGCTGGCCGAGTCGGGAAAAGATCTCAGATGGTCTTTCTGAGTCGGGCTGCCCCGGGGAGGAGCCTCTTGGGTCTCCAATGGCCCTGCTACCCGCCCAAGCCCCCAGGGGGTGCCCCACTCCCTCGGAATAGCTGCTCAGCACCACAAGCCCACTGGAAGAGCCCCTGTAGCCAAGAAAAGCTGCAACAAGCTTGGCCAGACTGTGAAAAGATCCGCCTACATTCCCACGCCGTCCTTGTGAGTTGGGCTGCCCTAGGGAAGAGCCTCTTAGGTTCTCAGTGACCCAGATAGCTGCTCCAGCCCCCAAGGGGGTGCTGCACTCCTGAGGAACAGCTGCCCAACACCGCCAACCCCCTGCAAGAACCCCACAGCCTAAAAACACCAGAGCAAGCTCTGCATGACCAAGTGAAATCTGCTACCATCGTGGTGTGGACCTCCCAGTCCTGTCTGCCCTCAGGAAGTCCTCCTTTGCTTCAAAGAAACACTGTTAGCCCCATCAACACTCCAGAAAAGCCACACTGCCTCAAAAAAGATCGACCAACAACGCCAGCCCTCAGGAAATATTCCACGGCAGTGACAAGGCAAACACTGCCCGATAACGGAGAGTACATCTCCCTCAGGAGAAAGAAAACAACAAGCAAGATGAAGAAGCTGGGAAACCACCCCCAGTCAAACCAACAGGAGAACTCACCTAAAACAGTCAACAATGAAACAGGTCCCTGCAGTCTGACAGACCTGGAGTTCAAAAGAGAAATAGTGAAAATACTGAAGGAATTAAGAGAAGATATGAACAGTAATGCAGATACCCTCAGAAAGGAACTAGAAAAGATAAGGAGGAGCCAAGAAAAATTAGAACATTCATTTGCAGAGATGCAAACTGAACTAAGGGCAGTAAAAACCAGAATGAATAATGCAGAAGAACGAATCAGTGATATGGAAGATAGAATAATGGAAATCACTCAATCCGGTCAACAGACAGAAAACCGAATCAAAAAACTGGAAAGCAATATAAGAGACCTATGGGATAATATAAAGCGGGCCAATCTACGCATAATAGGAATTCCAGAAGGAGTAGAAAAAGATAAGGGGGTGGAAAATATATTTGAAGAAATTATCGCTGGAAACTTCCCAAATCTAAAGGATACTGGGTTCAAGATACAGGAAGCACAGAGGGCCCCAAACAAACTGAACCCAAATAGACCCACACCAAGACACATCATAATAAAAATGGCAAAAGTTAGTGATAAAGAGAGGATCCTAAAGGCAGCAAGAGAAAAACAGAATGTTACCTACAAGGGAACCCCCCATAAGAATATCAGCTGACTTCTCTACAGAAACACTACAGGCCAGGAGGGAATGGCAAGAGATATTTAAAGTGCTCAAAGGAAAAAATATGCAACCTAGACTACTCTATCCAACAAGAATATCATTTAAAATAGAAGGGGAAATAAAAATCTTTTCCAACAAACAAAAACTTAAAGAATACTGCAACACAAAACCCAGGTTAAAGGAAATATTGAAAGGGCTTCTCTAAACCAAAAAGAAAGGAAGGAAAGGGAAGAAAAAAGAAAAGGAAAAAAAAGAAGAAGAAGAAGAACTAGGACTGAGGAAACCGCAATCAGAGAGCAGTCACTCAAATAAGCCAGCATACAGATTTAATCATGAACAGGCCTCAAACAAAATAAAATTAAAAATAAAAAATAAAAAAGAGTCATCAAAACCATAAAATGTGGCAAGGGATGTTAGGAAGTAAATAACCCTTTTTGTTTGTTTGTATGTTTCTCTTCTTAATTTTAATATAGTAATGAAGGGTTTGAACTTACAGGACCATCAGGCTAAAACACACAATTATGGGAAGGGGTTAGCATACTTAAAAACAGGGCAACCACAAGCCAAAACCAAATATTTGCATTTGCAAAAAAATGAAAAAAAAATACACTCAAGCAGATAATAACAGGAGACCATCCAACCAAAAAAAAAAAAAAAAAAAGGAAGAATGGAGAACCATAGAATCCACTGGAACACGAGGTTCAAATGGCAATAAATAATCATCTATCAATTATCACCTTAAATGTCAATGGACTGAACGCCCCAATCAAAAGACACAGAGTGGCTGAGTGGATAAAAGGCAAAAACCTGCAATATGCTGCCTATAAGAAACTCACCTTAGGACAAAAGATACATATAGATTGAAAGTGAAAGGGTGGGGAAAAATATTTCACGCCAATAGACATGACAGAAGAGCAGGAGTCGCAATGCTCATATCAGACAAAATAGACTTTAAAACAAAAGACATAAAGAAAGACAAAGAAGGACACTACTTAATGATTAAGGGATCCATCCAAGGAGAGGATGTTATTATCGTCAACATATATGCCCCAAATACAGGAGCACCCAGATACATACAACAAATATTAACAGACATAAAGGGAGATATTGATGAGAATACAATCATCGTAGGAGACCTTAATACCCCCCCCCCCCACATCAATGGACAGATCCTCTAGACAGAAAACCAATTAAGCAACAGAGATCCTAAAGGAAACAATAGAAAAGTTAGACTTCATTGATATCTTCAGGACACTACATCCAAAAAAAGCAGAATACACAGTCTTCTCAAATGCTCATGGAACATTCTCAAGAATCGACCACATATTGGGACACAAAGCTAATCTCAATAAATGTAGGAGCATAGAAATTATCTCAAGTATCTTCTCTGACCACAATGCCATGAAATTAGAAACCAACCATGGGAAAAGGAAAGAGAAAAAAACCTACTCCATGGAGACTAAACAACATGCTACTAAAAAACCAATGGGTCAATGAGGAAATCGAGAAGGAAATTAGAAACTACCTTGAAACAAATGATAATGAAGACACAACCGCTCAAAATCTATGGGATGCTGCAAAAGCAGTGCTCAGAGGGAAATTTATAGCAAGACAGGCCTTTCTCAAACAAGAAGAAAGATCCCAAATGGACAACTTAACCCTCCACCTAAATGAATTAGAAAAAGAAGAACAAAAAAGGCCTAAAGTCAGCAGAAGGAAGGAAATTATAAAGATCCAAGAGGAAATCAATAAAATAGAGACTCAAAAAACAATAGAGAAAGTTAATAAAACCAAGAGCTGGCTCTTTGAAAAGGTCAACAAAATGGACAAACCCCTGGCCAGACTCACTAAAAAGAGGAGAGAAAGAACCCAAATAACCAAAATTATAAATGAAAAAGGAGAACTCACAACGGATACAGCAGAAATACAAAAAAACAATAAGAGAATACTATGAACAACTATACGGCAACAAGTTTGACAATCTGGAAGAAATGGACAGTTTTCTAGAATCTTACAGCCTGCCAGAACTGAATCAAGTAGAAACAGACCAACTGAACAGACCGATCACTAGAAATGAAAGTGAAGAGGTCATAAAATCACTCCCTACAAATAAAAGTCCAGGACCAGATGGCTTCACAGGTGAATTCTATCAAACATATAAAGAGGAATTGGTGCCCATCCTCTTTAAACTCTTTCAAAAGGTGGAAGAAGAAGGAATACTCCCAAAGACATTCTATGATGCCACCATCACCCTCATTCCAAAACCAGACAGAGATACCACCAAAAAAGAAAACTATCGGCCAACATCATTGATGAATATAGATGCAAAAATTCTCAACAAAATCTTAGCCAACCGAATCCAACAACATACCAAAAAAATTATACACCATGACCAGGTGGGGTTCATCCCGGGTTCACAAGGATGGCTCAACATACGCGAATCAATCAGCATCATACACCACATTAACAAAAAAAAAGTCAAAAATCATATGATCATCTCAATAGATGCAGAAAAAGCATTTGACAAAGTCCAACATCCATTCATGATCAAGACCCTCGCCAAAGTGGGTATAGAGGGAACATTCCTGAATATAATCAAAGCCATTTATGAGAAACCCACAGCAAATATAATCCTCAATGGGGAAAAACTGAAAGCCTTCTCACTCCAATCTGGAACAAGACAGGGATGCCCACTCTCACCACTGCTCTTCAACATAGTTTTGGAAGTCCTAGCCACAGCAATTAGACAAACCAAAGAAATAAAAGGCATCCATATAGGAAGAGAGGAGATCAAACTGTCACTGTAGGCAGATGACATGATACTATACATAGAAAACCCAAAGGACTCAACCCCAAAACACCTAGAACTGATTCATAAATTCAGCAAAGTAGCAGGATATAAGATTAACATTCAGAAGTCAGTTGCATTTCTGTATACCAGCAATGAACGATTAGAAAAGGAATACAAAAATACGATACCTTTTAAAATTGCACCTCACAAGATCAAATACCTCGGAATACACCTGACCAAGGAGGTAAAGGACCTATATGCCGAGAACTATAAAACTTTAATCAAAGAAATCAAAGAAGATGTAAAGAAATGGAAAGAGATTCCATGTTCCTGGATTGGGAAAATCAATATTGTAAAAATGGCCATCCTACCCAAAGCAATCTACAGATTCAATGCAATCCCTACCAAATGACCCATGACATTTTTCACAGAACTAGAACAAACAATCCAAACATTTATATGGAACCACAAAAGACCCAGAATCGCCAAAGCAATCCTGAGAAACAAAAACCAAGCAGGAGGCATCACTCTCCCAGACTTCAAGAAATACTACAAAGCCACAGTCATCAAAACAGTGTGGTACTGGTATCAAAACAGACAGACGGACCAATGGAACAGAAGAGAGAACCCAAAAATAAACCCTGACACCTATGGTCAATTAATCTTTGACAAGGGAGGCCAGAACATCAAATGGGAAAAAGAAAGTCTATTCAGCAAGCATTGCTAGGAAACCTGGACAGCTGCATGCAAAGCAATGAAACTAGAACACACCCTCACACCATGCACAAAAATAAACTCAAAATGGCTGAAAGACTTAAATATAGGACAGGACACCATCAAACTCCTGGAAGAAAACATAGGCAAAACACTCTCTGACATCAACATCATGAATATTTTCTCAGGGCAGTCTCCCAAAGCAATAGAAATTAGAGCAAAAATAAACCCATGGGACCTCATCAAACTGAAAAGCTTTTGCACAGCAAAGGAAACCCAAAAGAAAACAAAAAGACAACTTACAGAATGGGAGAAAACAGTTTCAAATGATGCAACCAACAAGGGCGTAATCTCTAGAATATATAAACAACTTATACAACCCAACAGCAAAAAAGCCAATCAATCAATGGAAAAATGGGCCAAAGACCTGAAGAGACATTTCTCCAAGGAAGATATACAGATGGCCAGCAAACACATGAAAAAATGCTCAACATCGCTGGTTATAAGAGAAATGCAAATCAAAACTACCGTGAGATAGCACCTCACACCAGTCAGAATGGCCATCATTAACAAATCCACAAATAACAAGTGCTGGAGGGGCTGTGGAGAAAAGGGAACCCTCCTACACTGTTGGTGGGAAGGTAAACTGGCACAGCCACTATGGAGAACAGTCTGGAGATACCTTAGAAATCTATACTTAGAACTTCCATATGACCCCGCAATCCCACTCTTGGGCATCTATCCGGACAAAACTCTACTTAAAAGAGACACGTGCACCCGCATGTTCATTGCAGCACTATTCACAATAGCCAGGACATGGAAACAACCCAAATGTCCATTGACAGAGGATTGGATTCGGAAGAGGTGGTATATATACACAATGGAATACTACTCAGCCATAAAAAAGAATGACATAATGCCATTCGCAGCAACATGGATGGAGCTAGAGAATCTCATACTGAGTGAAATGAGCCAGAAAGACAAAGACAAATACCATATGATATCACTTATAACTGGAATCTAATATCCAGCACAAAGGAACATCTCCTTAGAAAAGAAAATCATGGACTTGGAGAAGAGACTTGTGGCTGCCTGATGGGAGGGGGAGGGAGTGGGAGGGATTGGGAGCTTGGGCTTATCAGACACAACTTAGAATAGATTTACAAGGAGATCCTGCTGAATAGCATTGAGAACTTTGTCTAGATACTCATGTTGCAACAGAAGAAAGGGTGGGGCAAAAAATGTAATTGTAATGTATGCATGTAAGGATAACCTGACCCCCCTGCTGTACAGTGGGAAAATAAAATAAAAAATAAAGGATGGTAGGATCTGAAAAAAAAAAAAAAGGAATAGAATGGGTTTCTCCTCCACAAGTTTCCTGAATGAGAATACTAAAGATAACATCAAGAATTATATTTACCAGTAACAGATAATATCTACCATTTATCTTGAATCGGAGAAGCAAGTTCCTTTATAATTGTGTGACTCCTCAAAGGTTTATTTCCAGTAAATGGGAACTGTTGCCCATGTTATGAGAGAAAGAACCAGTAGAGAATGTGTACATAAATCCTAACAAGTCACAGGCAGGGCTGATAATTCCAAGACCAGATCCATAAATATTCGGTAATTTTTTTTTGGTCTTTTTGCCATTTCTTGGGTTGCTCCCATGGCATATGGAGGTTCCCAGGCTAGGGGTCGAATTGGAGCTGCAGCCAGTAGCCTATGTCAGAGACACAGCAATGCCAGTTCCAAGCCGTGTCTGTGACCTACACCATAGCTCACAGCAACGCCGGATCCTTAACCCACTGAGCAAGGCCAGGGATCGAACCTGCAACCTCATGGTTCCTTGTCAGTTTCATTAACCACTGAGCCACGATGGGAACTCCAACATTGTGTGATTTGGACTAAACCAAAGGGTCAACTTAATGGAGCAATTTGGCAGGAACATTTCACTTTTGGTGGGAATTCTGTGGCACCTAGACTCCCCAGGCAATTTCAACCACCTAGGTAAAACTTCCTCAAGACTTCAGTGCCACTCTCACTTTATGGGATAAGGGAATTAGGCTGGTACATATCACAAAGCTCATGGTAATTAAGTGATCAACTTAATTCAGATCAGTTCAGATGTGAGCAAGATCTTGAATACCAATGATAACCTGAAACACTGGAGGGAAAATCCTGAAATGGAAATACATTGAGTTACGAAGAGGATTTTAATGTGTTGCCACTGCCATCTTATTTAACAATTTCATTAGAGAACCATAAGCAAGAATAAAAATTAAGGTTATAAAATGTGGAGGATAAAGTACATTTGAAATCATTAAATTAGAAAAATAGTGTAATGAGGACTTCCAAAAAGGAAAAAAAAATATGGGAGCAAGAAATAAAATTTTATTCAGTAGGGCATGATATAAATACATGTGTTTAAGAAAAAGTAAATTTCCAATACAAACCAGAAATCTTGAAATAGATGTCTGAACAGTCCTAGCAAGAGAACCAGAGGTTAATCTACAACATGATACATGGTACCCTCATCCAGTGTTGTCTAGGTTACTGAAGAGGAAGTGATCTGTTCTGTCCAGACATTTAGTTCATAAGGATGTGACACTTACATCCATCTGTCTGCACTTGTGCCTTCCTCCCTCTTCCAGTTACTGTTAGCCAGCTGGCTCTAGCTACCACTGTATTTGGCCTAGAAGCAGGGTCCCTTAAGGTTGGCCCTTCCAACCTTGTGAGGAGATCATTGGCCAGCTGAACTGTGAACTTGATACATATGCAAACACAAGAGGATTCAAATTTGTGCTTCCCTTGAAGCTGATTCTATGAATATGTTGGTTATGTTGGTTTTGCTTGTTTGGCTTTCTCTGCTCCATAAGAACTGCTATTAAAAAAATACTTGAGGTACAGTGGTTTCATGCAAAGGAAGATGGTTTTAATGGTAGAATTGCAGATGCTGCAACAGAGTCATGGGAGTAATCTTGGGGGAAGAAGACTAACTGGCACTCCTAGAAACTTCTCCAGAGAAAAATTGCCTTTTTGCTTATGCAGCAGCCTGCTGACTAGATGTTAGTACAGAATGGTAAGCAATTGTCAAGTTGAAAGAGTAAACCTTTGTTCTGCTTTGCCTTTCTGTGTTGGCCTGTTCCACTCTGTTAGAACCTGTACATTGTCATGACTATCTACTTTCCATGTAAAAATCTGTGCCTAAAATAATCCTCCATCCATACCCCTTACTGAACTGTTATTTGTTTCTCAACAAGATTAGGAAAGGAACCTGTAAGGGAACAAGCATGAAAGATGGAAAATTTTTGAGCCTTCAACCCTGTCCTCCAGAGGGACCTCAGTGGGGATCTTTGTACCCTCAGTGGGTATCATAAATAGGTCAGGTCTCCCAAGGAAGCTCAAGAGGGGGCAGGACTAAATTAAAAGGAGTTGAGACAGCACTGTTGGCAAGTGTGGAAACTTGGAAATTCACGTTCCCCCTGGCTTCCTAAGAGTAAGCTTCATCTTCTAGTTATTTTTTATCATAGAAGACATATATTTTAAGAACATATATATATATATATATATATATATATAGAGAGAGAGAGAGAGAGAGAGAGAGAGATGAATGTATGTATGACTGGGTCATCACTTTGCTGTACAGCAGAAATTGACAGAACAATGTAAATCAACCATAATAGAAACAATAAAAACCTAAAATATGAAAAAAAAAGACTTCAAGGACAGTTTGTTCCTTGTCACGTTCTCTGTGCCCAAGCTGCCTACCTGAGTTGGTCACCTCAGCGGACAAATGCTTTCATTAATCACCACTCCATTCTACAACATCAAACAATGGTCATTTCTGAAACAATTTCCACCAAAATCCACACATTTTCTAGGGCCATATAGTTCCTTGAATGCCTTTGATTCGTTTCCATTTTTAAGCTCCCTCCCTTCCCTCTCAAAGGCAATACTTCCAAGGCCATTCAGATGAAATGAAGGCAACCCTACAGATCACTTGTGCCACTCTGGGGGGCTAGGACCAGCCTATGAGATTTCCAGACTGGAGGTTCTCACAGACTCTCTGTCTTAGATCTAGAATGCTCAGATTGTTCTAATTCCCCTGTCATCTGATTGCTACTATTTTCTAGGTCAGCTGTACCTATCTATTATCTCAATTTTCATCCTGAACTTACATTCCTACAATTGCCCACATCTCTGTTTTCCCATTAAGATCTTCAAAAATCCTCCCAGTAATGCAGTATTAGTTTGTTGCAGCCCAAAGTCTGCCCATATTCCCCAGATGACAATGACTTAAAGGTCTCCACTAGAGCCAAATGTGCTCCCTAATGGTGAGGTACTTATGCCATCCATGTGGCAGGTGAAATTGGGCTCTGCTGGCAGGTCACTGTCCACATCCATGTGTGTCCACATATGCATAAACACACACACAATTAAATGCAATATTGGTTCTATACCAAGCCTATATCCTGTCCTGGCCTTACAGCTATTTACAGTGTTATGTGTAATATGTATAAATGTGTGTTTATATAAATAAGATGATGGAGTTCCCGTCATGGCGCAGTGGTTAATGAATCTGATTAGGAACCTTGAGGTTGTGGGTTTGATCCCTGGCCTTGCTCAGTGGGTTAATGATCTGGCGTTGCCGTGAACTGTGGTGTAGGTCGCAGACGCGGCTCAGATCCTGCGTTGCCGTGGCTCTGGTGTAGCCTGGCTGCTACAGCTCCAATTAGACCCCTAGCCTGGGAACTCCATTTGCCATGGTAGCGGCCCTAGAAAAGGCAAAAATACAAAAATAAATAAATAAATAAGGTGAACCAGGCTAAGGGGAAGAAGATGAATTGTCTATACCCTGGATTTTGTTGTTCTTTCTATCCGTTTCCACTTTCTTTTCTGAGTGACTACTGTAATGGAGAACTTAGTTTAAGAAATATGTCTAGCCCTTTTAATTTAGCCTTATCCTGTAGGTATAGCAAGAAATCTGTAAATGTATAAAACATGATGCTTAACATTAAGAAGGCTATTTTCCAATAGGAAAATAGTAAAAAATAAAAACTTCCTCACTAGCCTCACATTTTAGAAAGAGCTTTTGAGGCAATCAAATTTTGGGCTCTCATTCCACTGAGAGGGTTAAAAGTGTATGATAAATGTAAAAAGATTGGTAACTTGCAGACAGTTGGAGGAAGGTCAGCAGAAGGCAGGAGAACTGAAATTGTTGCCTCCAAGTATAATAAATAATACAGTTAGACTGCAGGTGGGACCAGACTCCCAGGCTTCATTAATATTGTAAGTTTCCCCCCCAAAAATACAGTTCTTTAAGATTTTATCTTTTAATAGATTAATATCCTTTCAGCACATATACAATAACATATTACTAGTAAGGTAGAGAAAAGGCAAGCAATGAAACAATTTAAAGGTAAAACAGACAAAAGCAATTATAATTTAAAACAGCTGGACCTCATTGTGAAACTGTTGTTGTTGGCTGGGGCAGTCTGAACTCAAGCATGAAGAAAGAACAAGGTAAAATGCACCCATTTCTTCAGTGATATCATGTCACTTACCACTGGTGCACACAATTTCTCAACAAGTAACAGTCCTGTTTGAGATATATGTAGCTCAAATGACCATGAAGTTGCTAATTTCTATTATTCCTTCCTTTTATCCTCTTTGTGGCCTTGCTGTAAATGAAGTACATGCTCACCACAGCTTTTTGCTTGGTAGAAAAATGGGTCAGTAGTCTCAAGTTTATCACTGAGTTTTGCAAAGTCTCAAAATCCTGGGGCCAGCTCGATTCCCACTGCAGAGGACAGATTTTATAACTGGTCCAAAATGGGCTGACCTCACTGAGGCCAGAGCCGTGGTTTCCTTTACGTGTAGAAGTCAATGACTGTCCATTGTGTCATGCGAAGACTCCTAAAAGGCAATTCTGCCTCCCCAACCAGCCCTCCACAGTACCTACCTCAAGTTCCCACCAAGAGAATGACTCATGTGAGTAATTACTCTGCCCCTCCAGCATACAACTCAAGAGAGGCAACACATTACACCTCTCAGGTGAGTGTTAATGAGTTTGTAGGATGGGAGAGCCAGTCACTCAGATGAACCCTGATGGAAAGTGTTGCAGATCTCTCTGGCTGACCTCATCCAGAGCAAATTGTCTACTGTGTCTGTGACTCGGTTTCTTTAATGTGAAAAGAAGGGATCTTTTTAGAACAATGGAGTTTGCAACATTTTAAAACCCTTTTAAACCCAGTACTATTAAAAACAGGTAAACTTGCTATTTTTCTTCTCTACCTCAGTGTTCTCTTCTTAATCCCAGGTTCTCAAACTTTTGACTACATCAGAATTGCCTGGAAACCTTATAGAAATATGTATTCTTGGGTCCCAACTCTAGGATTTTTGTTTGTTTGTTTGTTTGCATTTCCTAGTGCCCCTCCCATGGCATATGGAGGTTCCCAGGCTAGGGGTCGAATCAGAGCTGTAGCTGCCGGCCTACACCACAGCCACAGCAACGCTGGATCCAAGCCGTGTCTGCGCCCTACACCACAGCTCACGGCAATGCCAGATCCTTAACCCACTGAGCAAGGCCAGGGATTGAACCCGCAACCTCATGGTTCCTAGTCAGATTCATTAACCACTGAGCCACGACGGGAACTCCTAGGATTTTGATATACTATATCTGAGGTGAATCTTGTGAATTTGCATTTCTAACAAGTTTCCAGCAGAAGCTGCTGCTGCTGGTCCAGAGACTAGACTTTGAGAACCTGCTGCTCTAAAAGGTAAGAACAGATTTCCTGGGCCATACCTAAGAGTGAAGCACTGAAAAGAAAATGACTGTATTCCCGATTACACCATCATTTGTGCCCAAATTGTTATAAAATCCCTCCATAAACTTTTAAATATGCACTTGCACAGCAGCAAAGCCTAGAGTAATTTATTAGCAGGAATGGTTCTTGGCCATAAATCTATCCCAGGGAACCTCAGCCACAAAGCTGACTACAGGTTATCATATGTACTGATTTTAAAAGTGTCTTTTTCTAAACAATGATTGCTGCAAAAGAAACTCAAAATTTAATTTATTATGCTCTCAATTCCCTTGTCATTCAGTCAAAAGAATTATATAATAGAGAGAGTGCTTCCAAAATGGGTTCATTATCCACTCATGCATTTGTGCATTCCTTCCTTAAAAATTTTTGAACACCTAATTTATGCCAATTATTATGATAGGAACTAGGGAAAACTCAAAATCTTCATCTCGAGAATCTTTCAGTATAAGATGAGAGTAAAGACAAATAATTATGAAACAAAGTCAATATAATAACATTTGTTTAAATATTAAAGCATATAAAGCATTTTCATGTTGTATCTTCTACGATCCTCTGGAGAGCTATGATGTAAATATTATTCTTGACTTTTTATGATATTAGCAACTGAAGACTCTGGAACAATAACTAACTTTCCCAATGTTATCAACTGCTAAGGTAGAGGCAACATGCAGTCCAGGGCTGAAGACCCCAAACCACATGCCCTTTGCCCAGCACTGCACCATAGTTCAGATCCTACGGGATGTGTCATAAGGGTGCCCAAGAACTGAAGATGAAAAAGGCTTCTTCCTAGGAGTTTCAGTTTGTGGAAAAAATCAAAGTCAATTATTATGGGAGGAAAGTTGCCTTGGATAGAGAGGAAAAGGCTAGAACACTCCTTTCCAAGTTGCTTGAACCATGTTTCTTAATAAAATATTAATAAAATGGTTTCTTGCAAATTCCCTATGTATTTTAGCTGATGAAATTCATTCAAGTGTCTTGCCAACTTTTTTGCCAGTTATATTATTTTCAGCATAATAGGCAAAGATAAATACAGTTTAAATCCACTGTCATTAGGAGATTCTGTATAGGAACTGTACTTTCCTGAATAATATAAAATATATTTAATAGCACATGCCCTCTCCTTCTCTGAACTTCTAGTTCCTTTCCTAAGGAAAAAAAAACAAAAACAAAAAACTGCTGCACCTGTTTTGCTTATAGGACTGCATATCTCATTCCCTCTAAAAGAAATCAAATATTGGCCTTAAGGGACTCCCTAACCACTTTACCTTTCATTGGAAGGCAAGCCCTCCCTGGAGTTCCTAAAAAATAATGAATCTGATTCTCTGCTATGCACAAAGCAGACCAAAAATGAGCATCCTTCCAAATGCCAAGGAAAGTGCTAAGATTAGGAAGAAATCTGAAAAAAAAAAAAGCCATTCATCTGGCTTGCATGGTACTGTGATAACTTTTCTGCAACCACCAGGTGGAAAACCAGTAGTTCTCAAGAATTACAACTTTAGAACCTAGGCCTTTTCAAACATATTCAGTAAAGGAGCCATCCGCCATCAATTCACAGTCCTTTCTTTAAATTCAAAAATTACAATACTTTTAGGATATTGCAGTATCAGAGAATTAATGGTACAGAGACAGGCAACTATGTATTAATGCAATAACAAACTGAGCGAGTAAAGCTGGCTACTGTTATTATCCCCATTTTATAACTGAGTAAAAAGATTTAGGGAGATTAATTTACATGTCCAAATGATTCATTTAGGAGTTAAATGCAGACTAGAGAGGTTTCAGTTTAGCAGGAAGAAGAGGAAAAGGAAAAGGAGGGGGAGTGTTAAGACAACAGAGTAAGGGCTCTCTTGGTAAGCTTACTGATGTCATATGATATTTTCCAAACTGTCAATGTATTACCATACTGAAATATGAGAAAGAATTTGAAACAAAATTTTTTCTCTGAACATTTGTAGTAAATTCTTTTGGATTAACTTTGCACTTGTTTTTTTTTTGGGGGGGGGGGAGGTTAGGGCCACACCCATGGCACATAGAAGTTGCCAGACTATGGTCGAATTAGAGCTGAAGCTACCAGCCTACGCCACAGCCACAGCCATGCCAAATCCAAGCTGTGTCTGCAACACAGCTTGAGGCAATGCTGGATCCTTTAACCCACTGAGCGAGGCCAGGGATCAAACCCACAAACCAAACCAAAGATAAATGTGTGCACAATAAAGTAGAAATGGATAGATTCATCAGTTTTATAATTTCTAAAGAAGTGTCTTGGTTTTTCAACTCTGTAAAGCAGGAATAGCAACTGAGAAGATTTTCAAACACATCTTTCCTGGTGTGCGTTAGTTAACCATTTCTGCCTATCCAATCACCCCAAAACTTAGGGGCATAAAAACAGCAATATTAATTTCTGTCATTTTCTATACATCAGGAATTGGGAGCAGCCTGACTGATTCTGGTTGGCGGCTCTCATGAATGTACTGTCAAATGATGGCTTAGACTGGGGTCTTCCAAGATTTCTTCATCCGTATATCTGGGGCCTGTACTAGGAAAGAGTTGAGAAGAGTCTGGAAGAAACAGGGCTTCTTAGACATCTGTCTCTCTCTTTCTCTTTTTCTGGGTCTTTCTCTGTCTTTTTGTAGTCCTTCCCTATGTTCCTCTAGGATGGTGGCTTCAAGAGAGCCAGGATTCTTATATAGAAGGCCAGAGATTTAAGGTATGTGTCATGCATTATATAATGTTCTTTAAGCAGTCCTCAGAAGTCACACAGTGACTTTCCTCCACATTCTATTGGTCAAGGAGAAAAAGGTAACTACCTAACCTGTCAATAAAGGAATAACATTGTATTGGGAGAAGAACCTGTGAGACTTTCCATCTTTGTAAAATACACATCACATAATGGTTCTTGGAATTGTACATGGACTCACGTGAAGTTTACAAAGAAAATCACATCTGTAGAATTTTTTTAAATTGAAGTATAGTTGATTTACAATGTTGGGTTAGTTTTTAGGCATACAACATAGTGATTCCATTATATATGTAACCTCTTTCAGATACATTTCCCTTATAAGTTATTAGAAAATATTGGATATAGTTCTCTGTGTTATATAATAGGTTCTTGCTGGTTATCTACTTTGTATATAGCAGTATGTATAAATTAATTCCAAACTCCTAATTTATCCCCCCTCCTTTCCCTTTGATAATTATAAGTTTGTTTTCTTTCCTTTTTTTTTTTTTTTTGTCTTTTGTCTTTTTAGGCAGCACTTGCAGCATATGGTGGTTCCCAGGCTTGGGGTCGAATCAGAGCTGAAGCTGCCGACCTACACCACAACCACAGCAAAGTGGATCTGAGCCACACCTGCAAGCTGAACCACAGCTCACAGCAACACTGGATCCTTAAACCACTGGGGAAGGCTAAGGATCAAACCTGCATCTTCATGGATACTAGTCGGGTTTGTTAACCACTGAGCCACAACAGGAATTCCCATAAGTTTGTTTTCTCTGTCTATGTGTATATATTTACTTTGTAAATAAGTTCATTTGTATCTTTTTTTCAAGATTCCACATATAAGTGATATCATATATTTGTCTTTGTCTAGCTTACTTCACTTATTATGATAATCTCTAGGTCCATCCATGTTGCTATAGATGGCCTTATTTTGTTCTTTTTATGGGTGGGTAATATTCCATTGTGTATACGTACCACAACTTCTTTATCCATTTCTCTTTTGGTAGACATCTAGGTTATTTCCATGTTTCGGCTATTGGAAATAGTGCTGCAGTGAACATTAGAGTGCATATATCTTTTTGAATTATGGTTTTCTCTGGATATATACCCATTAATGGGATTGATGGATCATTAGTAGTAGTTTTTTAAGGAACTTCCATACCATTTTCCATAGTACTTTATTCGCTCTGATGCGGTGGTAAATGGGATTGTTTCCTTAATTTTTCTTCCTGATCTTTCATTGTTAGTGTGTTAAAATGCAAGAAATTTCCGTGTATTAATTTTGTATGCTGAAACTTGTGTTCTAACCATGTTCTTGTAGCATCTTTAGGATTTTCTATATATAGTATTATGTTACCTGCAAACAGTGATGGTTTTACTTCCTTTCCAATTTGGATTCATTTTAAAAGAAATAAATTATTTTTTTGATTTCTATGGCCAGGACTTCCAAATCTATGTAGAAAAAAAGTGGCAAGAGTGGCCAACCTTTTCTTGTTCCAGCTATTAGAGGAAATTCTTTCAGCTTTTCACTGTTGAGTATGATTTTAGCTGTGGGTTTCTCTCATATGACCCTTATTATATGCAGGCATGTTCTTTCTCTGTCCACTTTCTGGAAAGTTTTTTATCTTAAATAAATATTGAGTTTTATCAAAATCTATTTCTGAATTGATTGAGATTCAGATTTCATTAGCAGTTGAAAAGAATGTGTATTATTGGATATAGTGTTCTGTGGATATCAATTAAGTCCAACTGGTTTATTTTGTCACTTTATATCTCTGTTGCCTTATTGGTTATCTGATTGGGTGATCTGTCCTTTGACATCAGTGTAGTCTTGCTAATATTATGTTACTGTCAACCTCTCCACTTATATATGTTAGTATTTGCTTTATATATTGAGGTGCTCCTCTGTTTGGTACATTATATATGAATGAATACAATATCTTCTTCTTGTGTTTATCACTTTATCATTATACAATACCCTTTTTGTCTTTCCTCATAGCCTTTGTTTTAAAGTCTAATTTGTCTGATGTGAGTACTGCTATCCTGCTTTCTTGTCATTTCCATTTGAATAAAATATCTTTTTCCATCCACTCACTTTCAGTCTGTGTAGGTCTTTAGACCTGAAGTAAGTATCTCAGAGGTGCCTTTTGAAGGGTCTTTGTTTTTTATCCAATCAGCTACCCTATGTCTTTTGACCAGAGCATTTAGCCCAGTGATAAATAAATTTTTGATGGGCATGTCCTTGTTGTTACTCTATCCCCCTTTACCAGTTGTTTTCATCACTTTTATTTGTTCATTTCTTCTTTTTGTCTTTCTCCTTACAGTCTGATGATTTTCTTTTGTAACATGATCGAGTTTCTTTCTTTTTGGTTTTTGTGCCTCTATTGTATGTTTCTTGATTTATGGTTATCATGGGGTTCATATATGTGGATCTGTGACTATCTCTACTCACATTAACTGGTAATCATTGAAGTTTAAGTGCATTCTAAAATATTTATAATTTGTACCCCCCCACACATTTTGTGTTTGTTTATATCTTAATTTATATTTTTACCATTTACTGTAGTTTTAGTTGCTTTAAAGATTTTCATTTGTTTTTACCCTATATACTGGCTTGTTTATTTATTTATTTGCTTTTTTAGGGCTGCACCCACAGCAATGGAGATACCCAGGCAAGGAGTCAAATTGGAGCTGTAGCTGCTGGCCTCCACCACAGCCACAGCAACTTGGGATCTGAGCCAAGTCTGTGAACTACACCACAGCTCACAGCAATGCCAGATCCCTGACCCTTGGGGCAAGGTCAGGGATTGAACCTGCATCCTCATAGATACTAGTCAGATTTGTTTCCGCTGAGCCATGACAGAACTCCAATGTATATATTGGCTTATTTAAGTGATCTTCAATCCTTGCCATATGTTTTCCTTTTCTATTAGGGTTTTCCATTTCCTTTAGGTTCTTGCTTCTTTTCCATTTAGAACAGACCCTTCAACATTTATTTTAGGGTAGGTTCGTTATTGCTAAATTATTTTAGTTTTTGCTTATCTGAAAAATATTTTACCTCTCTTTATATTCTAAATGATAATCTCTTTATATTCTAGATGATATGTCACCCATCCAGCATCCTGAGTATCCTAGGTTGTAATTTTTTCCCTTTCAGGATTTTGAATATATCATGCTTACCTGCAAAGTTTCTGCAAGGAACTCAGCTGACAGCTTTATGAGGATTCCTTTATATATAACTTTGTTTTTCTCTTGCCTTTAGTATTCTTTCCTTATCTTTACTTTTGTCATTTAAATTGTTATATGACTTGGTGTGTCTCTGTTTAGGTTCCTCTTGTTTGGGACCCTAAGTGCTTCCTTTACCTGGGTATCTGTTCCCTTCTTTCAGTTTGGGAAGTTTTCAGCCATAATTTTTTCAAATACATTTTGATCCCCTTCTCTCCCTCTTTTCCTTATAGAACTCCTATTATGCACATGGTAACATGTTTTCTATTATCCTACAGATTTCATATGTTGCTTTCATTTTTAACATTTTTTTCTGTTTGTTTTTCTGATTGTGTGATTTCTACTATTCCATCTTTGAGATCACTTTTGTGTTCTTCTATGTTATTCATTCAACTATTCATTGCTTCTACAGTGTTTTTTTTAATCTCAGAAACTAAATTATTTATTTTTGATTGGGTCATCTTTATTGTTCCTTGTTAAAACGATCTACAATAATATCAGTACTCTTTCTTAATTCAGTTAGCATGTATCTAAGTTTTTGGTACAGTAATTATCTCTGTTTTATTATTTTTTCAAGGGTTTTCTCCTGCTCTTTCAATTGGGAATATTTCCTCTGCTTTTTTGTTTTACTGAAATTTCTCTGTCTCTGTGAATATAGTTGAAAGAGTTATCTACTGTGGTCTTAAAATGGCATTTTAATGTAGGATCATCCCTAGGTAGACTGTGTGTGCCCACTGACTTTGGTGCAAATGCTAGACCTGATGTGGATGCCAATCATCTATTTCTTCAGGATGTGCTGACTACTATAATCATGATGGGGGTGCAGTTTGTGTTGGAGGAGCTAAAGCCTACTCCAGGTCTTCCCCTCTTCTCCATGGAAGTTTCTACCTTGTCAGGGGTAACGTCTGCTCCTCAGTTGCTTGAGCATAATCCTTGAGGTTTGGGCTCAAGCAGGTTCTGTTTTTTCAAGTGTGTGCTGTTCCTTCTTTCCACACTGGGCCCCCTGCCCCAAAAGAGGGGAGTGCTGAAGCAAGTGAGGCTCATGTGCTCACAGAGCTCAGATATGTCACCCATACAACACCCATAGTTCCACCTAGACATAGCTCAATGTCCTGTCCCTTCATCTCTTGTGGTCATCCCAGATCTAATGCAAGATTGTGGCATGGAGTGAGCCTGGCTGGAGCATTTGCCTACTGGAACTGGGGGTCTGGGCTTCTGTTTGCAGAAACTAAAGAAACTGTACTATTCGTCAGAGATTTAGGCTGCTTCTGGGGTGCTGCTTGAGCAGGCATAAACACTGGCTGCCACTGAACCACCTGGACCCCACCCCAGGGCCTCAATCCTCAATCCTTAGATTGAGCTCCCTCCAAGGACCTGTCTGCCCCAGATCCAGAATCAAGCTGTGGTATGGAGTGGGCAGTTCCAGAACCCTTGCCTACCTTGGAGCAGAGCCCAAGGCATGTTGGTTGTAGGGGCCATGTTGGTTGTGGGGGCTTTAGTGGTTGCACTGCCATCAGTGGCCTATGCTTCTTCTGTAGGAGTCCCTGTATGGAGTCTTCTCCCAGGCCCTGGCAGCACTAGATACAATGCCAAACTATGGTTTGGAATGAATGGGATCAGAGTGTTTGCTCAGCTGGGAGTGGCAGTCATGGAGTGTTAGTCATGGGGCTTAAGTGGCTGCAATGCTTCTAGAGATTAGAGCTGCCTCTGCTGCACTCTTTGAATAAACACCAAAAATGGCCACCACCACCACCCTGCCTGGACCACTCTTTGCATCAGTAGTAGCTCAAGTCTTTTCCTAGGACCCGGCTTCCCTAAATCCCATGCTAAGTCATGAGGTGGAGTGACTGGGGTGAACCTGTTTGCACAGCTTAAATTGGGGAGTGTGGCAAGCCAGAAACCTCTAGTGTAGAGGTCTTGCTTCCCTGTCTGTTGGCAAGCCAGCACCCCCACACTCCTCGTGAGTGGAGTCTAGGCCTCTCCAACCCTGCTATCTGTCCTAGTGGCTCTCCTAGCAGCCAAAGGGGGGTTGTATCCTCTATATAGGACACCAGGACTGGGATGCTCAGTTTGTGACTCACTCCCCTGGGCAAGAGTCCCTCTATGTGGTCTTTCTTTTCTTCTTAGACCCCTCCCAAGTTTTCAAGCCCCTATTTGATGCTTTTTTTCCTATCTTACCCAGTTATTTGCATTGTAAAGGAGTTATTCTGTCAGTTTCCAATTAGTTTTCCAAAAGAATCTGTCCATGTGTATATGTATTTCTCATGTGCTTGTGATGGGAGATGAACTTCACATCGCCCTACTCTCCCATGTTGATCCCCCCCACATATGTGGATTTTAGCAGGCCAAATGGGTCTGCCCTTCCCCTTACATTGATGATAGTCCCCAGAATCTGATACAGGGCTTTATTTAGAATGTTTTCCTGGAAGTGTCTATGGGTCTAGTAGTGATGTGTTTGAGTGGGAAAAGAACAAAGTCAAACCTGGGTTCAAGTTCTTCTCCAATGTAAGTTATTGTGTGAACATATATGACCTCCCGTACTTTCACTGATCTGTAAAATGAAGACCATTCTACTTCCTCTTCCAATATTGCAGAATTTATAACAATAATCCATGCATTCATGTATCACACAAATTTGAGACTACAGTAGGAAACCTAAAATGGTAGCAGAACTCAATTCTCATAGAATTCAGAAACTTCAGCCTCATTCAAATTACTCTCAGAGTGGATAGTTCCAGAAGGTTGATTGGCATGCACTGTACTGTTTCCTTCTCTACAGTTTCTGAATATGATTTACTAGGATAATGTTGTTTTTCTCAAGTGGGAACACCTTTAGTCATTTCAATTAGTAAAACTTATTCATAAAGGAATGTCTCTGTGTTTCCTAGGACTCGGCCATGGGACTGTGGTAAAGAGAAATCTGACTAGCTAATGGCATCCTGCTTTCAAAATCACTTTTCTCCTTTAACAACCACCCCTTTTCCTACAATCAAGCAGTTGTATATTGACCCCTCTTACTTTTGGAAGAATGCTTTTCCAGTAAGCTCTTTATTTCTCTATGTAAATAGAAACCCAGCTGGCCTGCCTCATGGGCACTCCAAGCATGGCCAGACTCTTTCAATCCCAAGATTAGCTTAGGCTTTTCTGATTTCATTGTTCATGCCAATTCCAGCTGCTCAGGCGTAGCTGACTAGAATAACATAGAGGAGAGTATAGGATCAGGAAAAAGAGTGCCTTGTTCATTTAATGTCATTGTCAAAGGCACTGGAGGAAGGGAATAATAACAGAAATCTCACTGTTACTAAAGCCAAGCATGATCCAAGGGGAAAAGGTGCAGCAAGATTCCTAGCTTGCTACTTAAGGCAACTGAAGATGACAAGGTGAGAGTATTGCCAAGACCGCTTACATGGAAGCTGGGATCATGGTTTGGGATAAGAAGACCAAAATAGAAAACATAATGTGATCCATGAAAATCTTGAAATTCTTTTCAAATGAGTTATTTTTCTAAAAAAATCATGTGCTTATTACATTATTAAAGCTATAAAAATGGAAAGTATAAAGATAATTATAATTACCTATTACTCCACCATCCCATCCCTTGTCAATATTTATATGCCCGTCTTTTCAGTCTTTTTCTATGCATATGCATAGTATTACCTAAAGTGCATGAGTTAAACTTAAGCCACAACCTAAGGTACTTTTAACTTTCAAAATAGTTAGAAGTCCACTCTCCAGGAGTGGGCTGTGACAACATCTTCAAATATCAATATCTGAGTCTTTACTAGAAGTTTAACATTTACTAGAAGGTTCATATGTTATCACAAAGAACTTTGGAAGTAAATTTTCACTGGTAAATTTGTGCTATTAAAGATCTATTTTGGCTAGGAAAATTATAGAGGCACCTCTGTCCATGGATGAATGAAGTCTAAAACTCCAGTGAGCCCAGCGGGCTATTACTTTCAAAGTAACACCCATGGTCTCAAACACTATTTCATCCTGTATCCATTCATTTAATGCAGATTCTTTTTGCTAATCCAACTGGGTTAGCTAATGCTGCTAATAGAATATTATATTTTCACAAGAAGAATGATTCATGTAAAGTCTTTTTCAGAGTTCCTAAAAAGACAAGAAATAGAGGCTTCAGTCAGTTTATAGGGGGAAAAAAGTGTTTCAATGTTTTGTGCCCTCTCCCTAAAAAAAAAATATCTATTTGTTTGGAGAAACTGATTTTCATTCTAACAGTCATGTGGTCATACACATAGTTGTAAAGGAGGAGACATGATTCCCAGCTTCCTCTAACTGTCAGAGGTTTCCATTTTATCAGAGTAATTTGACAGTTGTGAGTACTCTATTGGCCAAATAAATTTATAAGTCAAATGTGGCACAAGACTACTGATGAATAAAATACAATACAGAATTTATCCGTTCCTCTATAAAGCTGTCTTACAAAGTGTCAAGTTTGGCTAAATAGGAATCTTATTTATGATATTTAGAGATACTTACCTATTTTGCTATAGCTACTTCCAAAGCAATGTTTCCGATATTCTAGAGATTTACATTTCTCAAGTACTAACCAGTACTTCTAAGATTTTAATCATTGTAATTAAAAATATACACCCACACAAGATAGGTCTACGTTTTGGCTTTCTAAGCTTGCTGTGTGATCTCAGGCAAAATTGGACACCCTCCTAAGACTCAGTTTTCTCATGGTTGAAATAGGAAATTAAACTAAATATTTTCTAAGTTTCATACTTGTTACAGACATTTATAAATCTATTCATTCCAGAACCATTTGTTAAAGACCCATCAACTTGAGGTACTGCAATAGGCAGGAGGCGAAGTAGGTTGGAGGAATATAAGATTAAAGACAAACAGATGAAATAAAAGAGGTTTTGACTTCAAGAAGCCTATGATTTAATATATGAAGTGTAATGAAAGAGATGTAACTAACACTGAGAAAACTAAGAGGTAGATTGCATTAGTAGTTCCTCCCTTTATCTATTGCATTATTGTCAGTTACTGGGTAAATTAACACATAAATCTATAAAGCAAATAAAGTTAACTAGTATAGTATCCTCTCCTTGTATTGACTCCTTAATCGATATATAATGCCATTTGTTTTCTTTCATTATAGCCTTGTTTTAAAGTGTATTTTGTCTGATATGAGTATTGCTATCCCTGCTGTCTTGTCATTTCTATTTGCATGAAGTGTCTTTTTCTGTACCCTCACTTTCAGAATGTGTATATCTTTAACCTTGAAGTGAGTCTCTGATAGGCAGCATATTGGAGGGTCTTGTTTTGTTTTGCTCTTTATCCAATCAGCCACCTGATGTGTTTTGATTGGGGAACTTAGTCCATTGACATTGAAAGTAATTACTGATAGGTATGTATTTACTGCCCTTTTATTACTTGTTTCCTGGTTATTTTTGTAGTTCTTTGTTCATTTCTTCTTCTTTTTCTTTCTTTGTGGCTTGATGCCTTTCTTTACTAACATGCTTATATTACTTTCTTTTTGGCTTTTGTGTATCTATTGTAGGTTTTTAATTTGTGGTCACCATGGAGTTCATATATGTTGACCCATAGATATAACTACTCATTTTAGTAGATTGATCCATTCTAATGGAAGCATTCAAAGATTGTATGAAAGAAAGGACAGTTAGGTTGAAGAATATTTAAGAAAAGATAGGATTTTGACAGATAGAAATGGAAATAAAAAAAATATTTACTAGGCACATGTAGCCCACAGGTGAGTTCATATAACAAAGTAATATATTTCCTTCTCATTCAGCTCCTGGCCTTTTCTTTAAAATCTGTGTAACCTTTTTTACATGTGAGTATGTTATCATATATATTCATGGAATTTTACAAAATTTACTAAGGCCATTTGTGAAAATCTTACAATTAAGAAAAAGGAAATAGTAGAGGTAATCGTGGCCTTAGACATCTTTATATCAGTAATTATTGTATTTATTCTTCCTCTTGAGGCAGTCACAGATGAGACCCAGAACTGTCAATATTTCTTGGTTGACAATGACTGGAAGAAAAGAGATAAAAGGAGGGAAGAATTTGCTAGCATTTTGTATAAAGAACAGCATATGCTGCTCAAAAAGAAAAAGAAAAAAAAAACTTTTCTTTTTCTGGTTTACAGAAAAGCCTCCTGTGGAATATAAAAATTTACTATATTACATTATGGATAGAAAAGATAGAGTGCCATGGGCTATCTCTGTATGTGTGACAGTGAAACCAAGCAGATTCATTTTAAATACATTCTTGTTATAATGTTCCCTATAGACATACCTACACACACAGCTATATGTGTATACCCTATTTTAAGCACTTTACATGTATTAACAAAGTTAATTCTCCTACAGCTCCATAAAGTGGTGATTATTATCATCCTCTTTTATTGATAAGGAAATTAAAGCACAGTAAAGTTAAATCACTTTCCCAAAGTTACTGCTAATAAATGGTAGATCCAGATTTCAAATCCATAACTGTTTGGTTCTAGCCTATGCGCTCAATCCCTCTACATGTGGCTGCCTCTATATATTTCTTTAACTAAGAAAAACAGATGCAAAGTTTTATACCCATTCTGTCACATGTATAAAAACAATATCAGGCAAAACAAAGGGTGTGATATCCTCATAATAGTTTCTTTTTCCTGAGTGGTCATGGTACAAATAATCAGAAAATGTATTTTACATGCCATGAAACTTCAACAAAAATCCGGGTGGCAATTTACAGATATAAATCAGGTACAACCTGAATCTTATAAGAGCCATATAAGTATTTCTAAACCTAAAAATGTTAATGTTAGGAAAGGGATTGAGACAAATAAGATAGTCGTATTTTTAAATTTTAAACATACGCTAAGGAGACTAAATTAAGGAAAATGAAAGCTTGCATCTACAAAAAAAAATGTATGCAGTGATCATTTTAAATGTCTGAGACTATTCAATACAGCTTTCAGAAACTAACTCTTCACTGAAAAAAGGAAGTAACAGGATTTTGACAGTCAAAAAGTAATAAAAATAACAACAATGCCTGGAAAGTGTTATGGTTGTGAAAACTTCCAAGAATTCAATAGTTGAAGTAGACCTAATAAAAAGGATCTGGTATAAACTCAGAATGAATAAAATTTTCTGGCTAGCATTATAAAATCAGATGAGCTGGTGAGGATGTTTACTGATTCTTTCAAATCATACAAAAAAGAAAACTGAAAGATTGACAATCTCAATACTCAAGTACTTAGAGGAAAAAAAAAAGACTGAAATTTTGTGGAAGTATTACATAATAAAAATATAATTACAGTTTACTGACTTTCTATCCTTGTAAAAATTATTCCTATGATAAATAAAAAGCAATGCTAATACAAACAATATTCTCAAGGTATTTTATTTCTATTTCTACTACTAGAAGTATCCTCATAGCAGTTTAGAAAAGATGATTTTTACAACAATAACTATGTGTATAATTATAAAGCACAATGCTCCCCAAAAAAGTTGTAGTAAGACTTCTGGGCAACTGATTGATATTATCATTATATAAGTATACATTTAATCAGAAATTAAAAGATAACTATAGTAGTAATGAAGTTTAGTATTGAAAAAAATGTATTAAGGTAGGGAAAACATCACCTATATTACATACTAAAAATGGAAGACAGAAGTATCCTTAAATAATGTGGACACATTTAAGGCTGATACTTAAATACAATGGTGGCAGATGAGGTCGGTGTTTGGTAAACCTAAACCAAATCTCTACATTCTCTGCCACAATTCATATGCTTTTCTGCTAGTTAAAGCTCTAAACCTCATTTTAATCATATATAAAAAGGAAATAATATCATGCAGAAAAAAAATTAAAGGAAGATATCAAGGACCTCCCACAGTACTTAGCACATAATAGTGCTAAGTAAATGTTAGTTCTCTTTCTCCCATTCTGTTGAATGTTCTCTCCTCCAGAAAATAAAATTAATAAAATTAAGCCTCCAAGAACTTGCAATGTTGTTAAAATGATGATTCTTATACTCAGGGACCAGGTAAAGAATATAAGTAGCATATTTGCAAAAATGAGAAATATGAACACTGTTCAAAAAAAAGACACCAAGAAGGCAGAACTTCATGGGAAGATTACCCAGAAGTCTCCAAGGAAGATGTAGGACCTAAGGAGGATCCTGATGCTGCACATTTAGGATTATATAAGTAGATGGGCAGGAAGAGTCTTTTCCAAACCAATTGGAGCAATAAAATCTGGGAATTAGCCCTGCATCTTCCTGGGACAGGGAGCTGACAAGTCTATCCATCACAAAGCTTAACTTGAGGGAGCAGCAGTACCAGACACCATCTCCTTGCCAGTTACTTTCTTTCAGAGGACTGTCACTTCATCTCAATCAGCTACCAATTTCCCCTTCCCTACATGCTTGCTAATCAGAGTCCTCTCACTCTCCAAAACTACTCCCTACTCTGGTGAAATATATGAACAGAAGCATTGAAATCAATTGTTCTGAAGGGAGAGGTTGAAACATATCAGAATTTCTGTGGGACAGGAGAGCCTATAGGGAGGACCTGCATCGTATCTGAAAACATCAGTCATAAATTAATACTAAAGAAATTGATGAGATAAACTAGTACTCAATAGAAATCAGAAATATGAATTGATCTGGACAGTAGAACATATGGAAGAGCTTTATTCAACAATGTATAGTTATCATAAAGAGCAGAAGAAAATCTCAGGCCAAAGGCAAGCCATGTATGACATTAAATAACTGATCCATGAGCCAAAAAAAACTGAAAATTTATTCAGGATTTTTCTGTGGAATGTGACCTAAATGGCTGAAATTGCCAGGTTTCTCTTTCCAAGTGAAAAAGGGATGCATTCAATCTGTTCACATTCTAAAAAAAGGATTATAAATGGTAACAGCGCTCTCAAAATCATGGCTTCAGTTGCGCAAAGATTAGTCTTATGTACAATATGGAAATGTCAAGTTGGTTCTATATCAGAGATTCAGCAACAGACACACATATTTATCAGATGAGGAATGCCAAAATGATGACCAGGACAGGTAAGTGTTTATGAAATGAGAGTTCCCTCCTCTTGCAAGCAACTGTAAGCAGTGTGCAAAGGTGAAGAGCAATGTTATATATAGCTCTGGTTCACTAATATGCCTACCAAGTGTGATGTTTCAATCCTAAAATGAATGCAAATTGCCCCAGTACTTTTTAGATTAAAAATAGATGTAAAAATATGGTAATGGATGTGCTTTCTTTCATTTGTAAACATATTACTAATGACCCAGCATTAGGAGGGCATACACTTGAGGCCAGTCTGCCCAGTGGCAGTGGTGGATTTGCAGACTGTCTGTGAACAATAATACACATTTTTAATTTGACTGGCCAAGGAACAGGACAGAAAAAATCAACCTAATCAGAAATGAAACTTATGCCTTTGGCCTCAACAGAGCTTCTGTTAGTACTTATGGGGTCATAGGAAGCCTCTATAAACTTCTTCACAACCCTGACCTCACCGCTATACTATTTCCACCCCCAAGACTAGGAAATAAGGAAAATCACATTGCCCTTGAGTTCTTAGCTCAAACACTAACATATAGCAGCCCTGAGAAGGGAGATGCCAAGTTCCTTTTGAGGTAGAATGGCCTCTGGGTCTGCAGGATCTACCCATGTGCTGCAATCAAAATTTACTGACTTAAGAATGTTCTCAGCCTTGCAACCAAGAGACTTTTAGTTTTCCAGCTCAGCTTCCTGATAGCGTGCCCCATCTACTCTCTATCTACGAAAGCTCTTGGCTTAGGCAGACTTGTCCTAAGCTCCCAGTGTTACAGAAAAGGGAAAATGGGAAGAGAGAACCAGCTTGGAAGGCTAGGAAGAAAGGGGAGGATTTTTGCTTGCAGGATGAATGCCCAGGCTCCCAGGCTCCCTTTCCTGTGGAGAATCTGAGTAATGGGTTAAAATATTGGAAAACATTTTTTAAGGAAATAAATAAAGATCTGAGGATAGCACAAAAATTCAGATGGAAGGAAAGGGGCTTCTTTTGAGAGCCTCTGTATGAGTTTGGAAGGAAAGAAATGTTTTGAGAAGTATGATATGAGTTTTGGCTTGGATCCTATTTCCTGTCCTGTGAGAGATGAAATAAAAGGAGGGAATTCATTTAGTTACATCTAGTAACTGTACATTGCATCTTTAGAGCTGACTGTATGTGTAGGATGAGCCACCTGAAGTCCAAAGGCTATTTCAAGCTGAGCACATTTGAGTCCGTTTGTTCTACTGAACATGTTCAGTGGAAGGGAGCATACTTATGTCCTAGAATTCCTAGAAGGATCCTACTTAGGTAAGAGAATCATACATGTATATTCACATCCTACATTGTATATGTGTGTCTATATATTTGTTTATTATAAGGAGCTGTCTCATGTGGTTATGGAGGCTGGAAACTAAGACATCCTAAGATCTGCAATCAGCAAGCTAGAGACACAAGAGAGTTAATAGTATAGTTCCAGTCTGAGTGCAAACTCCTAAGAGCCAATGGTATAAATTCCAGTTCATTGTAATTTCGAAGACATGATAAGATGTTCTCTCAGGTTGAAGATAGGCAGCAAATTCTCTCTCTTATTCTACCTTTTTATTCTATTCAATCCTTGAGGGCATTGGAGAGGCTCTTCCTCTTTGGGGAGAGCAATCTTCTCTATCAGTCTACAGGTTCAACTATCCATCTCATCTGAAAACATCCTCACAAACACACCTGGATTGATCTGTAACCACATAGTTGTGCACCCAATGGCCCAGTCAAGCAGACTCAAAAAATTAACCTTCATAGTTGCTATGTTAGCAATTAAATTTTTTCACTAGATATAAACAAGTGTATTTATGATGAAAAATTAAGATACTGGGTTTCTATTTTTGTTAACTTGATTAATGTGAAATAATACTTGAGAAGTAAGTTTGTTCTCTGTGTGCTGATAATTTCAGAAACTGAGTCTCTAAGACTTGTGGTTAGCTGCTAGTGCATTCATGATGATAATGAATATTGCCTAGAAGACAGACAGCTGACCTTTCTCTAGGGAGTCTAACTTCACTGTTGTACATTTTCTTCATTAACACACATGATAGCTTAAAAGACAATTCAAAATGAAGCAGAGGATTAAGAAACTATCCAGTAAATTTTAAACAAAGGAGATAGTCACTCTGAGTATTTTAAGTGCTATAACCAAAAGGCAGTTAACTTTTTGTGTAGAAAAACATTGAAATTCAATGTAACAAAAAGAATGCCACAAATACTTTGGATCTTGTAAACCAAAAGTCTCATCAATATTATCCTAAAAGAACAAAACATCCTCTTAAAATTATATAACATTTCTATCGGGTAAAAACTGGATAAATTATGAATTGTTTGGAGCCTTGAATAAATGTTTAATATTCCTTGGTGTTGAGCTTTGACACATAATTTTTCATCTTTAAGACAAGAGATCTTCAAATTTGATGGTTGTATATAGATGGTTACATACTGTATTCAGAATCATTAAAAAAGATACTGAACCTCAGTTCTCTCAGGATGAAAATAACTGGATACTGCAACTCTCTTTTTACCTCTTTCTGGACTTCTTTAGTTCCCATACTAGGAGCTAGAAGCCTCTTTTTTATTTCTTATAGGCATACATTCATCAACCTATCCTAGAAACAAAACCACACTGAGTTGTCAAGCCCCCTTTTTTTCCTCACAAACTTGTTCCTGGCTTATGAATTTCATCCTCTCTACTTGTCCTGACTGGTCTGTGACCTCATCTTTATTCTCTGATGGCCTTATCTACCTATGCTGAATGGCAAAAACCTAAGTATTTAATGGAAGAGAGCTCTTGGAAGCATGAGATGTCTTTGGAGCCTAGGATTATAAATAAACATAAAGACTGATACCAGCTTATCACTCGGAAAACACTGAGGGGTGGAGGTTGGCTAATTTGGCCTCAATGGAAAAACAGAGAGGGCAGCAGTAGGAAATCTTGAACTATGATTATTATTGGTACAGAAAGAATGTAAGAGTTTTCCATGACTCAAGTAGAGGCCATAGAGAGTAGCTAGGTGCAAGCTGTCTTGAAATTATTGTGCCCAAGAGGGCAGCTAACTGGGCAAGAGAACCATAGTGTCAGAGGTTATGGAATGCACCTTCAAGGGCAATCAAAGAAGGGTTATTGTAAGAGTTCCAAATTTCTTATGTCAACATGAGCATTTTTCAGAACAGCTGAAGAATCCATGTTTGTAGCCAATTAAAGAGCCAGGTTTTGGATGCCTGCCACACAGGCAGATTATAATAGCACTGGTGACATAAGACTGTTACTCTTATCCTTCTAATACCCTTTCCCCTGCCCAGCTCTAAAGGAGCCAGAGAAGCAGGGAAGTGATATGAGGATGTGTGAAAGAGCAAACCATGCTCCATGGGTGTGAACACAAAATTTTTGTTTAGAAGGCACTGGACATCTTACTGCCTGAAAATGACTATAATTATGGAGACTATGCTCATAAGGGAAAATGTCAAGCTAAGGCATCTTCCCAAGATATCACAAAGGGCAGAGAAGGGAGATTCAAGAGAATACATTTTTTGAAGGCAGTAGCTGTTTAAAATTAAATACATTTTCTGTTTGAATTCTGTTAATTTCATATTATTCAATTAATATGAATAATTAATTCATATTAATTATTATGAATAATTAATAATTATTAATTATTCATAATATGCACACTTATAATGTGCACTGTTTTCATTTTCATTAATACTATGTAATGAGTATTAACTACTCTTCTACATCCTTTTTTTCTAGCTTTATAATATTTTACTTTATAAATGAATTATATCTGATTATTTATTATTAGACATTTAGATTATTTCCTTAACCTTGCTGTTATAAAAAATGCTGTATCAAATATGTATAAAACTTTGCCCCAAACCATGATTAGTTTATTTGTTTTATTTGGGTTTATTTATCCCAAACCATGATAGGTCTATGGGATAAATCTCTAGCATTAGAATTATTAGATTAGTGATTATACACATATTTAAAGCTTTGGCCAAATTTTAAAATTTATAATTTATTAATGAATGCATCCTTAATAATCTAGCAGTAACTTCTCAAAATCTTCTCTAGTTTATGTGCATTTTAATCAAAATTAAAGGTTGCAAATGGAATATTCTAGATACCAAGGTTGTGTCGTATATCACTTAGTTTATAGAAAATAGTCAATGCTAAATTAAAACTCCAACATTTAATAAATGGTTAAAAAATTCATATCAACTAGAGTCTACCATTAGACTTCAAAATAAACATATTCATTCAATTTTGGGGCTTTCAGGTAAAATTGTTTTAATGATACCTGCACTAGGTATTTATTTGAAATGTTTTCCCCAAGAAGCCTATAGAAAAGGATATTTTTCCCCATGAGCAGGGGTTTTTTTCAGTAATAGTTACATTCCACGAAACTTGGGTTAAAAGTCAGAGCTACATCTGAATAATTTAAATTATACTACTCCAGTACAATTGTTCTGTGCCTTCAGGGGAAAGATAAAAAAAAAAAAAAAAACAATTAACTGACACATGACATGGTTAAACTGGCTAACTGCCAAACATTTTTTAAGTGTGGTCATGTCTTCTGAGCTTAAAACAGAACAGTTTGATAATCATAATTACAGGTCTGTGAGTGATAATAACAAATCCACTTACATTAATATTGTTTATAAGAAGTGTATAAAGCATTTGCACATATGCCATCACATTTGAATGTCATAACATCCTTGCAAGATAGATTTTGTTATTCTCATCTTATACGTGAGGAAACTAAAAGCTCAAAAAATTAATTGGTTTACCCATAGACATACAGCTCTGGTACAAACAGCCAGGAGTCAAAACTGTATCTTAATTTCAAATCCAGAATTTTTCTACCATGCCACACTGCCTCTTGGTTTGTTTGTTTGTTTATTTGATACTTGTTGAACATTAGCATGTGCCAGGAACCATTTTCAATACAAGAATAGAACTGGTAAAGATGGGTAAAATGTCTATCCTCTTACATCTCCTGAGCACTGGGGTGGTGGTGGGGTGCCAGGAAGGCCATAATTAAAATCTAATTTGTGATATCTCAGGGAAAGTTAAGTGTTGTGAAAAATGATTCAGGTTTAGAAGAGAGAGAATGATGAGAGATCCTACTTAAGATTATGTTCTCGGGGAAATATGCTGGGACAAGTTGAGCTTTTGAGCAGACTTGAGCAAAATGAGAGGTCAAGCTATGCAGACACCAGGGGCCAGAGAATTCTGCAGGGGACTTGGAAACCTGCTTATTCACATTAGTTGTTATTCTCATAGAGCAACTAATGTCAGCCCTACCTTCTATTAGCTTGACAATTAACTCTAGCTGCAGAGAAATTGTGTTTTGTTTAAATAACTAAGACTCACGTAAAGAAAGACAAAGAACAAATATCCTGTCCACCACATAGAAGCAAATAATTAAAACTGCTTAGATTTCTATCTCTAACTGACATGGCTTTTCAATATCCGTAGCTGTCTTTACAGGACAGCATTGGGATGTATAGCTTTTTATTTCATTCTTTTTAAGGAAATTCTTACAAATGAACCATCGAATCTAATAAATTTCATTCACAATCTTACAAGTACTTTTAAAGGACATTTACTAAGAGATAAGGCAGAAGTTTTATTAATTTTTACCTATATGTTAAAAAAGGATGTGAACCATTTTCCACCAGCTAAGTCCTCAGCATCAAGTAATGTATAATATTACTCACTTGCATCCTTAGTATTTAAATAGTAGAGATATCATCATCTAATCATTTAGAGAAATCAAATAAATTAAGAAAGAATTCTAATAACTTAGGGAAAGCCCTATAGAAATAATTATTGGAAATACTAAGTGAAGAATAGTCAAGAGATGCCAAAGCCTTAACTTAATTATATGTATGACCCTGGGTAACTGTTGAAATCCATCATCCTCATTATCACTTATTTATCAAGCTCTTTCTGTGTGGAAGGCCATATGCTAAGTGCTTCATATGCATTGTGGTAAAACCCTCTAAAGGCCTTATGAAGTAACTACTATAATAATTCTCATTGTACTGATAAGGAAGCGTTAAAGAAGCCCACCTAAAGTCATTCAAATAGTAAATGGCACAGACAGGATTTGAAGTTACTGCAAGAGCTAAGGCTCTCAGAAACCTGTTGAAATGACTCCCTCCCTGACAAATTTCAGATTGTATTCCTGGCATCTCTGGTGGAATTCTAACAACCTGGTTGTTGATTAAAAGCAGCATGAGATTTCAACAGCCACACATGGTTCATCCCCCCGAACTCAAGAAACCTCAAAATTCAGGCACCTCATGCATTCCAGTGCTTGAGAATCAGAAAGAGAAATTTAGAATCAGCTCCCTCTGGTAATGAGTGAGATTTCTTGGGCTCCTCTTAAGTATGAGCTGCAAACTAGAGCAGATTTATAAAAAGGCACAGCCATGCCCTCCCACTTGATGGAAGGTGTGTGACAACAGACTCTGACTGCGTCCTTCACCATGCCCAACTGATCCCTGGCTCACTCAATACCTGCACTCCTCTGCTAAAAAGGAAAGGAAAGGAGAGAGGACAGATGCTTCTCTAGAGAAGACAAAGCCTGCACAAGGAATGAGACTGGTTCAGGGTATTTCAGCCATCCTCAGGAGCTGGCACCAAGTTCAGAGGCAGGAATCAGCACCAGCAGGTAATTTCTGACAATTGAGAGCCAACCCAGAGCAGACCTGGAACCGCTTTGCCACCTCTCTGCTTCCCTAGCAGTACATGGCCTGACAGCCTCTCCTCCAGGCTCTGGGGAAGAGTTCTGACATGTTTTTATCATCTATTAATTATTGCCTTTTCCCTGAAGAGAAATATTTTTCTGACAAGTTAAAAACATCTCTCTGCAATAAAAATGCCTTCAGCCTTCCTGAGCCATCTCTGCATCTGTAGAACATCTTCTGGAAAGATGCTACAGTGGAATCTTCCAGTCATTTTTCAGGCCAGTGTCTGTCCATCAGCCAGAAGCCACAGTTATTATTTAATGCTCAAAGTAGGATAAAAATGTAACCCTTGGCAACCACAGAGGAGTCTTAGTTTTTCCTGTTATGCGTTCCTGGGCTGATAATGCACAATTCTAAGAGAGAAATTCAAGAAGAGAGGAGGCTCTCGTGTATACGTCTGTGTGTTTGTGTCTTGTGTATGTATCTACACCTCAAACTTTTTTCTTTACCCCACATATATTGAGGAGAATAAGAGCTATGTTATAAAGTGTATATAGCCATATTACCAAGTATTAGAACAGGTCCAGAGAAGTGTGAGTGATAAATGATGATGGAAACTCCAAAGGAGCAAAAGAGAGTGGAGAAAAGAAACGGGCAGGCATGGAGGAGCAGAATATGGTCTGTTTTCTGAAGATAATGGACTTCAAAAAGGGTCAGTAAAAAATGAACATCACGAGAAACAAAACAATGGTAATGAAACCGAAGGGGCGTAACAACTGAATACAGTGAATGAAATCTAAGCTGATCCCAGAATAACAAAAAAAAAAAATCTTAAAATATGTTTTAGGGACTATTGGTAAAATTTCAGTTTTTGAGAGTATCCCATAATAGTGCTAATCCAAAGAAAATTTTAGATTTAAAATCCAGTGTAAGTATTTATATAGAAAAACAAGAGAAAGGCAAATACCATATGATATCACTTATATGTGGAATCTAAAATATGGCACAAATGATCGTATCTACAAAACAGAAACAGATGCACAGACATGGAGAATGGACTCCATTGTTGCCAAGGGGGAGAGGGAGGGAAAAGGATGGACTGGGAGTTTAGGGTTGGTAGATGCAAACTATTGCATTTAGAAGGATAAGCAATGAAGTCCTACTGTAGAGCACAGGGATCTATATCCACCTCATAGAACATGATGGAAGATAGTATGAGAAAAAAAGAATGTATGTATATGTATGTATGACTGGGTCACTATGCTGTACAGAAGAAATTGACACAACACTGTAACTATAATAAAAAATAAAATTTAAAACAATCGTTTTAAAAGAAAAACAAGAGGACATGCTTTGGAAATTCTGTTCACATAAGTGTTTGTTCTGCTCTTAGAAACGACTTCTCAGAACAACCCCAGACTTGTGTTGCCCAATGCACCCAACTGGAATCATATCTCTTCAGAGCTCAGCCTATGGGAATGGAGGAGAGGAGGAGGGGAGAGCAGAACAGAGATCAGTCAGATTCAGAGTGAGGCAAAAAGGCTAGACTAAGGAAGATCTAAATGACTAGATATACAATAAAAATCATTAAGATAAGCCCAGAAGGAACAAAACAATGATTCAATTCCCTAAGTGCAATATAAAGAGCCATGGTTCCCTGAACAAGCCATGGGGTGCATTGTTAGCTCTAGCAGAGTCTTCAAGTAGTGATTATAACACAAAGAGGAAAAAATAATAAACCCATGGTTCATAATGACAGTAGAGCAAGGACAAGGGTGATTTTTTTAAAAAGAGAAAAATAAGTATTGATCTAGAGACACTTCTGCCCACCCCGATCCCCCCAGCCCTGACCCTGGCAGGCTGGCCCTGGTTGGTGTTGAGTCTGCAGGTGAGAAGGATATCAGGGGCACATGTGTGAGGAGAGGAGGAGAGTGACAGCAGGGAACCTGTTAAGATATGAAACACTGAAGAAGCATAAACTTCCTTCTCTGTCCCTCATCCTTGGATGCTTTTATTCCAATAATGACTAAATGTTCAGGATGAATTGTGAGCAGAGGTGGCAGCTGAAGGGGAAAGGGTCTTTAACTTCTTTTCATTCCTAAGTCTGTGGTCAAAATGGTGTATGGAGGAAAGTCCCTGGGGGAAAAAAAAAGTATTCAGCGTAAATACATAGAAACTCTATAATAAAGCTTATTGAGAGAGATCATGTTACCTGGGAACTGGAAAAGCAAAACATTTCCCAAAGACGTCTGCATACAGCACTAATTACCATGATGTTAATGTTGCACAAAGAAGCACATTAAATCATCAGGAGAGAGGTTTCCTCATGAGCTAATGGGGAGAGATGAGCAGCAAATATTTCATTTTCCACTGAGGTTGGTATTACAGGCAGACTAGTGTATTCCGGAAGGGAATTTCTACAAAAACTAGAGAAGCAACATAGGACCCACCTGTAAGACATTACCAGCCAGCAAAGGACCCAGATGTCTATGTGGTATCATGAGGTAGTGCTCATAGATTCTATTCAATAGGCACCTCTACTATTTGCCAGGCGTGTGCTCCTTGCTAGGATACAACCTCTGTCCTCAGAAACTCATGCAGTTTGTCTAAGTTCCTCATCACAAGGTCTCTTTACAATACTGAGTGTCTCCTGGGGGGAAAATAGATTGAGAAAATGAGCAGCTTGGGGAAGCATAGATTAGGGTTCAGTTGTTCTTCATACACACACATATACACATATATACATATAAAATATATATTTTTTAATGGCTGCACCTGTGCCACATGGAAGTTACTAGGCCAGGGATTGAATATGAGCCACAGCTGCAAACCACACCGCAGCTGTGGCAACATCAGATCCTTTCACCTAGTGCGCCAGGCTGGGAATCAAACTCACAACTCCATAGCAACCCAAGCACTGCAGATTCTTCTTAACCTACTGTGCCATAGAGGAAACACCTATATTATTATTTTTTTAATCAGAGCAATCACTCTTTTTTCAAACAAAATGTACATAAACCCCAAAATAACCAGCCCCTCCAATGTCTTTGCAAGAGACATAAATTTGGTTTGAATCCTTGAATTTCTCACCTTATAGCTGTGTAAAGCCCCAATGCAGACATCTGTGACTTCCTGGGGAAGCAAGGTCTTGTTTGCTTTAAGATTTCTCTGCCATACACACTGATCTTGTGTTACATTAATGTGAAAACGTTATCAAGATTTTTAGCACTCACCACGTTCACGTAAATTGTTTGGAGTTAAATTACTTCCTAATTATTGGGGGAACATTAAGGCGTATATTTTTAAATTCCTCTTCTAGAAAGTTTTTCTGCTGCCCTCCCCCCAACCGGTCCTTCACCCCAAGAGAATTTCCAATCTTATTACCATCTTGCTGACTTCTTTCTTTGCCCCTTCCATTGTCTTTTCTCCCCCAAACCCATACTCCTTCCTTACAATAAAAGAATAATAAATAAAGATGGTTCACATTACATTTTATCATGCAAAACAGTTTAACTATTTGTTATCTGGGCTCCTGCCATCTTTAACCTTCGGTCTTCATGGAATATATCTAAGTGTCTTCCCAAAATAGGCAGCTCCTTCATACTTTCCTCTCTAGGAGGAATTCTACTGTCAGCTATTGAGAATATCATTCTCACTGCAGTACACATAGAAAGATAAACAGTGAGATATTCTCCTTGAGGGACATATGGAGAGCTCAGAACATGCGTGGTACCCCCAGCCCTAGTTATACCCCTAAACCACTTCCAGCTGCCTCCAGCTGCTAAGACAACTCAGCAAACCTAGGAGTCCTGAGTAGGCCGTCAAACTAGACCTCTGTCACCCAGGAGAGAGTAGGCCCTTAGGAGACTGAAGCTCAAAAGTAAAGCCTGGACAAAGGTCTAGAAGAGAACAGGTTGCTATAAAGTATGACATTAGTGTTGCTGGGAGAAACTGGGGAAGCAGAAAACATCAGGTGGACCCTAGGTAGAATGTGAGAATGAAGAAGGAACGCTAGCATTTGCCTGGCTCTGGTCTACATCCCAGAGTAAGTGAAAAAAAGTCTTGATCTGTAGCCTACAGGCATTTCCATTGTACAACCCAGTACGCATACTTAGTGGGCATGTATGGCAAAGCAATTTGGACTGTAATACAAGATGTATCTACATGTGGTAGAAATAAAACAGGTGGCAAAATGTGAACAAAATATTTCTATAATATTTATATTTTTGTATTCTATTTTATGATAAAATAATAAGAATAATATATTTAAAGAGGCCAGATGGTCTTAATTTCATTGGAAAAGTTTTATGAGTTTTGTTTTTGTGTTTGCATTTTTCTTCTAGAATTTGTAACAAACCAAAGATACTGTAAACCCTCTTCCCCAGAGTCTCATTTCAATCTAAACTATAGACTGTATTACTTTACTCACAGGGGTTACTAAAATCTTAATTCATTTCACAAACATCTGGAAGCAGACTAAAATAGTAGAGACAACACAGTGTATGGTTTAGGAGCATGGATTCTGGAACCAGACAGCTTGGGTTTTATTTCCAATTCTACCGCTTGGAAGCTGTGGGGTCTTAGACAAGTTGTTTAATTTCTTTGTGTCTCAGTTTTCTCACCTTTAAAACAAAGATAATACCTACCTTGAAAGATTATTTTGGTAATTAAATGAGTTCATATTTGTGAAGTGCTGAGATCAGTGTTCAGCTCACAGTAAATTGTACATTAGCATTAATGTGCAAGGCATTACGTTGACTGGTGAAAAAATGGCAACTTTTTTCCTGTAGTGACATTTTAATGGCTTCTTAAGGTCTGCAAATAAATAACTACAAGAAAAGCTTATTTACCCAGGATAATTGGGATCAGGTAAGAGCTCTTAGTGCAGGGAACAAGAATTCATAATAAGTATAGTTTTTAAAAAGTTTGGCCTGGATTTTGTCTTTAAAAAAATAAACTCAAAACTCAAAGTAAAAAAAAAAAAAGCATCTATTCTATTTTATATTTAATAAAATATGTTATAATTGCAACAAAGTGTAAATCATGTGTTAGGGTTTTTGTGTGTAATTATTTTTCTATAAAACATATATTATTGGATGACAATCCCTCCTTTCCCATTTGAATTTTTATAACAATATCTTAAAAGAGGACCTCCTTTGTAAAATTGTTAACCTGATCAATCAGTTCTCCTGATGTTTGGGCATGCAAACTATTCCTCTTTGATGCTCTTATTATCATCCTTGTCATTTTTCTGTTTTTTTCCTTAATCTTTTCAATAGTTTTATGAGTAACTTTAACATTTACCTGAGCTACATGATTTCCTGTAATTTTTTGTAGTCCTTGAAATTTCATAGCAGTTTATTCACATTGTACCTGAATTGTTTTATGAGATGTTTACAGCATTCAGGAGCCAGAGAAAAAAAACCTGAAAGTATGGTAATGAATAGCTATCACTTAACAATAAAAGAGGAGACACATTAGAAGAGTTGGGATTAATATTACAAGTTTTCAGCCAATCAGTGACTGTTTCTATGTTTTTTTAATTCAGACTCATAGCTTCAGAGATTAAGATGATTAACAATCATGACTCCTATATGAATATAAGGCAGAAAAATATAACAACCACAGTGTACACCTAATTCTACAGGAGTAAGCAAGAAAGAACTGTTAGGAAATGTCATGAGCAAAAGAAGAAAACACCTCTGGTTTCACTCTGAAGATTGAACCATGGCCTACCAAAGAATTCTGTTCTTTATCTCTTCTTCCTTGACTCTGCTTCTCTCTATCCTGATCTCTCTTCCTTTATTTCCTCCCCACACCCATGTCCTCCCTAATGTCTGTCTATAACTCTGAACCACTTAGGGCAAACCTAAATGTCCAGTAGGTACATGAAGTCCAGAGAATTGTGGCTTAGTGGGGAATCAAGAATTCACAGCAAGCTCCACTTGACACTAATCCATGCAGTTTCTAGAAGGAATAGGCAAAATGGGACCTCTGATGTGAAAGTAATGGCTAAAAAGAGAGACACAAGGATTAAAAATACATTAAAACTCTAAGCCACAAGGCCCTCACTAAATTTTTGTTGCTGTTGATTTTTGCTTTTTTGTCTTTTTTCCAAGTCACATGGTAAGGCCTTAGTCTGGATCAGGTGTCTGAATCAAGTCCCTGCTGGAATTTTTCAAGAAACTACACACAAAGCCCATACATTGAAGGCCTTACTGTTTGCTAGTTCCTTTCTTAGCCCAGGCTTATACATTTTTAAGAGTTACCTAATTTCCTTAAGAAGCAGAACATCCTAAATTGGATTCCCTGGGTGAAAATTTTGGAGGGAAGTCAGAAGACTGCAGAGGGAATACTTTATATTTAAATTCATGAAGTAATTCATTCAAGGAATATTTTGAGTGCCTAAAATGGACCAGACATGACATTCAACATGGATTATAAAACAGTCATGTTCCCCTTCTTTGTGGTGTTTATGCTTTAGCAGAAGAACTATATCTCTAGGAAAGAGAATAACTCCTTTGGCCTCTTATTCCATTGTAGCCAAGGAGAGACAGCTGGAGAGACTCTAGGCAGTGTTAGTGGGAGGGAGTCAGCAGGTTCAGAGAGAATTTTAGCAGGCAGAATCTTCTTCCCCATCTCAGCTTTTCATTTCAAAAACCTCCTCCACAAGCATTCATAAAGTATAAGAACTTCCTGAAAAGTCACCATTTAATTGATCTTCAAGTTAAATGAAGGATTTGGTCAAGGAGAATTAGGCCATCTATACTCACCATTGAGTAAATTCCTTTCCATGTCATGTAATTATTGAGGACTCACTCTGCAAATGACCTCAACTATGGAAGTGAGATTAAGTTAGTCAAACCCATGATCCTTGACTCTCAGGGAGTTATTTGACATTTCAATCATATGTCAATAGAGTCAACATAATATAGAAATAGTAATAATAACTTCTAGTGTTATAACTCCAAGAATGTAGAGAGAAAGGCTTTTGCTTTGGTGGACATGAAGGAAGTAGCAGAGAAGCAAGTACATTAAAACAACTCAAGAATTAATCTCTTTTAGGAAATTTAGACAACACCAAGCAAACACTAGTCTTTGTTTCCATTAGGAAAAGCAAGATGTCTTACAGAGCTAATAGGAATAAGAGTGTCTTGACTCCTGATACCCAGGAAGTGTTTCTAAGCATCTTTTGAAAGTAGAGATTGAATTTCTTATTTACCCCAGATAGTGTGTCTCTTGAATTGAAAAAGAGAGTCTGAACTGTCAATTCTAAGGCCCTACCTAGTCTTCTCCTGCCCTGCCCCCATCATCACTGCATCCTCTGCTCTTGTTCCCCTCATTTACTTATCTTCAGCACCCAACCTTATCTTTACTCTTCAAATACACTGGTTCATGCTTTCCCTCAGGTGTTTTTCACTTCCTTTTCCCTCTGCCAGGAGTAATCCTCCCCTAACTACCCAAGTGGTTTATTTCTCACTTTTGTCAGATCTTCGTGCCAAAGTCACTTCTCAGTAAGGAATTCCTGGTCCTATTATATACATTGCAATCCCTTTCCCAAAACTTCTCAGTTTTTTCTCCTTAGCATTGGATAAGTATTTAACATGCTATTTACCTTGTTTATAAACTACCTCCCTGAGAAAAACACGGGCTTCAAAAAGGCAGGGATTTTGCCTGCTTTGTTCGCTGCTGTATCCTCAGGAGCCAGAATAGAGTTGGGCACATAGCAGGCACTCAAGAATTATCTGCTGAGTGAATGAGTAAATACCATAGCCAGCTCTACCTGGAGAGGCCATGACTGGAGCACTTCTAGCTTGGTGTGAAACCATCTGGAGAGAACAGTTCCAAGAACTCTTGACAACTCCCTCAAAAAAGCAAGCTTCCTCACTGCCCTTCAAACTTACCAGAGGTAAATATGTTTTGAAACCAGCCCGGGTTATCAGTATATTCATGTCCAATTTACACTATTAAACAAAATCCTCATTAGAAAGAATATCTATGTAAGAACATGAATATTGCCCAACCAGTTCAAACTAAAACTATATTACCCAGCTCTCAAATGGTGACTATCATAAAATGGAGATCACCAAGCTAGTTCAACTCCCAAAATATCCCTATGAACTCTACAAACTGAGGCTGGTATCCTTTACAATGAATCCAAGGCAGAAAAGTCATATTGACAGTGAATCATTAAATTAGCCATAAAGCACAACCATAGGCAAAGACAGTTATGGCACTCTCAGGGAAATAAGACTATGCAATTATCATGAGCCCAGCCTTTTATCAAGAATGAAAGTCAAGGAGTTCCCATTGTGGGGCAATGGAAAGGAATATGACTAGTATCCATAAGGATGTGGGTTTGATCCCTGGCCTTGCCCAGTGGGTTAAAGATCTGGCGTTGCCATGAGCTGTGGTGTAGGTCACAGATGCATCTCAGATCCCACATTGCTGTGGCTGTGGCGTAGGCCAGTATCTATAGATCCAATTCAACCTCTAGCCCAGGAGCCACAGGTGTGACCCTGGGGAAAAAAAAAATGACAGTCATTCTTATAAACATTTTATTTACACTGTTAGCAAACACATCAGTGGAAAATATAAATATATATGACATTCAAATTGACTCATATGTCTGATAAAAAAGGTAATGTTGGATTCAATGTCCACTGAAGGCTGTGGCCTTCCCCATAGCTAGTTTAAGAATCATGACACAGGGTTACAAGGTGTTAACACTTGAAAAAGTGCAAATGCAATATTTCAGCCACCAGTATCTTTTCTCTGGATTAGTATAAGTAGGGCAGAATATAATCAATCCACAGGGTTGTCCTCAAAATAACAGCTGCATTTAGGGGCTTTTTTAAAGCTACTTTTGGGGCATAAATTCTATTTACAGAGACAAATTCTTTCATACACAGTTAGGTATAAAGTTTCTCAGTAAATATCCTGTTAAGGGTAACATGTTAACTTAAACTCATTAAAGTAAGGCCTGTTCTCGAATATTTCCCTTAGAACATGTTTTGAGAGTAAAGAATAAACAAGGAGAACTTTGTTCTTGCATCTGACTTTCACTCTCTTTTAATGTCCTGTTGTTGGAAAAATCAGATTGTCTGTTGAAAAAATAAGTTTAAAAATAAAATCACCTACTGTGAACATTCCAGATATGTGACCCTGGCTATTGGTGGAAGAGAAGTGATAAAAGATAAGAAACATGAAAAAAAATCAAAGTAATAGATGTAAAATTATTTAATAGAGAATAATTAACGTTTGTTAATGTGGTGTATGAAACTGATTTGTGGATATTGAAGAATCCTTGCATCCCTGTAATAAATACCACTTGATCATGATGTACAGTTCTTTTAATGTACTGTTGGATTCAGTTTGCTAGTATTTTGTTGAGGATTTTTGCATTTATGTTCATCAGTGAAATTGGCCTGTAATTTTCATTTTTAGTGGGCCCTTGTCTGGTTTTGGTGTCAGGGTGATGGTGGCTTCATAGAATGAGTTTGGGAGTATCCTTTCCTCTGCAATTTTTTGGAATAGGTATTAGCTCTTCTCTAAATATTTGATAGAATTCACCTGTGAAGCCATCTAGTCCTGGACTTTTGTTTGTTGGGAATCACAGTTTCAATTTCAGTTCTTGTGATTGGTCCATTCGTCTTTTCTATTTCACCTTGGTTTAGTCTTGGAAGATTGTACTTTTCTAAGAATTTGCCCATTTCTTCTAGGTTTTCCATTTTATTGGCATATAGTTGCATACAGTAGTCTCTTAAGACCCTTTGTATTTCTGTGATGTCTGTTGTTACTTCTCCTTTTTCATTTCTAATTTTACTGATTTGTGTCCTCTCTCTTTTTTTTCTTGATAAGTCTGGCTCAGGGTTTATCAGTTTTGTTGATCTTTTCAAAGAACCAGCTTTTCATTTCATTGATCTTTTCTATGGTTTTCTTCATTTCTATTTCATTGATTTCTGCTCTGATCTCTATGATTTCTTTCCTTCTACTAACTTTATATGGATGGCCAAAAAACATGAAAAGATGTTCAACATCACTCAATATTAGAGAAATGCAAATCAAAACCACTCTGAGGTACCACCTTACACCAGCCAGAATGGCCATCATCAAAAAGTCTACAAACAATAAGTGCTGGGGAGGGTGAGGAGAAAAAGGAACCCTATTACACCATTGGTGGGAATGTAAATGGGTGCAACCACTGTGGAAAACAGTATGGAGATTCCTCAGAAAACAAAAAATAGAACTACCATTGGATCCAGTAATCCCACTCCTGGGCATCTACCCGGAGAAAACCATGAATTGCAAAGACACATGTACTCCAATGTTCATTGCAGCACTATTTGCAATAGCCAAGACATGGAAACAACCTAAATGTCCATCGACAGACGAGTGGATCAAGAAGATTTGGTACATATACACAGTGGAATATTACTCAGCCATTAAAAGGAAAGAAATAATGGCATTTGTAGCAACATGGATGGACTTAGAAATTATCATGCTAAGTGAAGTCAGTCATACAATGAGACACCAACATCAAATGCTATCACTTACATGTGGAATCTAAAAAAAGGACCCAGTGAACTTATTTGCAGAACAGATCCTGACTCACAGACTTTGCAAAACCTGTGGTTTCCAAATGAAACAGGTTGGGGGTGGAGGCATGCACTGAGGGTTTGGGATGGATATGCTGTAAAATTTGGTTGTGATGATTGTTGTATACCTATAAAAGTAATAAAATTCATTAAGTATTTTTTTAAAAAGAATAAGTACAGAAGTTCCCATCGTGGCTCAGTGGTTAATGAAACCTACTATTATCCATGAGGGCATGGGTTCTATCCCTGGCCTCACTCAGTAGATTAAAGATCCGGCATTGCTGTGAGCTGTGGTGTAGGTCGCAGATGCATCTCAGATCTTGCTTTGCTGTGGCTGTAATGTAGGCCAGCAGCTACAGCTCTGATTTGACCCCTAGCCTGGGCACCTCCATGTGCTGCTGGTGCAGCACTAAAAAGACAAAAAAAAAAGAATAAATACAAATTTAAGGAAATATTTCACTATTTTGATAAAAGTATAGCTGATTTACAATGTTGTGTCAATTTATCCTACATAGTAAAGTGATCCAGTCATACATATATACATATTCTTTTTTATATTATTTTCCATCATGGTCTGTTCCAGGAGGTTGTATATAATTTCCCATCGTTTCTAAATGTAATACTTTGCATCTACTAATCCCAAACTCCCTGGCCATCCCCTCAATCTTGGCAACCACAAGTCTGTTCTCCATGTCTGTGAGATTGTTTTTGTTCAATAGATAGGTTCATTTGTGCCATATTTTAGATTCCACATATAAATGATATCACATTGTATTTGTCTTTATCTTTCTGACTTCACCTAGTATGAGAAACATCAGTTGCATCCATGTTGCTGCAAATGGCATTAATTCTTCTTTTTTATGGCTAATATTCCATTGTTTATATGTACCACATTTTCTTAATCCTTTAATCTCTCAATGGACATTGAGGTTGTTCCATATCTTGGCTATTTGAATAGTGCTGTTGTGAATATAGGGGTGAATGTATCTTTTTGAATTGTAGTATTGTCTGGATATATGCCTAGGAATGGGATTATTGACTCATATGGTAATTCTATTTTTAGTTTTCTGAGGAAACTTCATAATGTTTTCCATAGTGACTGCACCAACTTCAATTCCCACCACCAGTGTAGGAGGGTTCCCTTTTCTCCACACCCTCTCCAGCATTTGTTATTTGTAGACTTTTTAATGATAACCATTCTGACCAGTGTAAAGTAGTACCTCATTATAGTTTTGGTTTGCATTTCTCTAATAATTAGTGATTTTGAGCATATTTTCATATGCCTGTTGACCATCCATATGTCTTCTTTGGAGAAATGTTTATTTAAGTATTCTGCCTATGTTTCAATTGGGTTGTTTTGTTGTCGTTGTTGAGTTGTAAGTGTTATTTTTATATTTCGGAGATTAAGCCCTTATCAGTTACATCATGGGAAAATATTTTCCTCCATTCTGTAGGCTGTCTTTTTGTTTTGTTTATGGTTTCCTTTGCTGTGCAAAAGTTTGTAAGTTTGATTAGGTCTTATTTGTTTATTTTTGTTTTTATTTCTAGAGACTGACCTAATAAAACATTTGTACAGTTTATGTCAGAGAATGTTTTGCCTATGTTTTCTTCTAGGAGTTTTATGGAATCATGTCTTTTGTTTAAGTCTTTAGGCCATTTTGTTTATTTTTGTGATGGTGTGACAGTGTTTTCTTGTTTCATTGATTTACATGCAGCTGTCCAACTTTCCCAGCACCAATTGCTTAAGATACTGTCTTGTTCCTATTTTATATTCTTGCCTCCTTTGTAAAGATTAATTGACCATAGCTGTGTGGGTTTGTTTCTGGGCTCTCTATTCTGTTCCACTGAACTGTACATCTTTTTTTTGTGTACAAGTGCCATACTGTTTTGATTACTGTAGGTTTATAGTATTGTCTGAAGTCTGAGAGAATTATTCTACCTGCTCCCCCCTTGCCCCTGCCCCCTGGGTTGCTTTGGAAATTCTGAGTTTTTTATGTTTCATATAAATTTTTGGATTATTTGTCCTAGTTCTGTGAAAAATATCATGGATATTTTGATAGGGATTGCATTAAATTTGTAAATTGATTGGGTAGTATTTCCATTTTAACAATATTAATTCTTCCCATCCAGGAGCATGGGATATCTTTTCATTCCATTGAATTTTCTTTAGTTTCCTTTATTAATGTTTTGTAGTTCTCAAAGTATATGTCTTTCACCTCCTTAGTCAGATTTATACCTATGTATTTTTTTGGTGCAATTTTAAAAGGTATTTTTTTATGTTAAGGGAATGTTATTTTAAACATTAAAGAAAAGATTTGGAAAGTGTAAACTTCATTCATTTCACCTATTCTTAATATTTGATTGTTCCTTTGTCTGAGTGCCTTAAACCCTCTAGTTCCTGTATCCGTAACACTCTAGTGGACTGTATCTGAAGTGATAAATTGGTTTTTCAGACATACTCTCAGCTCAGCTAGCTCATAAGGCTTTATTTCTTGAAAAGATGTACAAACAAGCTGGCCACATGTAGAAAGCACTCTCTTCTTCAGAACACCAACAGCCAAGTGAGGGACTGAGTCATCTAAGATGATTACTAAAATGGAAGGTAGCTCACATTTTCTCCCATCTCTCTTTCTATCTCTTCTTCTATTGTGTGAGACTATCGACTGTGTCTGTTCCTAAATCATTTTACTGCTCAAGTATGGCAGAGTAAGAAGAAAAACATGTGAGCCTGGGTCCCAGCCTTTCCCTGTATAATGGTGCCACTAAACAAGTTATTTGTCCTTCCCTGGCCTTGGTGTCTCATCTATAAGTTTTCCTTCCCACTACCTATCAGGAAGAAAAATCACCAATTGTTCTATAGTTAATGCTTGTTTGAAATAAGAAACTTTTAGCTTTACAGGAATGGGTTTGGGATTTTAAGAAATCATTTTTCAAAAACTTGTCTCATTTTAAATTTTCCTAAGGCAACTCTAAGAAGCAAAATAAACAAAACAAAAAAAACCAGCCAAAAACAAAAACATAGAAATAAAAATGAGCATGTCCCCATTTATATGGTTTAAATGATCTATTCAGAGAATTGGAATATAAACTTCTAATGGTTATCACTTTATTATTTATAGGATACTGTGACACAAGTCAAGAAAATGACAGATATGAATTCATGTTGTGTCTCAGTGGGTTAAGAGCACAACATTGTGTCCACGAGGATGTGGGTTCAATCCCTGGTCTCACTCAGTGGGTTAAGGATCTGGTGTTGCTGCAAGATGTGATGTAGGTTGCAGATGTGGCTCAAATCTGGTGTTGCCATGTTTGTGGTGTAGGCCCGAGGCTGCAGCTCCAATTTGACCCCTAGCCTGGGAAAGTCCATATGCCACAGGTATGGCCATAGAAAGAAAAAAAAGTAAGAGATAAAATAGTACTTTGCAAATGAAAAAAAAATGTTAATACTAAAGCAATGCCAAGAAAATTCATAGGATATTTAACAGTTTTTAATTGGAGGTTGAGGAATGAGGGTGCACCTATAAGTCATTCAGGGAAGATAGAGTTTTGGATGCTCATTGTTTTACTCACAACCCTCTTTATGATACAATACAAAAACCAGAATAGTAAACCTAGTGGGGGCCTAGAGAGGTCTCCTTGGACTAAAGCTATTTGGTCATAATCTCTAGGGTAGGGCAAGCATGGGGATTATTAAAAGAGATGGTAGAGCCTAAGAGAAAAGTGTGGAGGAAAAAAAAGAGGATTTTGTTGTTACTTTAGGCCATTCAGGTGGTATGAAGCTTTGAGTCACCACAGATAAGAGCTGCATGTCTTCCTGTGGCTACTTGCGTATTGTCTGGGAAGCTAAGCCCATTGGACCTGTAGGACATCTGCAGTGGCAGGTAGAAATACTCTCTGGCTCAGATTGTGTGATCCCCCTACTTGGGTCTAGCTTGGCCATGGCCCCGCCTTTGTAGGGAAGGTTCTTTTTTCTGTTGGGGTTTGCACAGCCAAAAACAAAACCAAAGCTGTGTTGGGGGGCAACACAGCTTTAGTCAATGGCCAGAGAATGGAGAAGCAGAAATTTAACTCACAAATCAACTTCTGGCCCTAATTGTAAGAGGGATTTGCCTTTAAGGAGTAAGAACAATGCAGGGAGGAGCGGGAGTCATTATGGGGAGGCATGTACATTCGTTTTCTGGGAAAGGGGCAGAGTTTTCCTGAAAATGGAGTGCCATTTTTCTGTCCTTTTTTGGTCTATGACTTCTGATCATTGGTAGATGTGTCATTTCGTACAATAATGTAGTAAAATCAGCAGAGAATGGGACTCAAGATCTGTTGGAGGTCAGATACATCACCACCTTTGTTTCAGCTAGTTCTATCCCATGTTTATTTTTCTCTTCCTATAGCTTCCTCCCTTTGTGTCCAGACCCTATGTCTTAAAGATATCCCTAAGGATACTTCCTATTCAAAGGGGGGATTGGTGGGTTTTGAGCAAGGACCTGGTGACAACTCTGGTAACAGAGAGAGCTGAAGCTTGCCTTCCCTCCACACATACTCCTCACTCAGATGTTATTTTCCTGGCTCTATCCTAAACCACTTTCAGAAATCTGTGGGCAAATAATGTAACTGAATGCAGGCCTGGCCACTCACTGCTCAACAGCCAATAAATTGAGGGGCAAGCTTTGGTAGAGAAAAAAGCTACTTTATTTAGAAAAGCCAGCAAGCTGGGGAGATGGTGGACTTATGTCCAGAGACCAAGTCCAAAGATTCTGCTCAGCCATGACAATTTTTAAAGGGAAAAGTGGGGTACAGTCTCAGTTAATCCTTAAAGTGGGGAGTCATACTCTTCACTTCTCCATTGTGTACAGGCCTGCTGACTTCTCACCATCATCCTTTAGATGTTGTTTTGCTCTCTTGGTCTGCCTCCAATTGGATGTTCCCTTGCCTATGCGGTCTGCCTGAGACTTTACTAAGGGAAAACTATGGGCAGAGAGTCAGAAATTCTTTACTTAATTCTTTATCCTTATTCCTTCTAATCCAGGAAATGAATCATCAGATTAGGTAAAGTGTTGCACATATTTAGAATACCAGAAATCAGGAGCTAAGTTAAATGTTACCTAATGATCTCATCTTCATAATTAGAGTCTAAGGAAAACAGGGATGAGCAAACAGAGATGGGGCAAAGGAGCTGCTTGCAGTAATGAAAATTAAAACTCACTGAAGAAAACAAAATCTAATGGAGGAAGACAATTATAGTTGGTATGTGTCCTCCCCCCAACTCATATGTTGAATACTAACCCCAAAAAAGTCATGGTATAAGGAGGTGGGGCCTTTGAGAGGTGTTTAGGTCATGAGGGTGGAACCTTCATGAATGGATTTATGCTCTTATAAAAGATAACACAGAGAGCTCCCTTGCCCCTTCCAACATGTGAGGACACATGAGAAGTCATTTTCTATGACTCCAGAAGAGGGCCCCCACCAGAATGCAACCATTCTGGAACCTTGAACTCAAATTTCTGGCTCCCAGAACTGTGAGAAATAAGTTTCTGTTGTTTATAAGTGTCCTGGTCTGTTCGTTTTACTACAGCAGTCTTAACAGGCTAAAGCAAAGACCAAGCTAAACATCTAGAAGAGATGAATCCCTCTGAGGAAGAGTTAATAGAAAATACATTTGAGAGATTTCATTAAAAACAAAAAAGATTGGGTTTTTTGTTTTTTGTTGTTGAGTTGTATGAGTTGTTTCTATTTTTGTGGAGATAAGGTGCTTGTCAGTTGCATCCTTTGCAAAGATTTTCTCCCATTCTCTGGGTTTTCTTTTTTTATGGTTTCCTTTGCTGTGAAAAAATCTTTTGAGTTTAATTAGGTCCCATTGGTTTATTTTTGTTTTTATTGTCATTATTGTAGGAGGTAGATCAAACAAGATACTGCTGCGATTTATGTCAAAATGTGTTCTGCTTGTTTTCCTCTAGGAGTTCTATAGTTTCTGGCCTTACATTTAGGTTTTAATCCATTTGAGTGTATTTTTGAATATGGTGTTAGAGAATGTTCTAATTTCATACTTTCATATGTAACTGTCCAGTTTCCCAAGCACCATTCAAAAAAATGGGTGGGAGACCTAAATAGACATTTCTCCAAAGAAGACATACAGATAGGCAATAGGCACATGAAAAGACGCTCAACATCACTAATTAGAGAAATGTAAATCAAAACTACAGTGAGGTACCAGCTCACACTGGTCAGAATGGCCATCACTAACAAGTATACAAATAACAAATTCTGGAGAGGGTGTGGAGAGAAGGGAACCCTCCTAAACTGCTGGTGGAATGTAAATTAGTACAACCACTTAGGAAAACAGTATGGAGGTTCCTCAGAAAACTAAATATAAAACTACCATATTGTCTATCAATCCCACTCCTGAGCATATATCTGGACAAAACTATAATTCAAGATATATGCACCCCTATGTTCATTGAAGCACCAAGAAATGGAAATGACCTAAATATCCATCAACAGATTAATGGATTAAGGAGACATGGTAAATGTATACAATGGACCACTGCTCAGCTATAAAAAGAATGCAAAATAAATAATTGCAGCAACATGGATGCAACTAGAAATTCTCATACTAAGTGAAACAAGTCAAAAAAGAGAAAGACAAATACCATATGATATCACTTATATGTGGAATCTAAAATATGGCATAAATGAATCCATCTACAAAACAGAAATTGACTAATAGACTTAGAGAACAGACTTATGGTTGCCAAGGTAGAGGGAGGAGGGAGTGGGATGGACAAGAAACTTGGAGTTGTAGATGCAAACTATTGTGTTTAGAATGGATAAGCAATGAGGTCTTACTGTACAGCACAGGGAATTATATCGATTCTCTTGGGCTAGAACAGGATGGAAGATAATATAAGAAAAAAAAATGTGGTTTCCTCCATACTAATTCTTCTTTTTCTCTTTTCTCCCTCTCTCTCTCTCTTTTTTTTTTAATTTAAAGTAGCCCTTTCAGTATTTCTTTTAGAATGGGTTTAGTATTGCTATACTCTTTTAGCTTTTGTTTGTTGGAGAAATTCTTTATTTCCCCTTCTAATTTAAATTATATTCTTGCTGGATAGAGTATTCTAGGTTGCAAATTTTTTCCTTTCAGCACTTTAAATATATCTTGCCACTCCCTCTGGCCTGTAGTGTTTCTGTAGAGAAATCAGGTGATAGCCTTATGGGGGTTCCATTATAATTAATGCTTTGCTTTTCTCTTGCTGCCTTTAGAATCCTCTCTTTAACTTTTTCCATTGTTATTATAATATGTCTTGGTGTGGGCCTGTTTGGGGTCAGTTTGTTTGGGGACCTCTGTGCTTCCTGTAACTTGATACTCAAAGCAATCTACAGAGTAAACACAATCCCTGTCAAATTACCCATGACATTTTTCACAGAACTAGAACAAAATCCAAAAATTTATATGGAACCACAAAAGACCCAGAATTGCCAAAGCAATTCTGAGGAACAAAAACCAAGCAGGAGGCATCACTCTCCCAGACTTCAGGCAATGTTACAACACCACAGTCATCAAGACTGTGTGGTACTGGTACCAAAACAGACACACAGACCAATGGAACAGAATAGAGAACCCAGAACTAAACCCAGACACCTACGGTCAATGAATCTTTGACAAAGGAGGCAAGAGCATAAAATGGGAAAGAGACAGTCTCTTCAGCAAGTATTGCTGGGACACCTGGACAGCTGCATGCAAATCAGTGAAACTAGAACACACCCTCACACCATGCACAAAAATAAACTCAAAATGGCTGAAAGACTTAAATAGAAGACAAGACACCATCAAACTCCTGGAAGAGAACACAGGCAAAACATTCTCTGACATCAACAACCATATGACCCAGCAATCCCACTCTTGGGCATGTATCCAGACAAAACATTCCTTGAAAAAGACACATGCACCCGCATGTTCATTGCAGCACTATTCTCAATAGCCAAGACATGGAAACAACCCAAGTGTCCATCGACAGAGGATTGGATTCGGAAGATGTGGTATATATACACAATGGACTACTACTCAGCCATAAAAAAGAGCAAAACCATGGTATTTGCAGCAACATGGATTGAACTAGAGACTCTCAGACATAGTGGAGTGAGTCAGAAAGAGAAAGACAAATACCACATGATACCACTTATATCTGGAATATAGTATATTTCACAAATGAACCTTCCCGCAGAAAAGAAAATCATGGACTTGGAGAATAGACTTGTGGTTGCCAAGGAGGAGGGGGAGGGGGATGGGGAGGGAGTGCTGTGGTTGGGGAGCTTGGGCTTAATAGATACAAACTACTGCCTTTGGAATGAATTAGCAATGAGATCCTGCTGTGTAGCACTTGGAACTATGTGTAGTCAGTTATGATGGAGCATGATAATGTGCAAAAATAGAATGTGTACATGTATGTGTAACTGTGTTGCCATGCTATATAGTAGAAAAAATTGTATTGGGGAAATAATTTAAAAAATAAAAATAAAAAATAAAAAATCCAAATGAGAATCCAAAAAAAGATAATTTTTAATAATAACATTCTATGATGCAGAAAAAAAATATACCTTTTGGAAATGATTTTCTTGAAGATCTTTTTCTTATATAAACTTAACAATGAAGGTTTACAAAGTGATGTCTCAAGTAGAATTTATAATAAGTATTTCAAAGCAGGGCATAAATAAACAACTTATTTTTCATAAATATAAACAAGTAAAAATTATTATACTTCCTATATGCATTTACATATACTAGGAATTTCATTAATTAAGAAGAAATTTAACCATTTTCTTAGTTTCCTAAGGGCTGCCAATAGGAAATACTACAAAGTAGGTGGCTTAAAACAACAAAAAGTTATTTATCACAGTTCTGGGGGCTAGAAGTTTGAAAACAAGGTGTCAGCAGGGCTAGCTCTTTCTGAGGGCTTTGAGAAGGAGAATCTCTGCCATGTCTTTTTCTTTGCTTCTGATGATGGCAGGCAATCCTTGGTGTTCCTTGGTTTATGGATGTATTTCTCAAATCTCTGCTTCCACCCTCACTTGCAAGTTTTTCTGTGTATCTGTCTTCACGTGACATCTTCTTATAAGCATATCAGTCATATTAAATTAGGGCCCCATCTACTCCAGTATGACCTCTCGATTATATCTGCAGTGACCGTATTGCCAATAAGGTTACATTCCAAGGTCCTGGGGACTTCGACATATCATTGGTGGGGATAAAATTCAACCCTTAACACCTATTTTAGAGTATGAATGCATGGTGAAGAACTCTTTTTTAATATTATTTAGGAGAAATCAGAATTATCTGACAAAACTCATTGCCTTGGTAACATGGGTAGTCAAATCAGAATTAATTTTTAAATATCAAAAGAAACATATTCATTGAGGGAAGTAAAAACAATTCGGATGTATATGTAAAAAGTCAATTTTTATGTCTTCTATCCCATCACTAGCAACTTTGAAATATTTGCTGCAAACAGCATGATTTTTATCCTTCCTCATCTTTTCAAAATACATATATATGAGGTGATTTTTCTTCCTTTCTTTTTAAAAACACAATGGGAATAGTCTATATATCTTACTCTGCAACCTGGCCTCTCCCTCCAATCTAATACACTATTTAGCTATTGCATGGCATTGTACAATATACAGGTCCTGAAATCTATTTAACCATTTCCCTTAACAATCACATCATTTCCAGTTAAAGGTTCCTCAAAAGCTTAATCAAAGAGGTTATATGTATTCAATTTTAATGGATTTTTTTCCCAAGATTACGTTCCCCAAAGAAGAGATGTAGCATTTCACCTCCACCTCCAAATTTGAGAATATCCATCATCTCAAGAGCACCAAATGATTTTGCAGGCTTAAATTTGGGCTAATCTTGGGAGCAAAGAGAGTAAAAAATGTATTTCATTTTTTAAATTTCCATTTCCCTGACATCTAGTTTTAATTGAGTTTTCTTTTTCTGTGTAGAGATCGGCTCTCTCACCTAAAAGAATTCCAGGGTAGCTATTCCAATGCTAATAAGGTAGCTCCATGATATCTTAATATTCCATGCCAAAAAGAAGAATATGGGACAAAATCACAATCCTCAACTACCTGTCACCACTTAAATCTATAAAGTCCCACTCAATTTTCACTTACATTTTACTGGATAGATCTTGGACATCTGGCCACATCTATATGAAAGAGATAAGAAAATGTGCATTTTCAGCCTTTCTAGGGATTCTGAGGCTTTCTTAGGGCTTTTCTAAGTATGTGTATACTGTTCCACACTTGTTACCCTGCCTTGAGAGGAAACTCTCAAGATTACATGCCTGCAAAACCAGGCCTGGTGTTGACAGCTGCCCATTTGCTCTCCTGAGGGTGATGCTCTATGTGCATGGTTATTGGTTCTCACTTTCTCTCCCTCTCTCTCTCAACCTTGCAGAGTTGCTCTGGCTTCTGCCAGTTTTCGATAGCTGTGTGCGAAGGCTCATTCTTATTGCCCCAGGCTGGCATCCCCAGAGGCCTATGGATGGGCTTCCTGATGAAGCCCACAAAGTGGTTTATAGGATCTTCATCACCTTGATGCTTACTGTTCTCAGTTCTGGCTGTTCTACGAGCCACTTACTGTCCCCCAGCCACATAATTCACAACGCAGCATGGGGCGAGAGAGAAATGGGCCTCCTTGGCTGTGTTCCTCACAGCTGAAGAAGACAGGTGCTTGCTTAAAGTTTCTCACTTTCCTTACGGGAGAAATCATGGGCTAAGAAGCTCTCTCCTAGCATCGAGCTGTACTGTCCATGGGGAGGGTGATGTGGGTAAGGTGAAACTGTTCCTTTTACCTTTTGCAGTGTGTCCAACCTCTGAGTTTTTTTCCTCTCCAGTGTTGTGCTGGGACATTTCCCAGCACCTCCACAAAATCCCTTTTGTCTAAAGATGATTGTCAAAATTTGTGGGTTTTCTTGGAAAGATGGAAGAAAACTCTTATTTTTATATGTTGATGCCATTATTCCCAGGAGTTCTAATATCCTCGTGATAGATGTTTATGTTTTTTACCATTACGCATAATACTATAAAGTACATTACTGCTCATGCCATTTTTTTTTTTTTGCCTAAGTGTGAGCATTTCTATATGGTTTATTACTGGGAATAGAATTGCTAGGCTATAGTGTATACCTCTTCTAGTTTACCAGAAATTGCTAAATTGCTACAGAAATTGATTTGAAAATATACATTCCCACCAGTAGTACAACAGAAAATGAGTGTTCCTGTTACTCCATTTCTGGTATGTTCAGCTCTTTCAATTTTTATCAGTCAGAAGTAACATCCCATTGTAGTTCCAAATTGCATTTCCTTGACTTGCACGGAAGTTGTGTTTAGATTCCCCCTCCTGTGAGTTTTCTATTCATACCTACTTTTTCCATTGTGTTGCTTCTTTATCTTACTGATTTGAAGAAGTTATTTTTTTATTCTGGAAAATATTTTTTGTTGATTGCATAAAATGCAAATATCTTTTGCTGCTTAGTGATTTGTCTTTTTATTTATAGTGGATTTTACAGAAGTTTAAGTTTTTATTTGGTCAATGTGGTATTCTTTTTAAGGTTTTTCTGTCTTATTTCAAACAAATAATCTACATGTTCTTTAAAAATTCTTAAGAGTTTTGCTTTCCATGATTAAATGGTTAATCTACTGTGTGTGTGGTTGAGGTAATAATAAAAATGTTGTTATTGTTTGGATAACCTTTTGTTTTGGCATCATTATTGACTGGCTCATTCTTCTGCCATTGATTTAAAATTCTTTGAAGCATGTGAACATGCCAAGTTTCCATATGTATGTAGGTCTGGTTTTGGGGCTTTTAATACATTTCATTAATTTAATTGTTAATCTCTGCACTGATACCATACTTTTAAAACCACTAATTCTTTATAAAAATTGTTGATATCTGCCAGACAAGTAGTTTATCTTATTCTTCAAATCTGTGTGGTCTATTCTTGGCTCTTTGCTCTTCCATAAATATTTGAGAATTTGATTATTAAATTCTGTGAAAAAGCCTAGTGGGAATTCGATTAAAATGAATCTGAACTGAATATGTACATTAATTGAGGAAGAAGTGATGTCTTTATCATAGTGAATCTTGCCAACCATTACATGCCCTTCAAATTATAGAGGTCTTTTATATTATATTATTAAAAGTTTAAAAGATTCCCTCATAAATGTCTTATAGAACTTTTGTTAATTCCATTCTTTGAATAAATGAATAAATGCATATATTAATAACTAAATAACATTTATTGCTGTTTATGCCATTTACTACAAATGTTATGTGTTTTAGAAATTACATTTTCCAGCTCTTTGTTAATGTATAGGGCTGCAACAAGTATTTTTTGTTGATTTCATATCCAGATTGATCTTCCTTATTAATTCTATAATTTGTCAAATTTCTTGATTTTCTACTATGACCCATATCCTCTCCTTTCAATCTTAATATACCAATTTTCTTTTTCGTATCAGTTCTTCAAAAATTAGAATTTTGCTGTTAAAACTCAGTTTTTTATAACTTTTAGTGGTGAAATTGGTCAGTTCATCAGATTTTAGATCTGGGATCAGCCCAAGACTCTATAACATGTTATGGGTTTTCCTTCCTTGCTTCTTTTATCACTGTGATTCCCCAGATACCCTAACTCTCAACAGTTTCTTTTTTCAGGTTCTCTGACTGAAAAGCTGGGCTTTTAGCTGTACAGGTTGTCAGGCACTTCCTGTGACCAGCTCTTCCTTGATGTTAAACTATTAGAGAAAAGGGGGGTGAGAAAAATAATGAGGATCCCCCCACTTCGAATAGCAGTGACTCCTTTTCTTAGTTCTCAGAATTTTCTCTCAGGCATTTAGGTATCTGTGTGGCAGCAACTGCTGCAAGTAGCTTCATGACTGAGGCTTGCCTGAGGGAGAGATAGTATAATAAAAATGTGGGGTGCAGCCCAGGGACCGCCCCCCAATCTACTTTTTGCTCTTCATGTTAGAAAAATCTTCTTAGAATATTTTCTATTCATGCCATCTGCAGTTCCAGACTACATTTGTAGTCTACAATTCTGGCTGCTCTAGACTCTATGCCTAGAGGCACTGGAGCAGAAAAAAGCACAGAAAACTCTGTATCATATTGG